>NW_006238948.1:2778859-2813914 GCF_000226075.1 Solanum tuberosum | reverse complement strand
TTGGGATGATATTATGTTGGTTTGGACTATGATACTTAATTTGTGTGCATATTGGATTTACTTGGCAAAAAACATGTTTTAACTAAAATGTCCTTTTGTGCATGTTTCAATGGTTTTTATGCATAGTAGCCATACTTAGTACGTGTGTTGTACTAACCCATATTTTCTCCCTTTTCCCAAACATTTAGGTTCGGGCCGTTGAGGATTCAAGCTTACTTCTCAAGACACTTGGAGTTGCTTCCCCAAGTTGGTGAGTCCTCAAGTCTGAGGACAAGACCCTATGATCTAGCTTCTATGTTTAGTTCTTTGCTTATGTTGAAAGACATTGTTGTACTTCCTATTTGCAATACTTCTTATTGATGTAAGGGCTAAGTCCCATTTTCGATACTTCTATGTCTAGATGGTGCATTGTGACGAAGTTAGATTCTGTTTTTCAAATATGAAGTGAAGTTGAACTTCCAAAGTAAATGTTTTAAATTTTCCGTGATTTTATTCTATGATACATGTTATGACGAATGCTAAGGGCTTGTATAAGAACTCTTCGAGGTCAAATACGCCGGTAACGACTAGGGGGTGCTCTGGGTCGTTACAAACCTCTTCTTCTCCAGAATTGTTCTCAAACAGGTAGACTTTAACCTATTCATCGAGCGTGGAGAAGGTGCTTGGGGCAGGGTCACTTCTGGTGTCTGGGTTGATTTCTTTGTTGGAGGTGGTTTAGGATTCAGGAGTGTTGGGACTCTTTCCGAATCATGCAACACTTTGGAGTGGAACTCAGCTCGTCTCCGCTTGAGGGTTTGATCGTCAGCTGGTTCGGACTCTTAGACTGGAGTCTTGGACCAAGGATCTTACCTACTTTCAGACTCAGAAGTAGTGAGGTGGGTGGAGTAGACACCCATGCTGTTGGAGCTGGAACTACTTGAACTTGGCTCCGTAGGTTTTTTGCCATTTTATGTACCTTTCCCCCATGTTGGAGGAAGTTTTGGTCCCATTGGTCTTGGAGGAGCAACCTCTGTTTCATTAACCACCCCTTTCCCTCTCTTCTGAGGTGGTGGACCCTTTCCAGGAACTTTTGGTCTAGCCAAATTTGCAAAACAACACAAATCAAATAAATGCGGTTGCAAAGGGTTAATGAATCAATCATGGCAAAAAAATGCAGAAAAACACGCCGATCAACTCGGCGAGTCGCCGAACTCATTTGGTGAGCCTTAATAAGCTCGCCGAATATTACAGATTAAGATGTCAGAAATTCAGCATAAAACGGCGATGAAAAAGGTCATTCAGCGAGTCATCGAACTTGATCTTCTATGCAAAGGTTACTCACCGAATTTTATAAAGTAAATACCAAAACCTGGGCTTCAAAAGGGCGAGAACAAAGGCATTCAACGAGTCGTCGAGTCAACTCAGCGATCACATGCGTATCGCCGAATGTTACAGAACCTAACAATTATATTTCGAGGAAAAAAGGTGATGAAAGGAATCAGTTGGCGAATCGTTGAGTCATTTGGTGAGCTTGACTAAGCTCGCCTAATGGCCTCTCGTGCCAGATTTGTACCCCCGACACCCAATTTTCAACGCGCAATTAACGATAACCAAATTAAAGATCCATCTATGCAATTCACCCCTAGCTGACATAATTACCAACCCTGGGGTACTCAGACTTCCCCCAAATTACCTAGAATTGACCAAACAACGACCTTTTCACCTGAGAACGACATCACCGAATCTATCATTGGGAAAATTAAGTTGTTTAGTGCAATCCGGGTTCCTCAAACTTAACCCACAGAGTGCCCAACATTCACACCCACAAAGCTGCAATTTTTAAGCAATTTAAACACGAAATTCAAACTACGGTTGGCTAAACATGATATCTAAAACGTTTGATTAACAACCGAAAATTCAAAACCAATTAGGCACACAAAAATATATGATAGATTCAATAACTACGCATAGGCATTCTAAAAATATGACATGAAATCAAATTTAATTCAGATCACCGACCTCAGAAGTAGACAAATGAATGATGAGGGAAAAACAAAGAAAGAAAAAGCAATGGATTCGAAACACACAACAATAACCACGTAAAAATTTAGTAAGACTAAGATCTAAAATGAAGTTAAGATAGTGAAAGAGTCTAAAAAGCCAAAATAAGGAGAGGTTTTGCATTTAAAACGGTTGGAAGCCTTTTGACCCTTCAGTTCGCGCCTCAGTCGGTGATGGACACTTATGTCGCCGATCCACTCGGCGACACGCCGAATGAAATTTTTTCCGTCGAAGTTACTAGACCTCCAACCATTTGGTTGGTCAAAAAGGTGATCTACATCGGAATCGCCAAACCTCTCGGTGATTCACCAAACCTCTCAGCGATTTGCTGAGTTGGTTCTGAGCTCGCTCAATTGCCTATTTCTCCCAAACGTCGAATTTTAAACCTGCACATCCAAAAACCGTTATTCAAATAACATAAACTAAAACTTGAGTTTCCTCTCAAGAAGCACCTTATTTAATGTTGTGGAACGATGAATAGATACTTTCAAGCTTCATTCTTTGGGTTAACCATGGTATCACTTGGTAGACCCCCTTTTGGCCTTGGATTTAAATGAGTCGAGATCTGACCCATCTGTGTTTCCAATTGCTTAATAGACACCGAGTGTGATATAACCATTTGGTTCAAAGAAGAGACGTCATCTTTCATTTCCTTTAACACTTTGTCCGATCCTTCCACTTTTTTTAGAATATGAGCAAGTATATCTTCGGTGCAGAAATTTTCAGGATCAGCCTTTGGCTCTTTTGGCATTTGACGCTCATGGGGAGGCACATAGCGATCTTTGTTGCCATCCCAAACTCTCCAATTTGTACCATGGTCATGCCATTGCCTATCTCGGTATCTTCAACCATCATCGTGATCCCTGTTCCAACCTTGGTTCACACCCGACCTTGGATAGTTTGGATGAGAACCCCCTACCTGATTTGCCAAGAACTGTACTTCTTCATTGTACATGGCCTCAAAGTGTGCTTCATCAGGATTTACTCCACTATTGTGAATCAAGTGACTTCTTTCAAACCTAAACAAGCGAAACACTATCGAACAACCCAATTCCTTAATTAATTCACTTTTTCAATCTAAATTTGTAAGAATGCAATCAAACCCACTTTCTCAAGCTAGATTCTTAAAGATGCAATCTATACAATCATGAACTAATAGTTCAACTCTAATACGTCTTTCTCAAGAAAGTATAGAGTACTAAACTAGAATTGCATTTGCAACTACAATTCTTCAATTAGAACAAAGAACAATAAATTAAACCCACTTCAAAACAACAATAAAATCAGTAACTAACAACACTCATTAGCTAATTAGTGCATTCAACTACATAATCATACCCCCAATTATAAGGGTTTAAGCCAAGCATAGTGAGAAATAAGAAATCATTACCAATGAAGTTTTCCATCTGATTAGACAATGATCTGCATATCCCAAATGCTGAAATTTAAGCTAAAAATCTCACAATCTCTAAATATGTACTTTAAAATATACAAACAATGTTCTAGAATGTAAAAACTCAAAAATGCAAAAGTGAACAATGTGAGAACTCCTTCTCTTCTTTTCAAAATTGCATTTATAATTCATAGGGAGTTTTATATAGCATGGATCTAGAATACATCTATTTATAGTATAGCATGCAATATTCATAGCTTTAGCCCAGAATTGATTAGTTATATTGTTAGGAATCATCATAGTTTTAGCCATTTCATGAAGGGTTCTATTTTTTCTTTCTTCTACTCCAATTTGTTAAGGAGTCTTGGGAGCAGAAATTGTGGTCAACCCCATGAGATTGACAATATTGAACAAAATTAGAATTCTCAAATTCAGTTCCATGCAGTTACTAGTTGTTTATCAAGTTTCTATTGAACTTTTCTTATTAATGTGAAGAAGGCTTCAAATGCATCGTCCTTTGAAGCAAGAAAATGTGTCCAAGTGTACCTTGTATAGTCATCTATTAGCACAAACAAATACCTTTTTCGACCTTTACTCTTGACTCTCATAGGTCCGCATAGATTTATGTGCACTAGTTCTAAGGACCTGGTTGATCTTACCACCTGTTTAGATTTGGAAGATGATTTTACCTGTTTTCCTCGAGTACATGCTTCACAAATACCTTCTTCTTTAAACTTAATTTTAGGAAGTCCTATTACTAAGTCTTTAGAAATAAGTTTGTTTAATTGTACGTGACTCACATGACCTAGGCGTTTATGCCATAGTAAAGGATCTTTGTCCATTACACTTAGGCATATAAGATTTTAAGCAGGTACCTTTGTAGTATCTACAATATATACATGCTTATATCTTTGTCTAGATAAGAAAGTTTCCTTTGTTTCAAGATTTATTACTTCAACTCTTGTGGAAGAGAAAATTACCTTGTTTCCTTTATCACAAAGTTGTGATATACTTAGCAAGTTGTGATTCAAGCCTACAACATGATACACATTTTCAATTGAGTGTTCATTAGTCTTACCTATATTTTCAATGCCTTTAGTCTGGCCTTTTTGTCCACTGCCAAATGCTTCCATTCCACCTTTTCTTTCTTTAAGTGAGATGAATTTTGATTTATCTCCAGTCATGTGCCTTGAGCAAGCGCTATCCATATACCAGTTTTGCTTGCTTCCTCTCACCTTTTCCTAAAAATTTCAAGGGTTAGATTTTGGAATCCAGATTAACTTGGGTCCTTTATTTTGATCAAAAGGGTGAATAAGATCCTTGTTTATCCAGTTAGGCTTTTTGTTCTTTAGTACATATATGTTCCTATGATAAGTGTTAATTTTAATATTTTTGGTAGTAGATAGGTGTTTCTAGAGTGACCCATGTTACCACAAAGTGTGCAGACTCTAGGAGTCCCATTCATAGTTTGATTATTAAAAACTATTCCATCTTTTATGTTATGGGTGTTAGTTCTCATATGGGTTACAATCATGGAAGACTTAGTCCATTTATTTGCTTGTTCAAGCTCATATTTCATTCTAGCTAATTCAAAATTCATTCTCCTAGATTATTTTTTTCCTGAAAATAATTCGTCTTTAAGTCTTTTGACATCCTGTTCACACATGGGTTGATCACTCTCCTCATATTTTTCCTTGCCAATGACACTTAATTTTAAAATTTCAACTTTGAGCAACAGGTTACAAGAATCAAGTTGATGAGTATTTTGAAGCAGAGCTTTGTTCTTTTCTTTTAACTCGGTATTGAGTTTTTCAAGATCAATATACTCAAACATTAGACTAGTCATAGAAGCTACCAACTGATCCTTGTCCCTGCTCAGTTCCTGTATGGTAATTATGATAGTGAGCATTAAAGATAATAATTTTTTTTTAAAAAGGGCCAAAACTACCCTTGAACAATAGGAAAATGTCTAAAAATACATTTCATCCATCTTTTGATCTAAAAATGCCCTTCCATTCACCTTTTTGGCTCACTTATACCCTTTCATTCACCTTTTTGACTAATTTATACCTTTATGACTAACAACCAACATTTTAAAAAAAAAAAAAATTATTATGTGTCATTTTCTTATTGGATAAAATAAAAATCACATCTCTATTAATTTTCCCCTCCATAATTTATTCAAATAAAATGTATATATATATATATATACCTCTTCAAGACCCCAATTTCTTTTTTTTTTAAATCTAGTATTTTTTGTATTTACTCTAAAAAAAAAGTTTTTTTTAGATAGTTAAAATATTATAAAAATATTAATAATGTCACAATTATAGCAACATATTATGTTATTCATAAATCCTAAGCAATATCTATCTTCCTTTTTAAAATAAAAATAAATTGTTAACTTAATTATTTTGCTAATATGTGATAACTAATTTTCAAAGAAAAAGTTCCACAAACAATTTTACTTAAAAGATTAACTCATTAAAAAAAAACAAAAGCATATATGGATGATCGTAGCCACAGGGAAAAGTAAAGTAGGAAAATAGAGAAAAGTTTGTGTAATGTATTTATGGATAAGATAATATATTGTTATAATTATGACATAATAAATTTGTTTATAAAATATTAATTATCTATATCATCTTTAGAATCTTGATTTAATTAATTAAATCTTAGCCATTAATTTTTTCTTATATCACGAGTCTTCAATCTAGGTAAAATTTTGAGAAAATGGAGAGAAATAAATGGAGAGGAGTTGGATCAAAAAATAAATAAATAATAAAAAACTACAATAAATACAAAAAACTACAAGATATTTTTGATAAAAAATTGGGGTCTTGAAGAGGTATATTGCTTTGATTTGGATAAATAATGGAAAATAATCTAATTAAGGTGGGATCTTTATATTATCCACTAGGAGTATGACCAATAATAAATATTTAAAAAAAAAAAAAGAATAAAGAGAGAATTGTTAGTTTCAATGATATAAGTGAGCCAAAAAGGTGAATAGAAGGGTATTTTTAAACCTTTTCCTATACTCTAGGGTTGTTTTTGGTCCTTTTCCGTAATTTTTCATTGAAAATAGTTTGATCTTATTTTTGAGATCAGAATATTTATCTTCTCTTCCTCAGTGTCAGAATCAGATTCAGGTTTTGAATCCTTTATGGGCATCAGTGCAATGTCATCATGGTCCTCAAAGTTGTCTGAACCTGTTCCCCAGCCAACATACATAGCTTGATTATTTTTTTTATTTTTTTACTTTTCCTTTTGTTTGTCGGTTCTTTTTTCTCCTTTTCAATCCTTTATTTTCTCCACTCAACGTCACACATAGGACAATCCTTGACTTGATGGTCAGTTTTTCCACATTTATAACATCCATCATTCTGATCCTTTTTGTGCTCTTCTCCTTGATAGGAGAAAGTTTCTTTCCACATTTCATGCCTTTCTTGAAATTTATACTTATCAAGGCTATATCCTCATCATCTATATCAGATTCATCATTCTCATTAGTTGCCTTGAGAGCAAGACTCTTATCTTTATTTCCTTCACTTCTTTTGACACTTTCGACATTCATCTAATATGTCTTTAGATTTCCTACAAGATCATCTAAGGTCATATTTGTTAAGTCTTTGGCCTCTCTTACTACAGTAACTTTGATTTTCCATGATTTAGGCATTCCCATGATCTAGGCAGAGTTCGAAAAATCTTATCTACATGTTCCTCTGTAGTGTATATTTTTCCCAAGGATATTAATTTATTTACCACTGTGGTGAATCTAGTGATCATATCCTGAAGTGATTCTCCATTCTTCATCTTGTAGGACTCATTGTCAGTGCAAAGTCTAGCGATTCTGAACTTTTGAACTTGAGTAGTACCTTGATGTACGTTTGGAAGTGTATCCCATATTTGTTTAGTAGTGGTACATCCAGCGATGCAGTTGAACTCGTCAGGTCCGAGTTCACATACGAGAATGAATTTAGCCTTGGCATTATTTCCTAGCATCTTGTAGTCAACTTCTCCATATTGAGCCTTAGGTTTAGGAATGTCCTTTCCTTCGTTGTCCTTGATTGTAGACATCAAAAGTCCATCGGTAAATCTGATCCATAGTTCATAGTATTCAGCCTAAATTAAGTCTTGTATCCTTGCCTTCCACCATGAGTAGTATTGCCCATTAAATAATGATGGCCTATTGATATGTTGTCTTTGACTGTGTCCAAGAGGAGGTGCATAATTCATAGTGATCTTACCTTGAGTTATTAGACTCTTGATTAAGATTACACACTTTGATACCAATTATTGGAATTATGACCTCCGTAATTCTTCTAAGGATCGTGTATAAGCTATCTGATCCATAGAATGTTTAGTAGTTCAAAGTAAGCACGTTTGTAATTGCCCAGCAATTTCAATTTTAAACCTTTATTAACTCAAAAACTTCAAACTACAAATGATTACAAACTAATGTAACCTAAGAAATTATAAACACTAATTCGTAGACTCAGAACACAAATCCCCAGGTTTATGTTCTCCCGGATCTTCAAGTTTCCCCAACTCGAAGATCCAACTACACAAAAATTCACAACAAACAAATTACGACAACTTAACAAAGGACTCAAAAACAAACAGAATAAAACTCTTCAGTTGTGTTTCTTCGCAGCACTTTAACAAATCTTCAATTAGAACTCTCTCACAATAAGATTATGTTATGCTCGTATCTCTCTATGTAAGTGCACAAGTTTCTTTATAGAAAACCTTGCTCTATTTATATATCAAAAAACCTTTCCTTCTTTGTATCTAACTCACTAAAGTTATAGTGGTTCCTTTTCCTCGTGTGATTCAGAGTTCCCTGCCGCCTGCATCTTTTCCAGCTCCTAGTCTTGTTTGTACTGGGTATTTAAGATCGTGTTGAGTCAACATGTTCCATGCATTAGTTTTTTACTTTGTCATTCTTCAAAATCTTCATTTAGTGAATCCAACATAACACACTTTAAAATAGATGAGTTTAAATTCATGTGAGATTATCACGATCCAAAAAGCAAGGTCATGATGACACCAACCTTAAGCCTTTTATAGGTAATATAACCATCCATTCAACACAACACACAATAAAATATTAAAGAAGTAAGGAAATGTGGTAGATACCCAACTTTGGCGGAACCCATAGGTGGCTACCTAAAGTTTGCACCAACTTTCACTTAGACACCTCAACTAGGCTTTGTTCATTTTAGACACCTCATCGGATCCTACCGCGTCACTTTGACACCTTTTTTACAATCAACAATAATAGTAAGGAGAGTGTAACGCACTTGCCGATGATGTGTCTAAGTAATGAATTAAATGGAGACACGTGGCAAATATATCATAAATAATTATGAAAAGATGTATTATGAATAAAAAGTATGTTTAAAACTACTTAATTAATAAATTATAAAAATTACATTTTAATAATTAAAAATATTTAAAAAATTGCAACACCTCTTTCTTCTCACCGTCTCCGTCTATACTACAGCCATAACCATCTTCTTCAAATTTAACATTATCACTACCACTATCCTTTCCTTCAAATCCAACTAGACATGAACCAATTTTATCATACTGCAAGAAATCTCTCCGTAGAAATATAACCCGTTAGAAACTAACGAATATTTCTCCCTTGCTACTCCAATGGAGAGGACGGGGGGACAACCTCTGGCTTAGGAAAATCAACCCCTAATCTTCCAGATAAAGAAACTCAAAACTCAAAATTCAATTACAGAGAATGTCAAAACCCCTTATTTGAATGCCTCCAATATAGCTCAATCCTTTTCCTTCAAATCCAACTAGCATAATCATCAAACTTAACATTAAGTTGGATTGCAAGCTTTTACGCATAAGTCATAACCTAGATACCATAATCACTATCACCATCCCTTTCTTTAAATCTACCATTTCTTTTTTTTTCTTCAACTAGCTCCATAGCTTATAGACCAACAAAAATGAAAAGCCAAAAGCTTTAGAAAATGAAAAGTGAGGATTTCAAAATTTGAATATTGAGGAAAAGCTTATGTGCCACAATTGAAGCCGAAGAAGAAGAAACAACAGGCTTGAATCAAGTTTCTATAGCTTCAAATACAGAGCTAAAAAAATTGTGAGAATAACTTAAATGCCTTCAATATTTTAAAATTAGATTGCAAATTATTGAGGCTACATATTTTTGAATAACATTTGTATGATATTTTCTTCATCTTACCATTTATAATCACTGCCTTAATTTTACGAAAATTCATGTGCTACATTCTGAAATGACAATGGAAAGGAAGGTTGGATATAGGTGGGGGTGAAGAAAGTGTGGGAATGAGAGAGAATGAAGAAGAAGAAATAAATAAAAAATAAAAAAAATGCAAAATTTAAGCTTTTTACGTGCTTAAAATGTGTGCAATACACACTATGCCAAGTCAGCGGAAAGTGTCAAAATGACATAGCAAAACCTGATATGAGGTGTTTACTATGAACAATGCCTAGTTAAGGTTGATGAAATCAGCACAAATTGTTACTGATCAATTAAGCTCCTCCATTGATGGAGCTCCAACTCACATGAGAGAAGATGAGAGAAGAAGAGAGAAGATAAGAAGAATCTAGAAGAGTAACATGAAAATTATCTCTCATTGAATGTGAATTAAAAAAGTGAGTATTACAATGTATTTGTATATATACACAATCACTAAGCAACTAATATTATATGAATTAACTAATCAACAACTTGACCCCTAACTAATTCTAACTAACTGATCCTTTTAACTAACTCTACTGTTCATAACTAACTTTACTGTACACTGCTAACTAACTTTACTGTATACTTTACATTCTCAACACCCCCCTCAAGTTGGAGGTGAGGTAATTACAGACAACTTGTGCAATAGAGTAGTATGTTTAACCCCAGTCAGTGCTTTGGTTAAGATGTCTGCCAACTGTGAATCAGTGGAGATATGATGGAGTGTGATCAAGCCTTGTTGAAGCTTACTCCTAACAAAATGGCAATCAATCTCTATGTGTTTTGTTCTCTCATGGAAAACTGGATTCTTGGCAATATGGACTGCTGCTTGACTGTCACAATGTACATGTATAGGCAAGGAGCATTGGACTATCAGTTCACCAAGCAATCTCTCAAGCCACACTAATTCTCCCACAACCTGTCGCACAGCTCTATATTCAACTTCAGCAGACGATAGGGACACTGTGGCTTGTTTCTTAGACTTCCAACTGATAGGGCTATCACCCATAAGCACCAAATATCCACTAACAAACTTCCTGGAGTCAGGGCAAGCAGCCCAATCAGAATCACAATAAGCACTGATGACAAAATCAGGCTTGTTTGAGATGAAAATCCCCAATGTAGGATCCTGTTTCAAATATCTGAGTACATGGTAGGCTGCTTTCAAATGTGGTTCTCTGGGGGATTGCATGAATTGGCTCAAGTGTTGCACACTATAAGATATGTCCATTCTAGTATTAGTTAGAAAGTTCAACTTGCCAATCAACTTTCTATATTGAGTGGGATCAGATAATATTTTGCCATCTGTGGCTGTCAACTTCTCAGCACAATCAAGAGGAGATGTAGCAGCTTTGTAATTCAATACATCAAATTCCTTCAGGAGGTCAGAAGTAAATTTCCTCTGTGAGATTAGAACACCATCATGCCTGTATAGGATCTCTAGTCCTAGAAAGTAATGTAATCTGCCCAAGTCTTTTATCTTGAATTGATCATGTAGGAAGGCCTTTAAGGAGTTGATCTCATCTACATCAGTCCCTGTTAGGATGATATCATCCACATATACAACAACAAAAACCAAAGAGCAGCCCTTTCTTTTATAAAACAGTGAGTAATCACTGTCAGAGTGTTGGTACCCTTTTGAACAAAGACTATTTGCCAATTTCTCATACCATTGTCTGCTAGCCTGTTTCAGTCCATATAATGATTTTTTCATTCTGCACACCATGTTGTCATCACCTACTGCAAGGCCTTGTGGGGCTACCATATACACTTCCTCATGTAAATCACTATGCAAGAATGCATTGTTGACATCCAATTGATACAAGTTCCAATCCTTCTTGACAGCCAAAGAAATTAGGGTCCTAACCGTGGTCATTTTAACCACAGGTGAGAAGGTTTCAGTGTAATCTACCCCAGCTTGTTGTGTATAGCCTTTGACCACCAATCTGGCCTTAAATCTCTCCACACTACCATCAGCTTTGTGCTTGATCTTGTACACCCACTTGCATCCAATAGCTTTCTTCCCATCAAGTAACATAACCATCTCCCAAGTGTCATTGGCATATAAAGCTTCAAACTCCTGTGTCATGGCCTGCTGCCAGGCAGGATGCAGTATTGCCTCTTCAAATGAAGTAGGCTCACAGTCATGTGAAATGGTCGTCACTAACTGCTGGCTATCAGAACATAGACTTGTGAAGCAAAATAGGTTCATGAGACATAAAAGAGGTGAGGGAGTGTAGCTTAGGCAAGGTGTAGTTATATTCTTTTAGGTAAGTAGGAGTATGAATGGGCCTGGTGGTTCTTCTGGGTGCTGGCAAAGGATCATTGGAAATATTAGGACTAGGCAGGTTATTTGTAGGTTCAGGTTGGACAGCAGATGGTATTACATTCATATTTGTGTTACTGATTGTTTGATTATTAGTGACCTCATGTGGTGTGAGAATGTCCAGCATATCATCATCAGTAAAAGTGTTCATTTGACCAGGCATACAAGTCATGTCAGTGGCATGAATAAACATTTGTGCAATGGAATTGAAACTAGAACCATCAGGGGCAATAGCAAAAGGAAAAACCTTTTCATGGAAAGTCACATCTTTAGATACATGAACTCTCTTGGTAGCCAGACTCAAAACTTTGTAACCTTTTGTATTGAATGGGTAGCCAACAAAAATATGGGGTGTGGTTCTTGGTTCAAACTTATCCTTGTGAGTTTTCAAGATAGTGGGAAAACAAAGACAACCAAAACTTTTAAGGTGAGAATATGTGGGCTGTTTTTGGTATAATATTTCATATGGAGTCTTGTTGTGAAGTTGTTGAGTGGGTAATCTATTAATTAGGTATGTAGCAGTCAGTACACATTCCCCCCAGTACCTCATAGGTAATTTTGACTGAAATAAAAGTGCTCTTGCTGTTTCTAGGAGGTACTTGTGTTTTCTTTCAACCACACCATTTTGTTGAGGTGTATAAGGACAAGTTCATTGGTGTATAATACCTTTGGTTTGAAAGAAACATGTGGCCTCAGCTGAAGTAAACTCTAACCCATTATCAGATCTTATGGCTTTCAACTTGGTTTGGAATTGATTTTCTATAAGGGATATGAAAGCTTTTATGGTTTGGAGGGCATTACTTTTACATCTTAGCAATTGTGTCCAAGTGGACCTACTGTGGTCATCTACCATAGTGAGAAAATAGTGATAGCCATCATGTGTGGGAATATGATAGGGTCCCCACAAATCAACATGTAGTAACTCAAACACTTTGGTGGTAGTAGTAGTGCTTTCCGGAAATGGCATCCTAGTTTGCCTGGCCATAGGGCATATTGTGCAGGAAAAAGGCTGTCTAGGAGAAAATTTCATAGGTATGGTTGAAATGTTTTTCATTTTTACAAAAGGTACATGTCCTAATCTAGCATGCCATAAGAGTTCATCATCATGCCTGTGATTAGAGAGATTTGCAAATGAAGGACAAGCATCAGAAAGACAAGAGGAAGAAGCCACAATACAATCTTCTTTATTTATAGGAGAGTGTTTTACAGAAGATGAAGTGTACACTTTTGAATTTGAAATTTTATCAATGTTGTCTAAAGAAGGGACAAGATGACAATTGAAGTGTGGTAATCTTGGTGGTTTGTTCTCAGCAGATGGATAACAGTTGTGGCATTTGCTACACAGGAAGTACAAGCCATTCTTGGCTTTACCAAGTTCCAGAGGGCTCTTCAGAGAAGGGCCCCTTGCAGTAAACAAGAAAATTTATCAAAACTGACTACACCATTGAGTTGTAGTGCTAAACAATGAACAGAAATGAGATTAAACTTGAAGCTAGGTAGGTACAAATAATACTTTTCTTAGAGTCAATGCTGGATTCAAACAAACATCACCAATTTCAGTCACTTTAACCTTATAACCATTAGGTAGCGAGATTAGGAAAGTATATGGAAGTGATTTAATGTTTGTGAGTGTGGTTTTATCATAGGTCATGTGGTGTGATGCTCCTGAGTCTATGATCCAAGAGCTAGTAGTCAACTTAACGCATTTACAAGAAAGATCACATATATCAGTTATAGAGGAATAACAAGCAAGTATACCTGCCAGGTTCACAGCTCCATTCAGCATGCTGTTTGAGTTGTCTGAATTTGAGGCTCCATTTCCAACTTGCAGAGTTCCCAGGAGATTGAGTAGTTGTTCATATTGATCTTTGGACAGGTTCAATGGCATTTGTCTCCTTACTTCAGATTCCTCTTTAGATTGAACTCCATTCATATCAGGGGCACACACATTTGCTGCAGAACCTGTGCCTTTTCCCTTTGGGAACCTTGGATTTGGATTGGATGGGTATCCATGAAGTTTGTAACATTTATCCTTCGTGTGTCCTGATTTCTTACAGTAATCACAGAACAAAGAAGCCCTGCTAGTAGTAGAATTGCCTCTAAACCCAGTATTATTGCTTATATTCCCAGAACTGGTTCCACCTCCTCTAGATGGACTGTAGTTTGTCTTGAATCCCCTGCTGGGGTTCTGTCCATAGGCATTGAGAGAGGTAGAATCCAAAGCTGTATGATTATAAGGCTTCACTTCCCTTTGCTTCTCTTCTTGGGACAAGATGGCAAAAGCCTGGGCCATACTTGGTAGAGTATTCATCATGAGAATGTTGCCTCGAACTGCAGTATACATCTCATTTAAACCCATTAGAAAGTGTATAAGCCTGCGATCTTGTTCAGCCTTAACCAATTTTGTTTTACCACCACAAGTGCACACACAATTGCACTGAGAGCTGATATCAATAGTGCTCATTTCTTCCCAGAGTTTCTTCATTTTAGTGTAGTAACCAGTGATATCCAGAGTGCCTTGGACAAGGTCATTGATCTCCTTTTGAAGCTGGTACAACTTACAACCATTGGTTTGATCGTACCTTTCTTCTAGTTCTACCCAAAGTTCCTGAGCATTATTGACATACTGCAGACTATCACGCAAATCTGGTGACAAGGAGTTCAGGATCCAAGATGTGACCATATCATCACACCTTTCCCATTGCTGAAAGCTAGGATCAGTAGGATCAGGTCTCACAACCTTCCCATTAATGAATCCTGTCTTGCTCTTAACAGATAAAGCCCTGAGAACTGCTCTTCTCCAGGATCTGTAACCAGTTCCATCAAAAACTGCAGGTAATAGGGATGAACTCGCATTCTCAGATGGATGCAAGTAGAAAGGACTAGGGATTTCTACCCTAACAGTAGATGCAGAAGCATTTGGAATGGAATCATCTGAAGAATCGACCATGGTGAATTGAAAATTGGGAAGAAGATCAAGTCGGGAACAACCAGATCAAACAGAGTTCACATAAAAGGAAAAACGAAATTGACAGATCGAAGATCGAGAACAACCAGATCAAACGAAAAATTCACATAAAAGAAAACGAGGCTCACAGATCGAATTGGAAATGGAAAGAAGACATGAGTAATTCCCTACAAATTGTTACTGATCAATTAAGCTCCTCCATTGATGGAGCTCCAACTCACATGAGAGAAGAAGAGAGAAGATAAGAAGAATCTAGAAGAGTAACATGAAAATTATCTCTCATTGAATGTGAATTAAAAAAGTGAGTATTACAATGTATTTGTATATATACACAATCACTAAGCAACTAATATTGTATGAATTAACTAATCAACAACTTGACCCCTAACTAATTCTAACTAACTGATCCTTTTAACTAACTCTATTGTTCATAACTAACTTTACTGTACACTGCTAACTAACTTTACTGTATACTTTACATTCTCAACAGTATCTAAGTAAAAAATGATGCCAACTTTAGGTGGCCCCCGATGGGTTCCGCCCCCAACTTTCATTAATAAACGACATAAAGTGCGAAAGTTAGCCAATACTCAAAACCCAATTCCACCTGTACAAGAGCTTTTAAAAGATAGTACAATTGTTCACTACTTCAAAACTATCTAGAGTATTAAAAGACAAAATGATAACATGGATGAAGCTAGAATGTTGATCCGGACGCAGATAGCGTACAATAGCTTTGAAATAAACACAATCTTGTAAAAGTGAGAATTAGTATGACAAGGATACCTACTTTATGATATTATTCAAGAAGTTTGTGTAATGCTGGTAGATAATGACAAAAAATTTGTCAGTGAGATGATTCATTTACTAAAATCATAGGAATATAAAGGTGATATCTCTAAAGATACTAGAAGTGGATGGCTCGTGCCAGCACGGGCCCAACATTTCAAGGGAGACACATATATGAAGATGCCATATTAAATATATAACAACTGTGGCACAACCAAAATGATATATTAGGTGTTGGAACCAAGTTCTATAATATAGGCATGTACATTTTATTTACATAGGCAAAAGGAAAGCTATTTGTTATGGATATGATTGTTGCAGTGATAGAAAATGGTTCCAACCATATTGCAAAACGCAGGTGGCATGGTTTTTCACTGTTAAAAAAATTAAAATGCAGCTGTTAATTGAAGTTGTGAAAGTAGGAAGTAGGAGTTCTGAAAAGTTAAAATGACATAGTTTTATGCAGAAGTTTATATACCTTGTTGTGGTGTTTTGGAGGGGGAGTTTTGGGCTCTGGAGCATGCCTGCGATGGAAAGTAGCTTCTTCCTTGTCTTTTCCAGTTTTCCTTTTGCTGCTTGCTGCTGTGTTCATTGGAGCTGGTGATGATGGCGCACTGATGATGTTTTCTTTTTCCATATACGACAAGATAATTAATTTTGCAGGAGTTCCATCCATAGTTTTAGCAAATGACTTTTTGACTTGAATGGTGAATATCTTTCCACTTAATTGTCTTGTCACATTTGCAAGAGGCAACATTTGTTTCTGGGAGGCGTTTGAATTTTGATGGATGAGAAAAGATTAGTTAACAATAGGCATTTATATTGTATTTATTTTAATTAGCTGTAATATATACCTTAGTGCAGCGAATGTCGTAGATTTCTTCTGAAGTGAGATGCAACATTGTTTCAGCAGCTTCGTCTGCGATTAGTGCTGTTGCTGAACCACTGTTGTCTGTGATGGTGATGTCAAATTGGCATCTGTTGTAAGAGTAGATAAGAGGATGATTTAAAGCTGTTAGCCGGGAAGTAAAGCATATAAAAATGCATTTAGGTGGAAAGGCAAAAAGAGGAATTTAGGGTGCAGATAAACTTCTACAGTAAGTGAAAAATAGAATTAAATGGTTTAGAAATAGAAGATATTTTTCTGCAGGTTAGTCATGATAATAAAGGTGGATAGTAAGAGGGAAAAAATGTTTTTTTATTGAACATGCACTGCTTGAAGTTTTGTTAAAGATATCTTAGTGATTGTTATACCTTGAAATAAGATTTGCGGAACGGCGACAAGTTGCACAATAGAATCTCCTCTGTGAACGAAGCCTAGTAAAGATTTGTTTGCATGTTGAACAGGCTAAAATATAGAATTGTTGATTTTCATCCAATAGCGAAAATTCAGCTTGTATGCAAACTATTTGGCCCTGGAAGATTGTGGGAAAGTGTGAAGAAACATACAACATGATGATCTGTGGAATTTGCATTTGTTCTTACCGGAAGATGTTGATGTGCATCGGTAATTGATATGATCTCATCTTCAAAAGGAATAAGCTGAAGAGAACCCGTTGAAGTTATACTCTTTTTGGTGTATGCTATCAGCAATTGTTCATTTGATGTGGCCCTAGGAATATAAATTTAAATAAGTAAATGTGAGTTTATGGATATGCATATGTATTTGTTGGTAGTTAATTTTTGTGGAAGTAAATACCATTTTCTGAGTGCAGCAACCTGTGGGTATGGAGGATTGATTTGAATTGTTGTGGCAAACCTGCTTGTTAATCCTGTATATTGGAATGGTTGAATGTAAGTTAAGTGCTTTGATATTTGTAAGAACATGATATTAGTGTGTGAGTTTACCTGCATATGATTTTGATTTTGCAATTTTTCTGGCCAGGATAATTGGATATTGATTAAGTTGTTCCGCAATATATATTCCAACATGATCAATGAAGCTTTCCCAAAGTGTAAGCTTTTTGGGTTTCTTCCTGGGGTAAAAAGAATAAAAAAAGATTGCAACTGTTGTATTGTTTTTTTACAAAGAGGATAGTATTGCAATCAAATTGAATGAGGTAAAAAGCCATTGGAGGAGGAGAATTGGGAGAATGTAAGTATAATACAACCATAGTGCAAAATGAAAGAGCTCATAAATGACATTAACCGAAAGAAAACAATTTTTATCTATTTAGCTAAGGAACAGACTTATATATGAGCTAGCAGAGAGATCATTTTGTATGCAATCAGTGTAAAGATAAGTACTTTTCAAATAGTTACTTTAGAAATGTAATTCAAATAGTTTTTTAAGTCAGAAAATTAAAGTTTTTACCCAATAGTCACTTCACAGATGCAACTGAAAACAATTTTTTCAGGCTGAAGATTTGTTTTTTTTTGAACAATTAATTTATAAATGCAACTCAAATAAAATTTTTCAGCCTAAAGATTAGTTTTTTTTCAATAACTTAGTTAATGAATTTAACTTAAATTAACAGTTTGATGCTTAAGAAGACAGGATAATAAAAAGGTTTAACTTAAATTAACAGTTTGATGCCTGAGAAGACTGGACAATAAAAAGAAAAAAGGGAGAAAAACTTATGGTGGTGTTCTAATAGAAAGAGAAGAGAGCTACTGTTTATCTTACAATAGAGGGGAAAAAATATATTAAAAGTTGATTCCGTTAGAGTTTGAGACGTGAGCATATGGAGAATTCAAAGTTGTTTTTCATTGAAGCTTACCTTCTGTATTGTTCATTCAAAGGTAAAAAGGTTTGATTAAGAGTGACTTATCTTTTAGAAGAGCCGTCAGGATGAATTTGTAAGGGTGTTAATTTGTTATAAAAGTTTCAAAAGAAGAACAGAAAAACTGAAAATGATAATAAATGTATACTTACTGATTATCCATTATAATCAATTCTTGAATTCTTGATCCATTAGCTGCACATGTTGGCAAGGCGACGTTAACCACAATGGCAAGGACATCTTGGAGAAAAGTAGTGTATAAATTAGAAAAGAATTGAGGTTGTTAGACAATTATAGTTAATGAGAAGTATAAGTTGTTAACTTTTGTAATACCAAATTCTAATCCTTCGGGTTGGTGATGGAAGCTGTCGAACATTGTAACAGTAAGCCGTGTTGGTGGTGGCAGTGAATCTTCTGGTGGCTCAACTTCTTCTATTGGTTCAATGAGAGTGCCTTTGTCAATTGTCCAAAGGAAAGTGTTGATTGGAATTCCATATGCATGGTTTGATTCGGTAACACTTGCAACTGATATCAAATAGGTATGGTATGGAAGAAACAATTCAGCATAACTCTTTATATCGCTGCCATACATAATTCCTTGGACTTGTGTTTCCTATGGAAAACAGAAAATACAATTGAGTCAGTTAAATCTCACATATTATATTATTTTGTGGCCAGAAAAATTGTGTTTAATTTAAAATTTGTAAAGTTTTTTTTTTAGTTGCAGAAGTTGAATTTTTTCCAAGTAGAAAGCACGGCTATTTCCAAAACTTAAATTTTAAAGTTTTAACTGCAAAATGCGTGTGCCAACAATGAATATAGCTTAAAGATGCATAAAAGGGGCATGCTACACATTGGACAAATGTCGTTTGAAGATAGTCAATTTATGACACGTAATAAAATTTCTGGGAAGGGGTGGTAGCAGGCAGAAGTGTTGCAGATAAAGAAAGGGACTATTGTTGTATTTAGATGATTAATCATGGCAACACTATTATTGAACTTTATTTGCTTGCAAGTACAAATAAGTGTGAAGAAACATAATATTCATTGAACATAGTACTTTGGAGCAAAAATACTACATAAATGGCCAAGCTATACAAAGCAGTTGTTGGTTTCTACATAAATACCATTTAAATTACTTGGGGAACAGAGGTAAATCATTCAAGATTTGGTGAATTTTGCTGAGAATGTACATTAATAAATGAATATCTTTAACTCATAAAGATACTCCTATGTAGAGAGATAAAAAGGAAGTTAAAGAGATATGAATAGGTCTAACGCTGCTAGTTTCCAGTTACAAATACAATCTAATGGAACACAAGGAGTGCAATAATTTTGACAGTTTTTGAAAGGTTCATAACTACCAAAAATAAGTAAAATATTACTTTTATTAGTTTCCAAGAACTTTTTGTCCAAGCAAGTCAAGTAGATTACTACATGAGACTACTGCAGGGATTTTACTCTTAACATTAATAATAAAATTTGGCTCTTCTAGACTAATGACTTTTCTGTAAAGATCATTAGTGATATAGATTATGTAACCTCATGTCTTTTGTTTATGCCAAATGCATGACAATGTTAAGGAGAATTCTGCGGAATGATTTGAAATATGTAGGATGAATAGAGTACCATAAATCATGAGACTCAATCAATACACTTTGGATCAAGTAAACAATATGAAGAACACAAATTCTTCTTCTAAAACTGAGCACAAAAGTTATTATAAAATTTAAACACATTAAAAAAGAGATTAGATGATGCAATAAATAATTATGCACTTAATGACGATTGGTATTAAGTATGGTCAATTATATAAAAACTTAAGAATGACTGAAATTATTTAATTCTATTAAAGATGGCAGATAGTAATTTACAAGCTCAATTTGGAATAAACATGATTTCATATAAAGAGAAATTATTTCTTATAATTTCCACTACAATGGAATAGTTATTCCAGTAACAATCAAAAGTTGTTCACTACAATGTCCAACAAAAGCGAGTCAAGATAATAGTCTCATTCCAAGCTTGTGTAGAAAGAAAAGAGAAATTAACACTACTATCTGGAAGATTTGATGCAAGAATGTACAACTCATATCAATGGCATGGCTGCAAGATTTTACGTTTTGTCACCAAAACAGTGAGCTTGGAGCAGCTCAAGTTGACACCAACATGATAGAATATCAAATACATTAGGGATATATCGTAGAAGGGATAATGGATGTAATCAAGAACTCGAGAAGCAAGAAGAATGCACATATATTCTAAGACAGTTTGACCAACAGTGAGTTGGGATTAGATTTTTCAAATCGAAATGTCTAGACATCCCCCTGGTTCTGCTTCTTGAGAATCAAGTTTGTCCAAAAGGCGCGAGGGTCATTTCTCCACACATTTTGTTTTGACATCTATTTTTTAGCTTTTGGTAATTTTCAATTTTAAAAATACAAAACAACATGTGATAAAGTTGTTTTCCATTGCTTTAAAGGCAAAAATAATAATCCAAGTGCTAACAGGTAAAGTTATTTTCAACAACTAAACATATTGTTTTTATTTGCTCTAGTTGTGGATGCTATTATTTGAGTTCTCAACAATGACTTTATATGTTGAGAGCTTTATATAGTTGACAATGCAAATAGCTTTCTAAGTGTAATAAAATAAGTTTAAAGCTTGAAAATTTTATTTCACAAGTTTTGTGTTTGTCTTGTGTAAGAAATTTTGAAATAGATGTCTTAGTTGTTGAATCAAACCTTGTGGAACACAATATAAGAAACATCATATGAATAAATTAATTAAAAAATAAGAATGTTCAAAATGGAGCAAAACATTACTAATTTGACGACGACAAAATCATATATCTTATTTGATTCCATGAGTGGGGTTTGAAGTTGAAAGTAAATGAACGAAGTTTAAAGAGTAATGTATCTGTTGTTAGTAAAATTAAATTCATTTCATTTCACTGATTTTGCATATGATCTTATGATTGAAAAGCATCGAGGTATGCCAGCAACATGAAAGTATATATTAAGTGGTAGTATAAGTAAATGAAGTCTTCAGAAGGCAAAGAGCATTTTCAAACAAATTGTAAAATTTGAAGTATTAGTATTGTCTGCAGGAATAATGAGAGGATTCTACTTTAATTGTATTTCCATTTTGGTTGCAGGTTATGATTTTTGTTTTGACAACTAATAGAGTTTGTGTTTGCTTTACTCATGAAAAAGTGAGTGAGCTAAAAATAGCAGAGCTATAAAAGAAGACAGCGAGAAGACCAATGGAGAATAACAAATGTCTTAGGCATGGATAAATGTAATTGCGAAGCTAATTTAAGTGAGGATTGAGTTCTAGATAAAGAAGATTAAGGAAAATGTAAGTGGATGTGATGAAAGCAATGTCATACCTCTTCATCTTGAAGAATCATGAGTTGATACTTATTGGTTTTTTGCAGGTTATCTCTAGGTCGGCCCTTATCGACGACTTGCACCTTAACTGTCCATTCTTTGGTTTCGCTGGTAACGGCATTTATGGTTAATCTTTCTGCCATGAGATGATCTGCGATTATAATATTGTGATGTTGTTAGTGCATAATAAGAATATGAGCAAATAGAATATAGATAGTAACAAAATTGCATAATATAAAATGATTGAAAGGTAAAATTGTCAAAGGAAATAAGGGGAGGTTTTTACCGTAAATTAGTGCAGTATCAATTTAGAGAAAAGCTTTTGCGATAATTTCGTCATAAACTATATTATGTGTATAACAATCTTTTTATCCTCAACTGTTGGCGGTCTTATTAATACTTTAACACAGTTAGAACTTTTAGCTCTCGATAATGCAACATATAGTTGGCCATGAGAAAAAACAGGTTCTCTCAGATAAATTCCAACAAACTCTAGTGTTTGACCTTGAGCTTTGTTAATAGTCATAGCGTAGCATAAGCGTATTGGAAATTGTGTTCTCTTAAATTGAAAGGGTATCTTTTCATCTTGTGATGTTAATAGTGGTATTCTTGGAATAAATACATGTGTATCTTTGAAATCACCATTAGAAATTGTGGCACTGATAATATTTGATTTAAAGTCATCGCATGTTAATCGTGTTCCATTACACAAACCCACCGAAGGATTTAGATTTCTTAGTAATATAATTGGACAATGTTTTTTTAAAGATAATTTGTAAGGAGGCAATCCTGGAGGGTTTAAAGTATGCATAAAGTCTTCATATTCACTTTGATCTTTTGGGTCTAGAGTTTCATCAACAGCAATATATACTTTAATATTAGATGGAGATTGCATAATCAACATGTCATTTATTTCATCAACAAAATCGTTTTTGGTTGTTAGAATAGCGCGGGAAGTAATGAAAGAAATATTTGAAGCAGATGTATATAGATTGGGATAAACAAGTTTGAATAAATTATTTAAGGAATCTTTTTCATCCGTAAAAGGAAGAACAAAAGAACACGGAATTTCAATTTTTCCCTGGCTATTTATTTTTTCTTTTCCATGGCCAATTCTCATCAAATATTGGCAGAAGGCAGGATCTATTTTTGCTCGCATATTTTCGGACAATTGTAGTTTTTCAAGTTCATTCCAAATTTTAGAGCAAAGCAAGCTTGCAGAAACAAAATCTTCTCTTTTACCACCACGAACAACAGGCAGAGTTTGCCTAAAATCGCCACTAAATACAATAACTTTTCCACCAAATAGAATTTTTGTTTCCATTAAATCTTTTAGAAGCAAGTCTAGTGCCTCAATCATTTCTTTTTTTGCCATTGAAATTTCATCCCATACTATTAATTTTGCATCTCGAATTAAAGACGCTAATGAACTTTGTTTACTTATATTGCAACTAAAATTTCCATCAATTTCTATAGGTAATTTAAAACGGGAATGTGCTGTTCGACCTCCTGGAAGAAGCGAGGCTGCAACACCGGAACTTGCTGTTGCTAAAGCAACAAATCCTCGATGTCTGACAGTAGCCAGCAACACACGATACAAAAAAGTTTTACCAGTTCCACCTGGGCCATCAATAAAGAAAGCCCCCGGTTTATTCGAAAAAACTCTATTTAGAATTGTATTGTAGGCTATTTGTTGGTCTCTATTTAATTGCCTTTGTAATAGCAAATCTTTTTCACTAACAATTATATTTCTTTCAGAAAGTACATCTTTAGCCTCTTTAGCCATTGCAGAAGGTTTTATGATTTCTGGAATTAAGTCAAATTCATTAATATCGCGGTCCATTGAATAAAGAATATCATTAATATGATTTAGTACTTTATAACGAACTTCTTTTGAAGATAAACCTGGGATTTTGTTGAAATCTTCAGACATTGAATTTTCAAATTTTTTCCATAACTCTTTAGGATTATTTGGATTACAGTAAGCTAGCAACACACCAAATAAATGTCTTAAGGTAGATGGCATTTGATAAGTCGTCGCTTCAGACATACATTCTGTTAAATTGTTGTCACAAAGTAACAATCCTCTTTTCTCTGCTGATTCTCTGAATGTACTACAATATTCTCCATTGAAAGTGAGCAAATCTTCATATGATTTAGGTGCTCTTACATTCATTAAAAGTAGCCTAAGATAATATCTTTCTCCCTCAGTTGGGTGACAGGTTACGACACGACCAATCGCATTTCTTTGTTTGCGACGTGTCCACATTCTATATGAAGTTGACCATACAAAAAATTCTGGAAATTGTCTATATAATAAATTTAAAGTGATAGCTTCTTTATTGACTTTGTTCATTGCAAAAAATTCAGTTAACATAGTTTTTTTTATCATAGGATTATTTATAACTTTATCAATATTGTCTGTGCTTTTAAAAGATACAAGTTGTTGTCCATCAAGATGAAGTTGAAGATGGTATACACATGGGTTCATTTCACTAATAGGGAAAGCATATATACGCCATGTAGCTTCAGGTGGGGATACCCATCTAGCTGATTGATATTCTTTTATTTCATCAATTTCTATATTTGCGTTATCGGTGTGTAAATTAAATGCAATTTTATCGTGTCCTTTGCATATATACTTATAAATATATTTTACAATTTTAATGTCAGAACAAATCTCAACATTTATATGACAATTGAATTTGCTGAGCAGATAAGGATTGTAAGGAACCACCCATGAGTTATCAAGAAGATGACTTCCAATTTTTACAGATTGCCCTGTATTTCGTCTTCTGTAGATTGGATATGAACTTTTGCCTTTAGTTGTTTGTGCACAAAAGTTTTTTGGATATTTGAATTTGCAATAACCCTTTTTTTTTTCATACAAGGGCATGTTGGGTTTAATGTACCACAGGGACCATGTATCATGTGTAAACGAACAAGTTCAAATAAATGAGGATTTCTTTTGGGATCTGGTAGCTCAGCGCAAACAAATTGATCATATGCTTCAGGTGTTAATATTTTGTATTTTTCTTCAAGTATAATAAGAAAATGAGCATGAGGAAGACCTCGCTTTTGAAATTCTATTGTGTACATATATGCAATAACTTTACCAAATATATGCGCAGTCAATATATTTTTTTTTAATTCCTCTAACTTTGCTCGAAATACTCTACAAATTAGATCAGGTCTATTTTGTGATTGATCAATTGGCAGTAGATTTTCTTTAATTTCAGGCCAAGAAGGATTACAAGTGATAGTTAAAAACAAATCAGGCTTTCCAAAACGCTGAACTAAAGTCATAGCATCCATGTATCGACGACGCATATCTCTAGGACCACCGGTAAAACTGGGAGGTATTATTCTATTTCTACCTACTTGGGAAGCATCTCTTTCGCCATGGCGTAGAACATCCAGAAGCCCTCCTAATACATCAGTTCTTATGAAGTCTTGGTTAAAATAAGTAAAATCAAGTCTTTGAGTTTCGATTTTGATCCATTCATCTACTACATATTGTTGGAATAATCTACCCGAATGCAGAATTATGCTTTCATCATCTCTCATTTGAAGTTTATAGCAATAATATTCACGACAAGAAACAGTTTCTTCTTTTTTTTTACCTTTTGTCTATTAATTTCATCTTCTAAATTAAAATCCATCAATCGAGGCCATATTGTTAACATTTGGTAGTTGTTCATTTTTACAGTGTGTTTGTGTAGTAGAATGAGGACTTAGAGGTTTAATTTTTTTAATACCACAGTGCCAACCATTTTCACAATGAGGGAACAATAATGGATATTGTAATGAATCATAACATCCATAATAATAATGTACTAATTGGCTTGTATCACTTTTAGTATATATTCTGATATGAGGTGTGGAAACATGGTTGTTAATATTTTGTTCTAACCATATTCCTGCAACCTCTGATGTAGTTGGCAAGTTATATATACGTTGATTTAGACCAGCATCAGATTTAAAAGCAATATAGAAATCAGCTAGTTGTGGAATATTTATTAAAGATTTTAAGAATATAGAATACGGATTAACTTGTAATATTTGCATTAAAGTTTCGACAATTTGTTGATTTAGTTTATCAGAACATGCCATTCGGTTTTTCAATTCATTTTCGCTGTCAAAATAGTATAGCTGAAGAGTTTTCATTTTTTCACCACTTGGTATTAGATTGTCTATAAAATGGTACATCTTACCCTGAACTCTAAATGTATAAATGCCTTTATTTCTTTTCGCTAAATCTTTATCGTAATTTACTCCAAGAGATGTGAATGCAAACATGTTATTGTAGGTTCTTATATAAGTTCGGAAAAGCTTTGATTTCTCGTTATGTTGTAGGTAAAGATTTTGCAAGTTTGATGGAAGTTGGTGAGAAATTAGTTTAATAGCACCTTTGGCGCAACAGAAACCCACTGATTCATATTCAAATCTTTTTGCACCACAAAAATTACATTTTGGAACGAGTTTCAACATATGGTAATTTATGGATGTTTGTGTCATTATAGTGTTTTCATTACAATGTTCATCAGCAGTTGATGTTGAGCCTGTCATGTACATGTATTTAGCATATATCTATATAATATATTTTTCTAAAGAAATATCAATATAATTTTCTGACCTAATTCAAATTGATATAAGCAATCTTGTCGCTGAATAGGATGTTGTTCAGCAGAATGTAGCTGTGTGAGGGAAGATGAAGAGATGGTTGAGTCAGCAGTGAAATGTTGTCTGCTCAATCCAGTTTGATTGGTTTGGGTTCTCGGCAAGACAACTTTTTTTTTGGTAGGGCACTTCACTTTATATAAGTCATGACGTTGAGGTTTTTTACTGCCCTCTGCTTTGTCAGAGTGTGGATGTGCTTGTTTTTTTTTATTCGGCATTTCAATAGTATGTTTCTATCAGTTATTAAAAATCACATGCAATAATAAATATATCAGCAAGAAGTATTCATATTATAAAGTTGTAAATGCACGTAATGCTGACATAAATTATTTTTGGCAGGGAAAGCATTACCTTGTAGGTAGAAGCCTATATAACCGCACGAACACAAAGCGAGAACGAAAAAGCTGCATTACAAAAAGGGTAGACCAAAAGAAGGAGATCAAACTATTAGCTACCAATGGCAAAAGTGAATATATAGACTTTGTACAATAATTAAAAACAGAGTTTTTTCCCAAACAGCAACATAAACCTGGTGAGAGTTGATGCAAGCCTATTGCAACATTGAATGAATCATGCAATATGACGACATTTCATCCTATTCCCACAGAAGTCGGATTTTTAAAATCTAGGTGTATGAGGTGTCGCTCTCGGAGTTGTTTGCAAATCCCCGCTCTTATTTTTGTTTTGTTATTATTATTTTGAATTAAAAAACTTGATCACTTCCTGATCCCTATTATTCTACATTATTAATTTGTTCAAACTTGGACATTAGTGACATTGTAAATCCTCTAATATGTAAGAGTAATAACAATTAAATCTCAAGTGTGCAATAAAATGCAGCAGCAATAACAGTTGACACAGAAGAAATCTCAAGTGTATCATTATACAAATATTGGACTCTGTTCTGCAATTTCAATCGAAAGGAAAAGTGGAAAACTTAGACGCGGTGGGATAAATTTCAGTCTGCATGATCAACATGATCTGCAAACTAACCTCAGCTCCTATGGTTTGTGAATTTTTTCCTTATCTACTTAAGCGAGTTAGAAGTTTGTGCATTTGATATATACAGCTAATTTCAGGTTATTCACAACATATGACTGTATAGCCACTATCTAATAGTAATTACCAATTATATCTCATTTTTCTTGATCTTCTTATTTATCCTTATGCAAAGTGATAATAGATTTGAAGTTCAAGAAATTATGATTAGCATCAAGAACACTAAATACACTCACCTACATATCATCATCAAGAATATCCAATCTGTCTATGCCTTTTTTTACCAGCAAATCCAGAAATTAAGTTCACTTCTCTTCTATTACCAATACCATTTTCACCAGAGATTAGTGTGCAACTACTAATGAAATTTTTGTAAAAGTTTTCTAAAGTATTAAAATTGGTCATTGATATGCAAAAAGAAGATAACAAAATAAGTAAGTCTCTCTGCGAACTATAAAAAGACAAAATAGAAGCACTTAAATACTTAGACGAACTGACAAAATAAAGAGGTATAGAACTGTAATTAAATAATTGGTTATTTTGTTCCATTTATGTAGTCACAGGAGAACTATTAAAAATAGTAGAAAATCATGTGCAAAATCAACATTAAAAATACAAGCTTCATTCCAAAAAAATCGAAATTCCATCATTCGATGTAATTTAACAGTAAGAAAAATTCTCATTCTAGCATATACACAGTCCAACAATAGAAGAGTACGCAATCAAAGTTCCATCATAAACGTAGCAACATTTTTTTTTTTTTTTGAACACATTAAGATCCAGGAAAGATAAACCAAATCCAATGAATAATATCAATTCATCCAAAACCCATCAACAACTCAGACACAAACATATACACTAACACATAAGCTTCATCCAGCTTAATCAATGAAAAGGGATTTGTCGCTGCAACGCATGCAGAGGCAAAATGTCAAAGTCCGATTCAGCTGTAATTTGAAGAGCTTGGAAAAATTAGCATGCCCCAAATAAAATCAAACAAACTTGAAATCCCCAAAACATAATTCGGTATAGCATAGAAGTTAATCACACGAAATTTATAATCCAACGTAATTTTAGCAGAAACAAATATGGAAATCTAATTGAAAAAGGAAAAAAACAACAACTTCAAATTGCAAACCTGATAACAGCAGTATAAACAAAGCAGCTTCGACAGAACGGCAAGCTTTTCTTCTATATTATACAAAACACACAACAAGTTTCCCTTTTTTTGGTATATACAAGGAGGCAAGAAGAAAGTAAAAAGAAACAGCAGAAACAAAAAGCAGAGAAAAGAAAATGGAGGCGACCGCCAAAATCTTAAAAATTATTGCTGAATTACAGAAGAGTACGTGTTTGATGAATTTAGAGAGAGCAATAATATTATATAATATACACAAAAGGCAACCTTTAAGAAGCTGAAATGACAAAGGCAACTTTTAAGAAGTTGAAATGACAATAATACCTCTATTGACCTTATGACTTTCAAAAATCAGAACGACAAAAATATCCTTGGCAATTGAATGACCAATAGCAGAGACGTTGGAAGGGTATATATATATATATATATATATTTGCTAACGCATGTTATAGTATGTATCTAACCTTATTTCGCATATTATATATTATAATTAATATATTAATCTTGCTTTTTATATCTTGTTTTTTTATAAAGAGTGACATATACGCAGGAATGTTCGTGGTTCGGTTTGAATCGGTTATTAATTAAAATTAAAATTAAACCAATCTACTGGATTTTTGAAAATTCTAAAACGAAACGAAACGAAATAAAAAAAGAACCATCGATTTGATTATTGTTGCAAAAGCAGAAACAAAAAGTATATAGCATATATAGCAGAGAAAAGAAAATAGAGATAAGGCCAAATCCTTCAAAATTACACGTCAATTGAAGAAGAGTAGGTGTTTGATGAATGTATAGAGAGCAAGACACGTGCAAGACAATGCAGCCTTTTACAAGTTGAAATGACAATAATTTCCCTGCTTGGCTTATCACTTTCAGATAGGAAAGCAGAATGACAAAAATACCCCTATTTGCCAATTGTTGAAAAGTTATAGTATGTATCTAACCTTATTTCTCATAATAATAAATAATAATATTAATCTTGCTTTCTATAAACAGTTATATTTTACATATACGTAGGGATGTTGGTGGTTCGATTTGAATCGATTATTTTGATTAAAATTGAAAATAAACAAATCTTATCGATTTTTAAAATTTTTAAAACCAGACCAAACAAAAAAAAAATAAATAACTGTGTGGTTATTGTTACAAAAGCAGAAACAAAAAGTATGGCAGAGAAAACAAAATGGAGATGAGGCCAAAGCCTTCAAAATTATAGCTCAATTGAAGAAGAGCACGTGTTTGATGAATTATATAGAGAGAAAGACACGTGGACAGACAATGCAGCCTTTGACAAATTGAAATGGCAATAATTTCCGTGCCTGGGTTATGACTTTCAAATGGAAAATCAGAATGACAAGAATACCCCTATTTGCCAATTGTTGAAAAATTGAAACTGTTTGTTTACATATACGTAGGGATGTTGGTGGTTCGATTTGAATCGATTATTTTGATTAAAATTGAAAATAAACAATCTTATCGATTTTTAAAATTTCTAAAACCAGACCAAACAAAAAAAATAAAAATAACTGTGTGGTTATTGTTACAAAAGCAGAAACAAAAAGTATGGCAGAGAAAACAAAATGGAGATGAGGCCAAAGCCTTCAAAATTATAGCTCAATTGAAGAAGAGCACGTGTTTGATGAATTATATAGAGAGAAAGACACGTGGACAGACAATGCAGCCTTTGACAAATTGAAATGGCAATAATTTCCGTGCCTGGGTTATGACTTTCAAATGGAAAATCAGAATGACAAGAATACCCCTATTTGCCAATTGTTGAAAAATTGAAACTGTTTGAAACTCTCTCTTCTAATATATTGTAATTATAGAGAACTTATAATCCTTAAACAAGGAAATTAATTTTAAGAAAATTAGATAGAATTAAGTTAAATCAAAGAATTTGTTTTAGAGATGTAACATTTTATAAACAATACTTTAGCAAATCAATCACCTCAATAACAAACTTTTTGCCATGATCTACTAGTATCACACGAACTTCATATGCACACTTGAACTACTCCTCTTCGATGGATATATTATCTTCTTGCATATGGAAAAAAACACTTATATTTAAGATTGACAATAATGTGATGCACAACAATTTTCTTAACTTTGTTGAACGAGGGACCTTGGCTCAGAAAGGATTGAATATGTTTGGTGATTTGTGGTGGATTTTATCAATGATTATTGATTCTTGGCTTAGATGAGAAATTTTTGAGAGAAAGTTGGTATCACAATGGAAAAAGCGATAATGATAAATACAAAGATGCATTAAGTAAATACAGTGATGATCATGTATATAGTGGAGAAAATTTTAGTATTTAACAATTGAATATAAAGAGGAATAAATAGATATTTGAGGTATGATATAGGTGAGTACAAAAACAACAACAATAATATATCCAGTGTAATTCCACAACTGCAGTCTGGAAAGGGTAGAATGTACACAGACCTTACCACTACCTCATAGAAGTAGAGAGGTTGTTTTTGAAAGACCCTCGATAAATGGATGAGTGTGTGTATATATATATATGTGTGTGTGTGTGATACATCCTGTGTACTACTGGATATACATTTTGTAACAAATTAGCAGGAGATATGGTATAGAGATGTAGTGTGTCATTGGTAAAAAGAAAATAAAGAAGAACAAACACGGAAAGAGTTAAAAATTTGATGGGTATATGTCATGTGAGATACTTCATGTATAGCATTCAATCACGTGTTTCAAGAATGTCCTTTTCAAAAAAGGCATCTTTTAATAAAAGAGATTCACTTAATGAAGGGCAGTATGAGATGCAATAAAAGGTTTTGGTGGGATAACAAAAGTAAAAGAAAAAAAAATACAAGAAATAAAATATGGACAGATACAAACGGATACTTTAAGGAGAGGCATCTAAAAGAGGTATGGAAAAAGGAAAAAGGAAAATCTCCATGTCTAGGTATACATGGAAATTTTTAAATTTTTTGTTAAGGCAAGAGTTGGAACAAATAAGAAATGTAGATGTTATATAATTTCTCTTTGTATATGCTTGTGTTGTAGGTGATTTTAAAAGAACAAAACTCAACATGCTTTGAAGACTAAGCAAAATGATGTAAAATTACTAGTGTATCTTATTATTTTACATTTTGTGTGAGAAGGAATATGAAAATATATCAGAAATTCATCAGCATTTATAAGAGCTCTTCTAATATTAGAAGAGGACTATACTTTTGTTTTTTTGAGACTTGTATAGATAATTTTATACCTAGTTTTGTGTCGTTTACAAACAAAATAATTACCATTCCAGATAAAAACAAATACATGTGAAATATCACATGTATTACATTTAGAACACGTTTTTGCTCACATCTAAAAGAAATTGCAAGACTACTAATGTGTCGTTTATGAAAATAATAATTATTATTTAAGAAAAAATAAATTCATGTGTATCTCACATGTATAACGTCCATCACATGCATTTCAAGAGAATAACATTGAATAGAAGAGATACTTTCATAAAAGATATTTTTATTTAATTAACATTAGTAAGACTACATGTAGAGGTAGAACATCAGTGGATAAAGGGAAATGGAGAAACAATGATAGCATAAAATGTTCTAACACGTGAGACTCTACAAAGAGATGAAGCGAATTAGTTGGAAAAGGCAATTATATAAAAACAAACACTCGTATCACTCTCTACTGGATGCATCCTGATGAGATAACTCAACTGAACCAGACTAACAATCGTATCACTCTCTACTGGATGCTGTGAAGATTGACCTAAACTTGGCTGCTCTAACCACTAGTACCTGCATAACCATATGGTGTTATCTATAGTGTTGCTTTAACGGGCCTTCTAGTCAAAGAATATTGAGGGTAACCTCAACAAGAAAACAACTTCCTCAAAATTGGGCCAACTAAACCACCCTAACAATGAGGCCTCACTAGTCTGTGCATAATCAACAACCAGAAGAAATTTAGACCCTAATAATACTAGCTGCTTTGTCGCCAACTAGAGTAGTAAGGTAAACCCTCTAACAAATTGGTGTGCCCGCTCGTGCTCTATCGACATAATCTGTCATGCCCCGAGGCTAGCCTCTAGACGTAACACGAGACCTAGGGTCACAAGTAACCCCAAGCTAATCCTTAATTTGGCATACACAAGCATGCAGAAATAACTCTAACCAAGCGGAAGTATAACTGAATAATGAATATAATCTAAAGGAATTCAACTGAGAATATCTGAAGGAAATAACTGAGTTCAAAGTAGAACAACCCAAATCAACTGATTTTGGCTCTTTGTATGAAAGCCTCTAATACGGATGAGCTACTGGGACAAGTCCCCAGCTAAATCTAAAATGTTTAAACTAACAACGAACTAACTAAACCAAAAAACATAAATAAACGTCCTCGAATGATGAGGACTCACCCTAACTATTACTGATGTGGTGCCAGTATGAGCTAATCACGTGGCTAAACCTGAGAACCTGAGCCTCCATCATAATAAGATGCAACATAGAGTATGCATTAGTACTTCGGATGTACTGAGCATGAGAGATATGCAAAGCTGATTGAATATATAAACATGCTAAAAATATTGGTCATGTATGTAAACTGAATTGAACTAAAGTACATAGGCCCAAGATACAATAATGCATAACAACTAGAATGCAAGAGTAAACTGGAAGCATGCTAAAAACCTGAAAATGAATACAACTACGGGCCTGAAGTACCTTATTGAAGCTAATACTATGGGAGAGTCTATTAAAAGACATAAACTACGTGAGCTAAACGTGGAGTCTGATGAATACGCCCCATCAGGATGACCCAATATACCTTGCCAGAGTATAAAGGCATGACTGCGGTGTGATCACTAAAATTGATGCCCAACAGAGGGGACTTATAAACCTACGACACATAGTTCTAGGACTTGAGGTTACGTTGAACCCTAGTCAAACTTGGTGCTAAACACTACTCCCAAACTCAATACTAGTAGCTCACTTTAAAATGTGGTCCTGATTCATGCGACAGAACTAAACTAGTCTGGAAATAATTGTTGGGAAAGTTGTGGACAGAAAACGGACTAAATTCTGTTTAAAACTAAATACTAACACCCTGAGCTAAATTATGGAGAAGAGACAAGTCATGTGAAAACACTACAATTACAGGCTAAGTTCTTTCCTTTCAAATCTCCATAAGAATTTATGCAAACTCATTTAAATAAGTATAGAATTGAGTAGTAATCACAAGAATCAATTTTGTAAATAATCTGCATAGTTAGGCAAGAAGCCTAGTTTCATAAAACCATAATAACCAAAAAAGTAGTATGAGGTTTTGGGAATAAAGGTTAATGAAACCCTTACTAAATACCCACATACCTGGTGAAGAAAACTACGGATAAATCCTTTGGATTTCTAGGCTGAACTTGAAGGAGAGCTCTACTTGTTATGGAGAGAAAATTGTCGCCTCTTTCTCTTCTTTTCTTTCTAAGTCTGATGATTTTAGGAGAGTGGATGTTTTAGGTAGGTTTGGACTAATTAATTAGGCTTAGACGAAGTAAAACGATGTAGTTTAAGTACCAAACACATAGGGGGGAAGACCTATACGACCCCGACTTAAAACTGGCGAGGTGACTTAAAGAGGGGCTTCACGGCCCGTCTAGTGGGTCGTAATGTGTCCCTGCCCGACAGGGCTTCACTAAAAAGGGCACAAATTATTACTTTGAGCTTGGAATTAGGCAAACTTGGTGGAGTTTGAAAGAGGACCCAGTAACACCACGGAAACTACGAAGTTGAACTAGTGAGTTCTAGAGCTTTTCGTAAGAGTTTTGGAGTGTTGTATGAGAATTTAAAACTCATAAAAAGAGTTCCCGTACTTATAATGGAATTTTAGGGGTTAGGGTGTCAAGGTACGACCCCTCAAGGACCACCCAAGGGGTCCTTGAGGAGGACCTCAAGACAGCCCAAAAAGCTGTTTTTTGGCAGCAACCTATGCCTGGCAACCTACTGGTCGTAGGTGGACCCACGCCCCGTAGGTTGGGGTTGTGGGTCAAGGCTTGGGTTCACTACTAAAAAAACTGTGAATACCGACCTATAAATACCGACCTCCGGAGGTCGGTATTTATAGGTCGGTATTCACAGTTTTTTTAGTAGTGAACCCAAGCCTTGACCCACAACCCCAACCTACGGGGCGTGGGTCCACCTACGACCAGTAGGTTGCCAGGCATAGGTTGCTGCCAAAAAACAGCTTTTTGGGCTGTCTTGAGGTCCTCCTCAAGGACCCCTTGGGTATTTTTGTAATGTTGAAATTTTGACCTCCGGAGGTCGATATTTTTATTTTGTAATGTTGAAATTCCGACCTCCGGAGGTCGG
>NW_006238948.1:2777977-2778759 GCF_000226075.1 Solanum tuberosum | reverse complement strand
AAGTTCAAGTTCTAAGTTCAAGTTCAAGTTCTAAGTTGATGTTCAAGTTCTAACTTCATGTTCAAGTTCTAGTTCAAGTTCTAAGTTCTAAGTTCTAAGTTCAAGTTTAAGTTCAAGTTCAAAATTCATGTTCAAGTTCTAATTTAAGTTCTAAGTTCTAAGTTCAAGTTCAAGTTCTAAGTTCTAAGTTCAAGTTCAAGATCAAGTTCTAATTTCAAGTTCAAGTTCTAAGTTGAAGTTGAAGTTCTAAGTTCATGTTCAAGTTCTAACTTCATGTTCAAGTTCTAAGTTCAAGTTCAAGTTCAAGTTCTAAATTCATGTTCAAGTTCAAGTTAAGTTCAAGAGTTCAAATTCTAAGTTCAAGTTCAAGTTCAAGTTCAAGTTCTAAGTTCTAAGTTCAAGTTCAAGTTCAAGTTCAAGTTCTAAGTTCTAAGTTCAAGTTCAAGTTCAAGTTCAAGTTCTAAGTTCTAAGTTCAAGTTCAAGTTCAAGTTCAAGTTCTAAGTTCTAAGTTCAAGTTCAAGTTCAAGTTCAAGTTCTAAGTTCTAAGTTCAAGTTCAAGTTCAAGTTCAAGTTCTAAGTTCTAAGTTCAAGTTCAAGTTCAAGTTCAAGTTCTAAGTTCTAAGTTCAAGTTCAAGATCAAGTTCTAAGTTCAAGTTCAAGTTCAAGTGCAAGTTCTAAGTTCAAGTTCAAGTTCTAAGTTCTAAGTTCAAGTTCAAGATCAAGTTCTAAGTTCAAGTTCAAGTTCAAGTTCAAGTTCTAAGTTCTAAGTTCTAAGTTCAAG
>NW_006238948.1:2776261-2776398 GCF_000226075.1 Solanum tuberosum | reverse complement strand
CTCATGAGGTCGGTATTTTATATTAATTTATTTTTACTATTTAATTTTACCGACATACAGAAGTCGGAATTATATTTTTTTTTGTTTTTTTATTTTACACAAAACCTATTGAGAAAAAATAAAATATTGTTATTTAT
>NW_006238948.1:2766959-2775818 GCF_000226075.1 Solanum tuberosum | reverse complement strand
AAAAATACCGACCTCATGAGGTCGGTATTTTTATTGTAATTCATTTTTTCCGGGAAAAAATCCGACCTCCGGAGGTCGGAATTTGGTTTTCCCGCTTTATTTTGCATAAAAACCGACTACTTGTAAATACCGACCTCCGGAGGTCGGAAATTACCGACCTCCATTTGAGGTCGGAAATTTTTAGGTCGGTATTCACTGTTTTTTTAGTAGTGGTTGGCTTGCAAAGTTGAACCTCCAGTACCTATCCACGACCTGCCAGTACGGGCAGTAGACCCATCCACGGTCCGTGGATGGGTGGGCGTAGGTGCAAGCAGTTTTTGGTCTTTTAGTTTTAAGTCAAGTGTTTACTGGTTAAGTTAGTAATTAGTTAGGGCTTAGGGAGGTCGGATAATCAGTAAAATAATCACCTATAAATACCTAATAAGACCCTAAACTAAGTCATTAACTCATTCATCTAAGAACCCCCAAAATACTCTCCAAAAATTCCTCTCTCTAGAAGTGAAGAAGAAGAAAAAGAAGAGAAGGGAAGAGGGCAGCAACTAGGGTTGAAATTCACCATTTATTCAAGCTTTGTTTAGGGATTTGAAAAGAGGTATGTTTAGCTTATTCATCTATGGGTTCTTCCCCCATAGAGGCCCCTTAGTTTTACCCCAATTAAGAAGTCAAAAACCCAATTCTAGCTAGTGTTGTTCTTACATTGTGGGTAGGGTTTGGGTATGATTCCAATCTAGTGGATAATACCTAATTATGATTGATTAAGCTTTGTTTAGTGATATTATGATGAATTTATGTGATTTCTATGGTAAAGCCTAATCTAAATTGATGAATGTGATCTTTGTGGGTTAATGCCATTAGAGGCAAAGTTGAAGGTTCATAGGTGATCTTCCTAAATCAATGTAATGTGTAGTTGATCAAAAATAGGATCATATAATAATGAATTGAATCTAGACTCTATTGCATATGATGAATCTCAACATGTAAAGTTAGAATTGAACCTTTATGATCCATTATGACTAGAATCACCTAGTAATGATGAATATGATTAGAATACCTTGAAAACTAGGTTTGAATGAAGGTTGCTAGAACTAAAGCTTGAATGTAAGGCTTGTAGTCATGAATGTTGATCACTAGGGTTTGAAGGTAAATCCAATATGATGAACTATGAATGTTAAGGCTTTGAGAGTAAAGTCTATATGTGAGATTAGAAGATTAAAGCATAAAATTGTGGTAGAAGGCCTATACCTACCTAATCTATATTATGAATGCGTAAGTGCACAAAGTGATAAAATCACTTGAGTTATGTTAGTATCCATGTCTAATGTAGAATTCTACACATGACATTATGCATGGTCATAATATGACATGAAAGGTTCCCTCACATAGAATGATTCTAGGTTGAAAGGTTTTCTCACCTAAAATGAATCTAAGTCTTTGGACTTTAAGATGTGATGAGGCTTGTGGTGATTCCCCTAAATGACCTTTACATGATAGGAATGTGTGGTGAGTTCCCTTACTCCTAATTAGTTAAGTATGGGGAGTGTGAGGTGATTACCCTTTATGTATATATGATTCCCAAGGCAAGCGGTGATTACCCATTAACCATTTGAGATGCTTTTATGATATTGTGCTAGCTTTCATACTTGGTACATTTTGTACTAACGTATATTGCCTACATTCTAATCAAATGTAGGGTTTTGGAGATTAAGTTGCTTTGGAGGCTAGGTTTCTAAGGTGCACAAAGAGTTGAAGATTCGGTGAGTCCTCATGGCTTCGAGGAAAACCCATTGTTCTTTTATGTCATTTCTTTATGTTTTAGACTATTGTATGAGTTGTGTCCCAAGAGTTCCATCTAAAGTGTATTAGATGTTTTGAGAAAATAGTATAGAAATACTACCGCTTGATTTTATGAAAAATGACTTCGATTGTAAAAGGTTTAAATTTTCCCATATTTTATATTATCTTATGTTCAGATATGCTAAGGGTTTGTATGCGACCCCTTCGGGGTCAAGTACGCCATGTTACGTCTAAGGGGTACCCCTGGGTCGTGATAGACCCAAATACCTTTAATTTAATTGATCATGGGCCACCTAATGCATTTTTCGGTGAGAGATATTATTGTTTGAAGTTGACACAAAATTTAAAAATTGTTGGGTTAATTGTTGGACTATATATGAACTCATCTTGTAACCTATATCTTATATTGTAAGGCACATGCTTCTCCAATAAAGTCTTCGAGAACTGAGCCCAAGTCATTGGAGGTGGCTCAGCTGGCCTAAAATCAATATATGCTCTCCACCATTGCTTAGTTGGCCCCTCTATCTGGAATATAGTATAATCTACCTTGTGTGACTCTACTAAGCTGAAGTTATGTAACCTTTCCTTACAACTCACTAGAAACATATGAGCATCCTTTCCTGTAGCACCAAAAAACCTTCGAGGACCCAACCTGATAAATAAATTGACCATTTTTTGCTCATCGGAATACATAAATGGCCTAGCTACAATAGGTTGAGCACAACCACCTCTAGAAAAACCTCTAGATATGGAGCCTCAGTAATAGCAAGCTACACTTATAGAATTTGAGCACCCCAAGCCGCTACTTGAGCGTGTATTTGTGCATCATCTCTTGAAGAGCACTCAAAACACTAGGCAACGTCCTTACCTACAACAAACCCTCCAAATAGCCTAGGATTCTAACCATGGTATCCTAAAGAATTTGTGTGTCTACAAATCCTATCGGAGGCTGGTCTCTCCCCACGTATTATGGGTGATGTTATATCTCCTAAATCTTAACATCAAGCTCTGGTGATGGTGCCCTTTGTTATCCCCAAGAAAGCACCATACCTCGTGCCTTACTTTAGCATATAGGTCGATATCTATCTCAAACCCTAGTTGGACCTAAATTGTTGGTGCAGGAGCCTCGCGCTCACCTACTAATGACCTTGTTTGTACCATGTGATAAAGAATATACCAATGAAATTTATAAGTTAATAGAGTCAAGAACACACAAAAAGGTGGAATATTCTTTAAAATGCCATATTGTAACACCTCAAAATTCAGTAAGTTGAGTTGGGAAAGACAATTGCAAATTTGGCTACTAGTGCAGGTAATACTAGCCTTCCTATACACCATAAAAGGTCTTACCGTCCATATAAGGCACTCGTGGAAAGGAAGCCTAGAAGTTGGATTTTCAAAGCTTATGAACTTTTTCCATGGACCAACACGATGATCCATAGGAGGACCTACGACTCGTAGGAAGTGGTCCATAGGAGAGGTCTCAGACTTGGTAAAATATTTTTGATTTTTAGGTTGTACGAGAAGGTCTTACAACCCATATAGAGGTCTAGGGACCGTGGAAGTGGCTCGTCGGTTTGACCTGGATTTTCGTACTTTCAGTAACTTGACCTATAGACCACCAGGACAATCTGTAGAAGGACCTATAGTCCGTAGATGGGTCCGTATGGTTGGTCAGATAGTTATTAAGGCTGTTTTGGTATTTTCCTACCCATCTAACACCTAAAATATGTCATTTTGATGCTATATCTAAGTTCTGTAATTAAATTTAGTTTTCAAATTCTACGTATTCCCTCTCACTCACTCCAAACCCCCGAAAGCTCCCAAGGTTCTTCACCAAAATTCTCTTCAAGGCTTTTCTTAAGAGGATTAGGGTTTTTCAAGCCTCCTTATCCACTTCAAAGGCTAGAGTTCATCAAAGGTATCGGGAATTCATCACTGGATCCTATCATCGATTGAGTCCCAAGATGTTCTCCATTTCTCTTTTAAGATTTTCACCCAAATCTCTAGGATTTTGTATGATTCTTCTTGGGTTCACTTAATTTTGATTTAATTGATTATACTTGATCTTATTATCATGATTTGATTCAATATACATGTTTCCAATGCTTTCCTATGAACGCATGCTATATGTCTATGATATGATCATGAATTAAAGCTTTGAAAGCATGTATGTATGAGGAATTGTAGTGACTATGATTCTAGGATGCTTTCAAATAAAGTGTCTCGTATTTTATGAAATTATGTTTCTTCCGATTGAAGTATTCCTACTATGAAAGATTTCTATGATTTAGCCACTTTCGATTGAAGTGTGGTTTCAGTAAGAAAATATTATTATGATTTGGATACTTTCGATTAAAATGTCTTTTAAACATCGATTTTGTTATGAAATCATGATTTTAAAAGGATTTTTTCTAAGATGTAAAGTTTATGATTGGATAGATCTTACATTATCAAGTATTATGATTAATCTTTATGATTTCTGTTTGGAATTTACTTAGCACCGAGTGGACTTGGGTGAATCCCAACGTCTTTAAACTATGAGCCTGCATAGGACGTTTCAAATGGAAGAATTTTCTAGTGGATCCACCTAAACTTAAGTATAAGGTCCTTACCTTGGCAAGTAGGACAATCTCTTTTTAGTGTGGGAGCAAGACACGGGATTCCATGTTATAGCTTTAATGGTATATGTAGGTTAACGGTAAATAACCCACAAAATATATGATTTCTCACTTAGCTTATTTTTTATACCTATATTATGACTCTTATATTGCATTGACCTTTTCATGATTTATGAACTAATTTTACTTGGTTGGTATTTTTCATTTGGTCATGTATTATCATGTTCATGTTTATTTTATGCATTTCCCCATATCCGGTACATTCAAAGTACTGACTCATACATCTCTTGTGCCTATATTTTTTTGTAATATAGGGTCTGAATTTCCATCAGATGGATGTGGCTAGTGGATTGATTCAATTTTTTTTAGCTTATGGTCAATCCTCATGGTTCGAGGGCATGATCACACATTATGAGTTTCTTGTCTATTGTAGTTATTTCAGTTTTCAGACTTCTTTCATGAGCTAGGGGTTCATCCTAGTCACTTCTATTCTATAGAGGCTTATTGTCAGACTTAGTATGTTTCCGCTCGTGAGGATGTTGTTCTCTGATTTTGGTATCGCTTATAAGGTTGATGTTGAGACTTATATTTCACTTTTATGCTTTATTCTCTTTTATTGTTCATCTTAGTGTCATGTTTATGGAAAGTGTCTTATTTAGGGTGTCTCGGATCCTATTCGACACATCACATCTAGGGGGTAGTTTGGGTCATAAAACTTGGTATTTAGAGCATCAGGTTTTAAAGATTCTAGGAGTCTGACAAGCCACATCGAGTAGAATCATGTTCATAAGTGTGAAGCGCGCCGAATTTATGAATACGCCACATTTATGAATAGGAGGCTATAATATGTTCTAGGAAGCTTCACTTGTTTCATTACTCTAAAGTCTTGCGATAGAATTGAACTCTATAAGGGTCTTCTTCCTAACTATTGTTTTATGTCTTTTCATATAATGCCTCCAAGAAGAGATCCATTGAGAAGGAATGTGAATGACAATGTGGAATCCAAAGTTCCTGAAGTTCCAATTAATTCATTGGCCGATAAAGTCTCACATGTTAAGTATAGGGCTGCTTTCCAAGTATTGGCCCAAGCCATGAATGCTCAAGCTAATAGGGTGTTTATAACTCCCGTGAACCCAATAGTGGGTATGACGACAACAAAGGGTTAGAGACTTCACCAAGTTGAATCCTCCAGAATTTTATAGATTAAAATGGATGACGATCTACAAGTGTCCATTGAAGAAATCTATAAGATTATGGAAATTATGGGAGTAACTCCAGTGGAAAGGTGGATTTGGCCACTTAACAATTGAAAGGGATTGCTAAAGTTTGGTATGATCAATGGAAGGAAGAAAGGGCTTTGGATGTGGGTCCCTAGGATTGGAACAAGTTTGAAGAGGCATTTCTTGATCAGTTCTTTCACCTTAAGATGAGGGAAGCTAATGTGAAAGGGTTCATAAATCTAAGTCAACGGAACATGAGTGTGAAGGAGTATTCATTAAAGTTCACTCAATTGTCCAATTATGCTCTGACAATTGTTGTAGAATCTAAGGCATGACTGAGTAAGTTTGTTTTGGGTGTGTCAAAATTAATGGTCAAAGAATGTAGAACCACCATGTTGATCAAAAAAATGTATATCTCAAGGTTATTGACTCATGCCCAACAAATAGAGGAGGAAAATCTAAAGAAAAGGTTAGAAAGTTAAAAAGGGCAAGGAAGGATGGTGGTGATTTCTCACTCTAGGTCTAGTGGATATGGATGTTATCTGTTTTGGCAAAGGTTCTCCTTCCTGAATTAATATAGTGCTCTAGTTAAAAAGTTCAACAAGGATAGGGTTCCTACCCCAGCGCCTCAAAGTGGTACTCCTAGTGGTCAGAATTTCCCCTCTTGTAAAAGGTATGGTAAGAATCATCTGGGAGAATGCTTAGCTAGTTAAGGTTAATGATTTGGTTGTGGAAAGATGGGCCATAGATTTAGAGATTTCCCTTCTCATTCTAGCAAGGGTAAGGATGGTCGTCAGGTTCAGTCTAGTGTTTTTTGTGGTTTTAGTGGTGCTCCTTGTCAGAACAGATTCTATGTTATTCAGAATCGACAGGACTATGAGTGTTTTCCAGATGTGGTGATGGATATGTTGCGAGTCTTTCAGCTTAATGTTTATGAATTTCTTGATCCAGGTGCTATATTGTCTTTAGCGACTCCTTATGTGGACATGAAGTGTAATGTCAGTCCCGAAATTCTTTAGTGTAATGACTCGGAAAATGGTAGGATGAACTAGAGCCTAATCGTGAGGGTCAACGTCAAGGTACGTGTTAGACTCCGTAATTGAAGAACCTCTTTTAGGTTTGGTATGGGGTTGCAAGGGCATGTGCCAAGGAAAGGAGGGGAAAAGCCTCGCCAAAATCCAAGGCTGCCCAACCCTTGACCAACCACTGACAGGGTTCACGACCACCTTCACGACCAGTGGTCTTGACCACGGTCCGTGAAGACCCTTTGGCCTTGTGGGAGTTGTGCAAAGTTGAGGGAGCTACTGCCTCAAAGACAACGGGCACCACCACGAGCCGTGGTGCCCTTGAAGGTCCGTATAGATGGTCATGAAGTCCACTTAGACACTTGAGAGGGCAAGGCATGGAAGCCTTGACACTGCCTCCATCACCACGACCATCACCACGACTCGTGGTCTTGACCACAGATCGTGGGAGGTCTTGTGGACTTGCCTTAGGCCCTTGAGGGCTTGGCAAGTTGGAGGGGCACACTGGTCAAGGGACCACGGGAACCACCATGAGCCATGGTGCCCTAGACGACCCGTTTAGATGGCCGTGGTCTCTGACGGGGCTGCCCAAGTTGGGTGTTTTTAAGTAATTTCGTTTTAATTAATCATTAAGTGGAGTTGTTTTTAATTGTTTTATATCACTAGTATATATAGTTTTAAGTCTTAAAACAATTAATTTACTCCTTATTTCCCCAAAACCCAAATCAAATCAAAATAGTTCCTCATTTCAAAATTTATCTCTCTAGAAGTTCCCAAAGAAGAAAAAGCAGAAGAAGTGGGAGCTAGGATTTGTGGATTCAAGGGTTTGATTTATGATTTATGATCAAAATAGTGGGAGCTAGGATTTATCTCTCATGGGTTCCTTCTTCAAACGTTTTCAAATGGTTATTAATGACAAATTATGATTGAATTAGTGTTTGATTTATGATTTATGATGAAAATACTCTATGAACCCATGAAATTTCTCAATTTCCTTAACTGTGCCTTTATGAAGTCAGTTTGTTAATTATGAAAGCATGTGAATGGAATTTGTATCAATTGCTTTAGGTTATTGAATTGTATCATTATCCATGCCTTATTGGTGTGTTGGTGATTTGAGATTCATGTCCTTGAAAGGCATAGTATGAGGAATTGAGTATTATCATGATGTCTTGTATATGAATGTGAATCTAATGAAGGTGATATGATCTTGTCTTGAATGTAATTGTGTTATTATTGAAAGGCTTATTTCTCAATTTGACACTTATGAATGTTGATGATGGAATGTGAAGGCTTCTTCATGATAATGTATATCTTGAATTGGTAGGATTATGCATCCTTTTCTTGTATAAATGAAAGTAATGTGGATTGATGTATCTTGAATTGGTAGGCTTAAAGCATCATTTTCTTGTATTGATGAATGTGACCTTGAATGTTGTATCTTGAATTGGTAGGTTTAGGCATCCTCTTCTTCTATATTGAATGTGTCTTGACTTGATGAAAATGAATCGATAGGTCAATGGCATTCCTTTCATAAATGAATGATGAAGTATTCTAAGCTATGTCTTGAACTGGTAGACCTAGTGTTGGTAGCCATTCATGATGAGTCTAGAAACTAATGTGATGATAAACCTTGAATCGGTAGACCTAGTGTTGGTTGCCCTTTCATGTGTGAAATGATGAACCTTGTATCGGTAGACCCAATGTTGATGGCACCCTTCTTGGAAAGTCAATGAGCTATCCTTAATGTACCTTAAATCGGTAGACCTAATAGTGTTGGCCCTTTATTGTGTAATGAACTTTGGGCCGGTAGGCCTAATGTTGGTAACCTTCTCAAGTACAATAATGTTAATGAAAATGAACTAGTCTATAGGAATGGAGGCTAAGCATCAAGTCGATATGGTAAGATGGAAACTCTCCCAATGATAGACTAGGGTTACAATGAACATCTTCATATCCCATAACTATATGCCCACATAGGATATTAGCTAATGGTTTCGACCTATGCTAAAATGTTACCGGTCCTACCATAGGCAAGTAGACCACCTCTTTACGATGTGGGGCTATATGACACTGGATTCCATGGTTATCTCTCATGGTCTATGTCGGTTAATGCCTATTCCCATCATGTGAGATTTGCATTATGGTTTCTTGAGAAGTTCTATGAAGTGTGGATGGTAGTATGGAATGCCATCTATG
>NW_006238948.1:2740981-2766926 GCF_000226075.1 Solanum tuberosum | reverse complement strand
ATAGTGAGTTCTCTAATGTCTTAATGACTAATGAATGAAAGTGCTCTTAATGAAGCTAATGAAGAATGTTGACTTGAATTTCTAATGTAATGATGCATGCTATACTTGGGTTGTAGTATGATTTTCTTTCCATTGTCATGACTTATGAAATTTTTATGTCTCTTATGTATAGGTATTGTGTAAAGATGGAAATGATGAATGGTAAGTTCACTTTTGGTGGCCTTAATTTGGTATCTAGTGTGGATGGTTGTATGGGACGCTATTCATACATTGCACAAGGTATGGCTTGGGGTTGCTTGAGGTGAAAGCTTAATGTAATGAAATGTCTTATATTGATGATTATGTTCTAATGTGAAGAAATGACTTGTATTTTGGTTATGTTTGTATATTATTCCTCTTATACTTATGTTCATGAAGTTTTCTCAAATTGGCATAAAAGCATGACTTTCAAATAAAATGTTCGTTTTAAGCATGTTTTTGCCTGGTCATCATACTTAGTACATTTTTTAGTGCTAACCCATATTTCTCTTATTTTACTACAAGTGTAGGTTCCGGCAAGTGAGTTTCTTTCTCTCTAGTTGAAGCTTGGATTGAGATTCCTCCAAGACTAAGTGGAATGTCCTCATAGATAGAGGACAAGTGTTTAGATGTTTCTTTTCTTTCATGTAATACACATATGTTAGATCTTTGATTGTAAAGAGACGTGACCCTACTTTTGTTTCAAGATATTGTTTTAGATGGCCATGTGAGACAATAGACTTCCGTTGTTTCAAATGTTTTAATGGTTTTTAGATTGTATGGATTTAAAGAAAAGTTTTAATTTCGTACCATTTTCCTTATATCGAATGTTATGAATGCTATGAGGCTTGTATGAGACTTTTCGAAGTCTTGTACGCCGTGTTGCTTCCAGGGTATAGGCTTGGGTCGTGACATTTAGGAACCTTTTTTCGTCTCTACTCTTGTTGGTTATTCTATTGTTGTTAGAGGAGTCTATAGATATTGCCTAGTTAAAGTTTCTCATAGAGTCACTCCAGTTGATCTAGTGAGCTATACATGATAGAATTTGATGTCATTCTTGGGATGGATTGGCTTTATTCTTGTTATGCTCTCATAAATTATCGAAACTGATTAGTCACATTTAAGGTTCCGAATGAATCTATTATAGAATAGAAGGGTGGAAATTCAAAGCCTAAAGGTCAATTTATCTTTTGCCTAAAGGTTAGGAAAATGATCTCTAAAGGATGTATCTATCATCTTGTTCGGGTTAGAGATACGGATTTTGAAGACCCTACTCTAAGGTCAGTTCCTTTGTTAATGAGTTTCTTGAAGTGTATGATCTTCCATGTGTTCTTCCCTAAAGGGAAATAGACTAGGTATTGACCTTCTTCCCAATACACAACCTATCTCTATTTCTCCTCAACATATTGCTCTGGCAGAACTTAAGGAGTTAAAGGATAGTTGAAAGATTTGTTGGATTAGGGTTTCATTACATCGAGTATCTCACCATGGGGTTCTCTAGTGTTGTTTGTTCGAAAGAATGGTTCATTTCGTAAATGTCTTGACTATTGGCAATTGAATAAGGTCACGATAAAGAATAAATATCCTATTCCAAGGATAGATGACTTCTTTGATCAACTCCAAGGTTCTAGTTTCTTCTCAAAGATTGATCTTTGATTGGGGTATCATTGATTGAAGTTAAGGGAAATGGCATTTTGAAGATGGTTTTTTGAACTCGGTATGGTCACTATGAATTCTTGGTGATGTCATTTGGTTTGACTAATACCCTAACGACCTTCATGGATCTTATGAATTGAGTGTTCAAGCAATACCTAGACATGTTTGTGATTATATTCATTGATGATACTTTGGTTTACTCACGGAGTGAGGATGGACATGTTGATCACCTAAGGATAGTTTTGCAAATCCTCAAGGATCGTCAATTGCATGTTAAGTTTGACAATAGTGAGTTTTTTGTTAAGGTTTGGTACTTCCCTTATCCCTATTATTTTCGGTGAAGGTATTAAGGTTGATCCTAAGAAGACTGAGGCAATTGACTGGCCTAGACTTCTTTCCCCTTCAAACATTCAAAGTTTCTTGGATTAGGTCGGTTACTATAGAAGATTTGTGGGAAGATTTTCCTCTATTAATTCGCCTTTGAATTCGTTGACTCAGAAAAAGGTGAAATTTCACTAGTTGGAAACTTGTGAAAAAAGTTTTCAAGAATTAAAGGATAGACTCACTTCAGCCCTGGTTTTGACATTACTGGAAAGATCCAATGGGTTTGTGGTTTACTGTGATGCTTCAAAGATTGGTCTTGGTTGTGTGTTGATGAAACATGATAATTTCATTGCTTATACTTTGAGGCAAATAAAGGTGCATGTAAAGAATTATCTGACTCATAATTTGGAGTTAGCGATGGTAGGTTTTCTTTGAAAATTTGGAGACATTATCTCTATGGTATTCATGTGGATGTGTTCACCGATCATAAGAGATTGCAATATGTGTTTAAGCAAAAGTATTTGAATCTTCAGCATACTAGGTGGCTTGAATTATTGAAAGATTATGATATGAACATTCTCTATCATCCAAATAAGGCAAATGTGGTTTCCAATGCTCTTAGTCGACTATCAATGAGTAGTGAGGCTCACTTTGAGGATTGTAAAAAGACATTATTTTGTTATGTTCATAGACTAGCTTGATTGGGTATTTGTTTGGTTGACTCAGAGGATGGCAGCATCATTGTTCAAAATGGCTCAAAATCGTCTCTTATTTCGGATGTGAAAGCTAAGCAATATCTTGACCCGACTATGGTTAAGTTGAAGAAAGAAGTTTCCAAGAAACCCATTAAGGCTTCTATCTAAGGGGGAGATGGTGTGCTTTGTTACTAAGGCCGGTTATGTGTTTCAAATGTTGATTAGTTGAGGTAGCAAATTTTATCAAAAGCTCATAGTTCTTAGTATTCTATTCACCTGGGAGCCACCAAGATGTACCATTATATGCGGGAGGTCTATTGGTGGAACGTAATGAAGAAGGATATCACAGAATTTGTGGCTAAGTGTCCTAATTGTCAATAACTGAAAGTTGAGAATCAAAAACTGGGAGGTTTAGCTCAAGACATTAGCATCCCTACTTGGAAGTGGGAAGATTTGAATATGAACTTCATTATAGGTTTACCTCGTACTCATTGACAAAATGATTTTATTTGGGTTGTTGTGGACCGAATGACTAAGTCAACTCATTTTCTTTCCATGAAAACCTCATTTTTTACTAAAGATTATGTTATGATCTACGTTCGAGAAATGTCGAAGTTGCATAGATACATCAGGGTGTAGGGTTTGCCCAAATGATTGGACTAAAAATGAACGGTATGCTTGGGTGGCCGAGCTCATTGTTGAATGTGCCCCTTTATAGGGACCTAATAAGGGAGAAATAGCTCGAGTGGATCTTTCATTTGAAGCAAGAATTTGGCTTCATATATTTTGCACAAGGATTATTCCCTCCAAGAAATGATCTTAAGTGTCCATTGAAGAAGCTATTATAATTGCCCACATACTAAAAGGTTTACATATCAATTAGGGAGAGTTAATAACCGAGCAGTTCAAACAGAAGTCTAGGCAAAATACAATGTCTATGTCATTTCCCGTGCTTATCATTTGTTTATGTTGGTGAGCCGAACGTCCTAATCTTCAAGGGGTTAATGGAGCTCTTTGAGTAGAGCGTATGATTGACTTGTCATCCTAAAGAAATAAGGATGCACTTATTTGTAAGAAGAGGAAACTAGCTTCCCCTGCCATCGAGCCTTTTTAATCAGATCTCAATGTTTCACAATTGCCCTGCAACATAAGATATCCCTCATACCCTCAACACAAGGCATAATTAAGTTGGAACATATGGCTCATGATCACAATGCTCAATTGATGAAATTGGTAAAAGCCATACAATCATTTATTAGGAAAGTGGTCAAGTTAGTTATAAAGTTAGTGGTTAACTGAGTGAGTGGCCTTTGTGCAAGGGTGGATACTGTAGAAGGAGAGGTTTCTTGGTTGAATAGAGCAATGGGCCTAAAGTCTCTTGACCCAATTCAAGATTTAGATCTTAATTTGCTAGCTAAGGATTATGAATCCCCAAACCAAGTAGCTAGCCCACCAGATTATTGGTGTTTAGAGGAAAATGAGTCTCTGGATTCTGAGTCTAGAGAGATTAAAGATGTGGAGCATCCTAGGAATGTGGTAGCCCAACAGAGGGTTATATCGAGCCAAGTCAATCCAGTGGTGGAATTCACCAATTTTCATACCATCACATGATGATAGTTCTAGACATCTGGGAAGTGGTATATCTATCAAGCAAGCTTGACCTATCCATCGAAATGACGATTCCATCTTCAGCTGGGTTTGACATCGACCCAGATTATGATTTTGTTCCCCCAAGATAATCTTTCCACTCATATTGTACATGGAGTGTTTCTGATCCTTCTTTCTACACTTAAGCTTTGGGGATATTGTTTGTACTTTTAGTTGGGGTGAATTTTTATTATATATGAAGTGATTTGATTTTGATCATGTAACATGCCTAATTTGTAAGAATTGATGATTGAATAAAGTGTAATCATTTCTATCAATCCTTGTGGTTCCATCCCTACTCATAAAGTTGGGTATTGTTTTTGCATACAACCTCCTATACATTAATTATGAATATAGTTTAGTGTTATCAATATGGAGACTACTTTTTCAATATGTACATGTCCTCCCGGCATTTAAATAAAAGTCATTAGTTTATAAAAGAGTGGAGTTGATGTATGTCTCCCCTTTGAGGGGTGTGCTTCATTCTTGATGGGCATTACGAATAAATAGACTTTGTTCGGGCATTTGTTTTGGACAAAAGACAAAAATAAATTTAAATAATGTTTTGAAACATTTGCTTTTTAAAAAAAACAAAATAATAGAATGTTATCATAAAATTTTATTGAATCGATAATTGTGACACATTTTGAGACATCACAACATCCAATAGGGGGGCTACCTATTATAGATGCAACTAGCTGAAAATTATGAGGACCGCCCAAAAAAATTGACCTAGTTACATTGCTCAAAAAGGGAAAGTGTGAAATTTTGTTATAATAAGACCGAGATCTATAGAAGCGTCTGCATATCCCTCTTAAATGGAATTAGGTCAAATATAGTTTCAATTACAAAGAAAAAGAGCATGAATCTACACTTTAATATTTCTTAACGACATCTAAATTGATAGATTTGGGAAAAACTTCGACATCTATTTTACTAGTATGAGTGCTCCTCTTGTCAGAACTCTATGGACCATATAGGGACCTTGCTAATTTAGTGAGAACTTATCATTTGCTTCATCTTGATTTAGAAATATTTGCTTCTAAATCAGTTGCGCGGGTGAAAAGTGTCTCAGTATAACCTTCTTGTTAAGAGCTATGATAATTCTATTATAATATAAATGACCATGACAAACTACATTAATTCCCCTTTCGTCGATTAGTGCCAACCGCTCGAACATGTTTTGTACCCATTCAACATTGCTCAATTATACTTCCTATATGATCCTTAGATGATATCTCCACTTTGGTGGGTATCACAACTTTATAGACCAGAAGATAAAGTGCATCCCAAGTAGAAGTTTAGTTATTATATGATATCCTAACAATGCAAAAGGTAACTTCTTGTGCCAGTGCCTGTAGTTATCATTGATCTTGCATAGTATCCTCTTGATGTTCATATTTGTAGCCTCTATTGCTCCATTCATCTGTGGCATGTATTCTATAAAATTCTAATTTTTTATCTTTAATCTGTCACATGTTTCGTTCATCAGATCACTGTTAAGGTTAGTGCCATTATTTATAAAGATCAACTAAGGAACTCCAAATTGGCAGTGTTAAAATTCTGGATGAAATCATTTATGACCTTTATGATATATTTTTGAGATGTGAGTTTGATCTATTTATTGAAATAGTTGACTGAAACAATGATGAACTTATGCCCATTGGAATGTTAGTTCAATAGGACCAATGTCATCCATACCTCAAGCTACAAATGGACAAGGAGAGAAAGTAGCGTGGATTTTTTTGGGAGGAACTTGCATCATATTTGCGTAAGTCTGGCACTGATGGCATTTCTATAAACAACAAATACAATCTCTCTCTAAGGTCAACCAAAAATTTCTCAATCTTAACATCTTAGTGAGAGTCATATGTTCCCGCGTGTATTTATTCAACTAGATCATATGATTCCTAACATCAATGCACCTCAGTAAACCTCGATCTAGAGTCCTCTTATATAGGAAATTATACACATAGAAATAATTGATTTGCTGACCTTCAAATTGTACATTTCTATATACTTGTTGTGTTCACCACATAATCATCATTCCTCAAGTTTCCTTGAATATCATTATACCAAGGTTGTCTATCTAGCTCTTCTTTGATGTGAAAGCAGTATGAATGTTGATTATGTATATGATTGGCAATCTGATCAATGTGATTCTTATTTGGATGTTGAATCGTATATGATACGGTGAGTAGGGCATTTATGAACTCATTCTGGGTTTGTTGAACATGTTTGAATTATACCTTAATAAACCTCTTACACAACCCGTGTATGCAGTCTATGTACGATAAGAACTTTTGATTCTTAACGGCCTAATCTCCATGCACCCAATGGATTAAAAAATCTCAATATCTAATCACTAATATTCATAAACATCCAAATCAATAGCCAGCCAGAGCCTTAAGATGCAAGCCTCATATTCAACCATATTGTTGGTACAAGGAAACTTGAGTTTGGATGACACAAGATAATCTTGACTAGTTTTTGAGACCAAGACAACCCCTATGCCTACTTTAACACCTCGTAAAAAGGAAAGTTGCATTATAGACTGTTGGTCCAAGTCTACGAGTCATGTTTATGGATTCTAGAAGGTTTTATGATATGTATAAGGGAGCCGTACAAAAGGGACTTGAGGATCTTATGGTTTGGCTTTCTGAAGTTTTCCTACGGACCATAGAAATTTCTACGGCCCGTATGAAAGGAGTCGTAGAAGGTGTTCCACACTTAGTTAAAATTATAACTTTTGGGTCTACGGAAGGTTGTACATGTTGTGGAAGTTTTGATGGGTCGTAGACTTGACTCTTGGAACTTGATTTTAGACTTGGAAGGATATTTTTTTCATAGTTTCTACGATTAGGTCTATAGACCGTGGAACTTTAGACAGATCGTAGAATAGACTCGTGAAAACTATTCAGAGTTTTAAGTCCCAGTATCGAGTTCTACGGACGACCAGTACAGTCCGTAGAAAGTTATAATTTAGGGGTAGTTGGGTCTTTACCTATGCATTTAATACCTATACTATGACGTTTTACTCCTAAATCTAAGACGTATAACTAACCTTCACCCTTAGAAATTTCCCCAACTCTTTCATTCCCCTGAATTCCTAAATTCTCTCCAAGGTTCTCTCCAAAAATCTTCTATCTCGATCAAGAAAGAATAAGCTAGGGTTCTTCAAGATGAACTCTCTTTTATTCATTTCTTATGGCTTAAATCACGGTATGTAGGGAGATCGTCAATGGGTTCCATTCACCCATTGAGTCCCCAAAGTTTCTTTAATTCTCCAGTTCAATTTCCCAAAATTGATTAGGTTTTCATTCGATTCCTCATGGGTTCTATTTGTATAGAATCAATTGATTGATCATGATCTTATTTTGACAATTGAGACTTAATTACATGCTTTTCAACTAGTTCCATGTGAACTCATGCATGTTTGACTATAAACCCTATATAACATGAATTTGAAGAAAAACTATGAATCTATGAATGATATTTTCATGAAATTATGCATGATTTATGATAAAGGATTGATTATTATCTAGGTTACTTAAGATAAGCATCGATTAATTATGAAAGATTTTCTCACATACTTAAGAAATTATGAATGGTGAAAGGTTTTCTCACACATGGTTTAAGGAGCTACTCTATGATATTTCTAGTTTGGAATAGTAACATAATTGTAATTTTCCCTGAATGATGATGATTTTATGTTTATCACTATTCCATTTGGATTTCTTCTTAGCACCGAGAGGACAATGAGATGGAGGATCTCCCATTAGTAAAGGTTGAGTCTCTAGTAACAATCTCTTTGTCCCTAACTACCAACCCCTATAGGATGTCATAGCTAGTGGATCCACATAAGCTAGAACTTCATGGTTCTTACCTTGGAAAGTAGGACATCACTTTTTGGTGTGGGAGCAAGACACCAGATTATATGTTATAGCCGGCATGGTTTATGTCGGTTAAGATTAATATCCCACAAAATGAACTAAGTTACCTTTAAAATGTTTTATGATTTCAAAATTCATTGACCATGTTTATGATTATGATTCTATTTAAAGGTTTCTACTATGCTAGCTTGGTTATGCCTATCATGATTTCGATTATGTTCCCTTATAGTATGTCTCATAATTTATTGAATTCCCCTCATACTTAGTACATTTCATGTACTAATGCATACTTGTGCCTACATTATTTCCCTAATATAGGGTGTGAAAATCCCTCTCTTACCGTTCATGGCTAGTTGATCATCATCGAGATTGAATACTTGCATAGTCCTCATACTTCGAGGACAATGGCACTTTTATTGATTTCCATATGTTTTAGTTTCAGACTTTGTATGTGGTGTATGATTTATGTCCCGACCACTACTTTTGATGTAACAGATTGCTTTTTAAGATATTGATGTACTTCCTCTTACATGTCAAACTATTTACTTCTTATAAGATTTATTGCTTTTCTCTATTATGGTGAGTATATGTATGTCATTTGGCTTGTGTAGGGCCTCTCGGGGTCTTATACACCATGTCACCTCTAGGGTGTACTTGGGTAGTTACAAACTTGGTATTTAGAGAACAAGGTTTTAGAAAAAGGTCTGGGAAAGTCTAACAAGCCACGTTGAGTAAAGTCTTGTTCATGAATGTGAAGTGAGCCACATTTATAAATAGGAGGCTACAAAGCATTTAGGAAACTCCACTTCTTTCATTACTCTAAAGTCATGCCATAGAGAATATCTCTATAAATATCCTTTTCTTTAATCGTGTTTTATCCTTTTTAAGATATGACCCCTCGAAGAGATTATGTGAGAAGGAATGTGGGTAACAAAAATGTTGAGCCTGAGGTTCTTCAAGTTCCAGATGATCCTTTTGCCGAGCAAGTTACTCACGTCGAATTCCAAGCCACTTTCCAAGTATTGACTCAACCATGACGGCCCAAGACAGTAGAGAGGTAATGCTCTCGTGAACCAACATGTGGGTACGATAGCTGCAAGGGTAAGGAATTTCACTAGGATAAACCCTCTGGAATTTCATGGGTCTAAGGTTTATGAGGATCCTCAAGAGTTCATTGATGAGGTATACAAGATAGTAGGTATTATGGGATTGACTATGGTTGAAAAGGTGGAGTTGGTCTCTTATCAACTTAAGGGTGTTGCTCAAGTGTGGTCTGAGCAATGGAAGAGTGAGAGGGTGGTGTATCTGGGTCCTCTTGATTGGGAGAAATTCAAGGAAGCTTTTCTTGATCGCTTCTTCCCTCTTTAAGTGAAAGAAGTGAAAGTGTTTGAGTTCATTAACCTATGACAAGGGAATATGAGTGTGATGGAGTATGCTTCAAAGTTTACTTAACTGGCTAAGTATGCTCCAACTATGGTTGCCGACTCTAGGGCAAGCATGAGTAAGTTTGTGTTGAGTGTATCCAACTTGGTCGTTAAAGAGTGTTGTACCACCATGTTGATCAAAGAATGGATATTTATCACTTGATGATACATGCTTAACAAATTGAAGAGAAGAAGCTTAAGGAAAGGGCAAAAGAGTCCAAGAGGGCAACGACTGTTGATGGTGACATTTCTCATTCTAGGTCTGGTGGACATAGTCATCCTCAATTCCGGCAAAAAAATTTTGGTCAAGGTTCTACTAATGTACCGACTCCTAAGTTCCCTAAATATAGAGTGTCTAACCCTAAACCTTAAGGAGGTGGTGGTAATGGGTCTTCTATCCCCAATTGCACTAAATATGGCAAGAAACATGACGACAAGTGTTTAGTCGGTACGGATGGTTGCTTTAAGTGTGGAATTATTGGTTAGAAGATAAGAGATTGCATATTTCTTGCTACTAAGGGAAGGGATGATAGGAAAGCTCAGCCTAGTGGTTATAGTTTGGGTGCTCCAAACCAAATAGATTTTATGCTCTTCAGACTCGACAGGATCGTGAGGGTTATCCGAATGTGGTGACCGGTATGTTGAAAGTCTTTCATCTTGATGTTTATGTTTTACTTGATCTGGGTGCTACCTTATCTTTTGTTACTTTGTGGCATTGAGATTTGATAATGATCCTAAAATCCTTTCTAATCCCTTGCATGTCTCTACTCCCGTGGGTGATGATATTGTGGGTAAGAGAGTTTATAGAAATTGCCTTGTTTCCATTTCTCATAGAGTCACTCAAGTTGATCTTGTAGATCTTGATGTGTTAAATTTTGAATTTATTCTTGGTATGGATTGGCTTCATGTATGTTATTCTTCCATATAATGTAGGACCTGATTGGTCACTTTCAGGGTTCCGAATGAACATATCATGTCACGGGAAGGGGGAAGTTATGTTCTCAAAGATCAGTTTATATCTTGACTAATAGGAAAATGATATCTAATGGTTGCATTTATCATCTTGTTCTGGAAGGGATATAGATTTTGAAACCTCTACTCTAGAGTCAATTTCGATTGCAAATGAGTTTCTGGAAGTGTTTCTCGATGATCTTCCTGGTATTCCTCCCAAAAGGGAAATATAATTTGGTATTAATCTTCTCCCATGTATGCAACCTATCTCTATTCATCCTTATCGTATGGCTCCGTAGAACTTAAAGAGTTCAAGGATCAATTGAAAGATTTTTTGGATATGGGTTTTATCAAACCAAGTATCTCCATAGGGTGCTCCGGTGTTGTTTGTTCAAAATAAAGATGGTTCTCTCCAAATGTGCTTTAACTATCTACAATTGAATAACGTTATTATCAAGAATAAGTATCTTCTTCCAATGATAGATGACTTGTTTGATCAACTCAAAGGAGTGAGTTATTTCTCTAAGATTGACCTCCAATCAGGTTATCACCAATCAAGGGTGAAAGAGAGTGACATTCCAAAGACGGATTTTCCAACTCTATATTGTCACTATGAGTTTATGATGATGTTATTTTGTTTGACTAATGTCACGGAAACATTTATGGATTTGATGAATATGGTCTTCAAGAAATATCTTGGCATGTTTGTGATTGTTTTAATTGATGACAATTTGATTTACTCATAGAGTGACGATGAGCATGTTAAGCATTTGAGAACTGTGTTGCAAATTATCAAGGATCCTGAGTTGTATGATAAGTGTAACAAACGTGAGTTTTGGTTGAGATCCATTTCTTTCCTTAGATATATTGTCTCCGATGAAGGTGTTCAAGTTGATCCTAAGAAAACTTAGGCAGTTAAGAATTGACCTAGACCTTTGTTCGCTTCAGATATACGGAGCTTCTTGGGTTTGGATGATTATTATAGAATGATTGTGGAAGGATTTGCCTCTATTGCTTCACCTTTTAAAACATTGACTCAAAAAAAGGTGAAATTTCTATGCTCGTACGTTTGTGAGAAGAGTTTCCAAGAGTTGAAGGATAGACTCACTTCAGCTACTATTCTGACACTACTGAAAGGATCAGATGGTTTTGTGGTATATTATGATGCTTCATGATTGGTCTAGATTATGTTTTGATGCAACATGGGAGATTCATTGCATATGCTTCAAGGAAATTGAAAGTACATGAAAAGAATTATCCGAATCATGATTTGGAGTTAGCAGCGATGGTGTTTTCTCTAAGGATTTGGAGACATTACTTGTATGGTGTTCATGTAGATGTGTTCTACGACCACAACAGTTTGCAGTATGTGTTCACTCAAAAATATTACAATCTTCACCAAAGGAGGTTGCTTGAGTTTTTAAAGTATTACGACATGAGTATCCTATATCATCCCGAAAAGGCGAATGTGGTGGCGGATGCTCGTTGTCGGTTATTGATGGGTATTGTTGCTCATGTTGAAAATGATAAGAAAGAGTTAGTCTGTGATGTTCATAAATTGTCCCAATTGCTTCAATTGGTTCACTCAAGTGAGGGTGGTGTTTTTTGTTAATAATGGTTGGGAATCATCTTATTTATAGGATATGAAGGCTAAGAAAGATCTTGATCTGGTATATGTTGACTTAAGGAAGTCAGTTTCTGAAAAAACCATTGAAGCTTTCTCTAAAGAGGGAGATGGTCTCGTTAGATATCAAGGTCGGTTATGCATTCAAAATGATGATGAGTTGAGAAATCAAATTCTAATATAAGCACATAGTTCTCGGTATTCTATTCACCTAGGAGCCACCAAGATGTACCGTGATTTATGGAAAGTCTATTGGTGGAATGGTATGAAGAAGGATATTACAGAATGTGTGGGTAAATATTTGAATTATCAACAAGTGAAAGTTGAGCATAAAAAACCGAGTGGTTTGGCTCAAAACATTAGTATTCCTACATGGAAATAGGAAGATTTGAATACGGACTTAATTATGGGTTTACCTCACACTCGTCGACAGTTTGATTCAATTTTGGTCATTATGGACCAGATGAAAAGATTGGCTCACTTTCTTCCCGTTAAGACTTCATTCTCATCATAGGATTATGCAAAGATTTACATTAGGGAAATGTTACGGTTGCATGAAGTGCCTTTGTCCATTATCTTCGATCGAGGTACTCAGTTTACATCTCAATTTTGGAAGTCATTATAAAAAGGTCCAAGTACTCAAGTAAAACTCAGCACGAATTTTCATCCTCGGACCGATGGACAAGTTGAGTGTACCATTAAGACCTTGGAAGATATCTTAAGAGCATGTGTGATTGATTTTAAGGGTAGTTGGGATGATCATTTTCCTTTGATTGAGTTTGCTTATAATAATAGTTATCATTCTAGCATTGTGAGGGCACCGTTTGAGGCTATTTATGGTAGGAGGTGTAGGTCTCATATAGGTTGGTTTGAAGTTTGTGAAATTGCTTTGATAGGGCCTAAGTTGGTGCATGAGGCTGTGGAAAAGGCTCAAATTATTTGTAAAAGGTTGAAAAGGGGTCAAAGTCGACAAAAGTCTTATTATGATGTTAGAATAAGAGAACTAGAATTTGATGTTGATGATTGGGTCTACTTGAAAATTTCACCCATGAAGGGTGTAATTAAATTTGGAAAGAAAGGAAAGCTTAGTCACTGTTAGGTGTGCCCATATAAAATTTTGTGGCGTATTGGCAACACTGGTTATAAACTTGAATTGCCTTATGATTTAGCATCGTTACATCTGGTATTCCATGTCTCTTTATTGAAGAAGTGTGCTGGAGATCCGACATCTATTGTTCATTTTGAAGGTTTGGGAGTTAAAACAATCTTTATTATGAAGAGGTTCCGATCGAGATTTTAGACCGGCAAGTCCGGAAGTTGAAAAACAAAGAAGGTTCTTCCGTAAATGTTCTTAGGAGGAATCAATTAGTTTAAGGTGCTACTTGGTAAACTGAAGCCGATATGATGTTCCGGTATCCTCATCTCTATGTATCTGCTCCTACTCTAGTTTGAGGTATTAATTCCTCATGGTACAATCTTTCGGATTCATGCGTTTTAGTCATTCTCATGTTTTCCATATGTATGCATGTCCACGAAAAATTAATTTTTTTTATGTTATGATTTAGCTTGGAGTGATTCTCCATGTTGTATGTGTATTTTTATGAAATAGCATTCATGTTGTATTTTTAGTTTCTCTCCAACTCTACTCATGCTAGCTTGAGTTCCATTAGAGGAAAAATATTCCCTAGGGAAAGATGTTGTAATACCTCAAAAATATGAAAATTACATTGTAGACTGCCGGTCCAACTCTACGGGTCCTATTTACAGATCGTCAAAGGTTCTACGGTCCGTAAAAGGAAGCCATAGAAAATAGCCTTGAGGGTCTTATGGTTTGGGTTTCTGATCTTTTACTACAGACATGCAGGACGGTTCGTAGAAAGATCTATTGCCCATAGGAAAGGAGTCGTAAAAGGTATTCCAGACTTAGTTAAAATTATGAATTTTAGGGCTATATAAGCTTGTACGGTTTATGGAAGTTTTGATGGGTTGTAGACCTATCTCATGGAACTTGACTTCAAACTTGGAAGGATTTTAGTTCATAAGTTCTATAGTTGGGTCTACGGTCTGTGGAACTTTACACATACCATTGAATAGACTCGTGAAAACTATGCAGAGTATTAAGTCCAGTATCAACTTCTACGGACGACCAGTACGGTCCGTAGAAAGTTATATTGGACCCCTCTGATAGTTTTAAGTTAGGGGTAGTTGGGTGTTTTCCTATGCATCTAATACTTATACTACGTCGTTTGAAACCCTAAATCTAAGCCCTATAACTACCTTTCACCCTTAGAAAGTTCCATAACTTTTTCATTCCCCCAAATTCCTAAATTCTCTCTAAGGTTCTCTCCAAGGTTCTCTCCAAAAATCTTCTCTCTAGATCAGAAGCAGCTAGGGTTCTTCAAGATCAAGTCTCATTTCTTCGTCATTTCTTAGGGCTTCAATCATGTTATGTAGGGAGATCATCAATGGGTTACATTTACCCATTGAGTCCCCAAAGTTTCTTCAATTATCCAAGTCAATTTCCCAAAATTGATTAGGTTTTCATTCAATTCCTCATGGGTTCTATTTATATGGATTCAATTGATTGATCATGATCTTTTTTTTATGATTTAGACTGAATTACATGTTTTTCAAATAATTCCATGTGAACTCATGCATGATCTATGATTTTTACTATGAACCCTAAATTGCATGAATTTGAAGAAAAACTATGAATCTATGAATCTATGAATGGTATTTTCATGAACTTATGCATGATTTGTGATAAAGGGTTGATTATGATGTAGGTTGCTTAAGATAAGCATCGATTACATATGAAAGCATTATCTCACATATGCATAAATAGTGAAAGGTTTTCTCACATACTTAAGAAATCGGGAATGGTGAAAGGTTTTCTCACACATCGTTTAAGGAGCTGCTCTATGATGTTTCTAGATTGGATTAGTAATGTAATTGTACTTTTTCATGGAAATGATGATTTTATGTTTATGACTATTCCGTTGGGATTTCTACTTAGCACCGAGAGAACATTGAGATGGATGCTCTCCCTTTAGTAGAGGTCAGATCTCTAGTAGCAATCTCATTATCCCTAAATAAGTGCCCTTAGAGAATGTCTTAGCTAGTGGATCCACATAAGCTAGAAGTTCATGGTCCTTACCTTGGCAAGTAGGACATCTCTTTTTGGTGTGGGAGCAAGACACTGGATTCCATGTTACAGCTCACATGGTCTATGTTGATTAAGAGTAAATATACCACAAAATGAACTAAGTTACCTTCAAAATGCTTTATAAAGCTTCATTTATGATTTCAAGATGCATTGACCATGTTTAAGATTATGATTCTATTTATAGGTTTCTACTATTCTAGCTTGGTCATACATATCATGTTTTTTTATTATGTCCAATTATGATCATATCTCATGTTTTGTTGTATTCCCATCATACTTAGTACATTACATGTACTAATGCATACTTGTGCCTACATTGTTTCCCTAATATAGGGTGTGACGATTCCTCTCCTACAAGTTGTGGCTAGTTGATCATCATAGAGATTGAAGACTTGGTGAGTCCTCATACTTCGAGGACAATGACACTTTAATATTGATTTTCATATGTTTTAGTTTTAGACTTTGTATATGGTGTATGGTTTATGTCCCAACTACCCCTTTTGATTTAATAGATGGCTTGTCATGACTTTCATGTACTTCCTCTTATATGTCAAACTCTTTAGTTGTAATGAGATTTCTTGCTTTTCGTTATTATGTTGTGTATATGCATGTCAAGTGTCTTGTGTATTTTGGGCTGTGACACCTACTCCCTTGAAATTGTAGCTCTCTCAAAGAATAATCCATCATTTGTATGCTTCAGAGATGTATTCTCCCACAAAAGCTACTTGTTCATCGATAAAATAAGTCTTTAATGGTCTATTTTTTCATCTAGAGAAATGTTTTGCGGATGACCATTGATGACATCTACTGGAAATTTGGCCAACTCCTAAGAGACGGTGGCATCCACGAGCCGTCGTTCGTGTGACAAGCCATGGGTGGCCACCCGTCGACGATACTTCCCAAACCAGATTTTCCTAATCTTCACAGATTTTCCTAATCTTTCTTTTCCTACTTGGTTTAGGATTTATTTTTTATATAAATACTAGTTTTCATCTCATATTTATATTACAAACTGCGAATCATGTTTACTTGTTACTTGTTACTACAAATAAATCAGTTATTACTTTATTTACAAATCCCCCCTTTTTACGGAAATAAATCTGACGAAAAGTACAATTAACTATGAATTAACTTAAATCTAGACCATATTCTTTGTGGGATCGATCCTAACCTCAGTTAGGTTCTTTATTTGGTAACGGCCGCTTATACTTCTTTAGGGAGGTGTAAGTTGGGTGTATCAAATTTTGGTGCCGCTGTCAGGGAATAAGGATTTTAGATTAGACTAATTTCATTATTGAACTTTAGTCAATTATTTCCTGATTTATGTTTTGTTTTGTTCTTGTTTTCTACATGTCTTATTACTAGTGTATTCCAACTACACTGAGTCAAGGCAATCCCTTGACCCCTTATGATCTTGAATTAAGAAGAACTCTAAGAAGAATGGTTGGAAGATACCAAAATCTTGAGGTACTAAATGATCCAATCGGAGCGGGTCAAGGGGGTGCAACTGGCGTACAACTTCCTCGAGCAGTGGAAGTGCCTAGAAATGTCCAAGGGAACCCGCAAGTTGACAATGCTGAAGGAGTGAAAAATCATCCAGCACCCGATGTGTGTGAAAACTATAGGGTTGATTATAATGTTATGGGGTCGACTGGTGCTATCGTTGTTCCTCCACTACCTCCTGGACATACTTTTGTGGTGACCAGCAGTCTGATGTAAATGCTTGCATCTAGAGGATTGTTTGTTAGGTTACCTTAGGAGGATCCATATGTTCATATGAGTAAAGCGAAGAGTGTATGTATGAGTAGCTTGGGACGACCAGATTTAGAAATGAATGTGATCGGCTTAAGGGTATTTCCACTTGTGTTGACAGGTGATGCTACGGTATGGCTGTCTGAGTTACCATATAACTCAATCACCACTTGGGATGGATAGCACAAGGTATTTACGGAGAAGTATTTTCCGTTGTCCAAAAAGTTAAACCTCAAGGATAAACTCAATAACTTTGTAGCATTGCATGGTGATTCAGTTAACAGTCCTTGGGATAGATTCACTGGGCTTATGAGGAGTGTGCCCAACCACCGCATAGATGACGAGTCACTGAAGGATTACTTCTACAAAGGGCAAGATGATAATGGAAAAGTTTTGCTAGATACTATTTCTGGAGGATCTTATTGGGCAAACACTTTTCAAGAGATTGTTGAGAAACTTGAAAAGATCTCTAAGAATAACAAGGAATGGAGCACTAGAATGTCGAATACTGGAAGGAATATGTTTGTAGCCCAAGCCAAGATAAATTAGTCCAATGATGATATTTGTGAGGAGATGGCTCAATTGACAACAGAGATTGGCTTGGTGTTGAAACATATGAGCGGAAGTGCAGATAAAGTGAATGCAGTGAACTATCGTAATAGAGAACCACCTAGTGATGAGTACACTTATGAGGAAGATGTGAATCTTGTGAATGATCGGGGGGTTCCGGACCAACTCACAAGCATCCAATTTGGATAATTGGCGCCAAGGTCAAGGAAATCAAGGTCGGAACTATGGTAACTACAATCGCGAAGGGAACTATGTCCGTGATGGGAACTACAATCATGACAACAACTATAACTGAAATGGGTATAGCAACAGGAATGATCATAGTGGATGATATGTTCCACCTAGGAACTGAGATGCTGGATCGAGTATGAATCGCATTTGAGATATGATGACCAAGATGATGAAAATATTTTATTTAACTTATGATAATGTAAAAGATATGTGTAATGATTTATCAGGCATTGGTCAAAAAGTTGAGTTACATGCAGTATTGATTAAACAGATTGAGCATCATCTTAGCTTGGTATCCACAGGTGGAAATCCACGTCAGCAAGGGACACTTCCTAGAAATACTATCCAAAATCCTAAGAATTATAGGATTATATGGCAGTTACTACTAGGGGTGGAAAGCAGATAATAGACCCTCATATGCCGACTGGAGTGGAAAGTACGAAAGAGCAAGATGAGGATGAAGTTGAGGTATTTGAGGAGCCAAAAGATAAGAATGAGAAGGACGCTGAGGTGATGGAAAAGATCATCTCTATGTTGCAACCTCCACCTCCCTTCCCACAAAGGTTGGTAAAGAAATTGGAAGAAGGAAAGTATCGCAGGTTCATACCTATGTTGAAGCAGTTGTCCATAAATGTTCCTTTGATTGAGGCACTTGAGCAAATGTCGGGTTATGCAAAATCATGAAGGATTTGGTGACAAAGAAGAAGGTTGTCAATTTCGAAGGTGATGACAAGTTGCAGCATTGTAACGCCATTGCTACAACATCTTTAGTGCAGAAGGAGGAGGATCCTCGAGAATTTACTATTCCATGTACTATTGGTATCTTGCATTTCGCTAAGGTCCTATGTGACTTGGGTGCGAGCATTAATCTGATGTCGGTGTCTATATACAAGAAGTTGGGTTTAGGGACCCCCAAACCAACTACAATGCAGCCACTAATGGCTCATCAAATTGTGAAGAAACCAATTAGGGTACTTCATGATTTCCTTGTGAAAGTTGAGGTGTTTATCTTTCCGGCGGACTTTGTGATACTAGATTGTGAAGTTGACTTTGAGGTCCCTATCATCTTAGGGAGACCATTCCTTGCTAGTGGGCATGCTATGGTTGATATGGAAAAAGGGCAGATGAAGTTCCGATTGAACAATGAAAAGGTAACTTTTAATAACTGCATATCTATGAAGCATGAAAGTGATCTCAAGTCGGCGTCGGTAGTGAATCATATTGTCAAGGAAGAATCAGAAGTGTTTATTGAAGATAAATCGGGTGTTGAAGCACTACCGGCTGTGATCATGAACTTTGATAGAGATGAAATTGATGAATATGATGAGCTAGTTTTTGCACGTGATGGGGTAAACTTTTCTCGTCGACAACCAAAGAAGTTGGATCTGGATCTAAAGAATCGAGACACTCCACCTACAAAACCATCTGTTGATGAGCCTCCGAAATTGGAGCTTAAAGCTCTTCCATCTCATTTGCGGTATGTGTTCTTGGGCAAAAATAATACTTTGCCAGTTATTATTGCTGCTGACTTAAATAAAGGGGAAGTAGAGGCGTTGATATCGGTATTGAAGCGATTCAAAAGGGCTATAAGATAGACCATTGCTAACATTATTGGTATTCCACTGGGTATAATTCTCACAAAATTCAACTTATGCCGGATAGCAAGCCAACTATTGATCACCAAAGAAGATTGAATCCACCAATGCAAGAGGTTGTGAAGAAAGAAATCATTAAGTGGTTAGATGCGGGAGTCGTATGTCACTCCCCGAAGCTACCCCAGGATGCAGACACAGGACCTAGGATCACGAGTGACCTCAAGCTAACCCTACTGGCATATCATAAGCATACTAAATAAACTGAATGAAAGAAATACTTGTGCGGAAGCTAAATCATCATGTAAGCTAGAATGATGGGGTATACCCATAAACTATCTGAATAAATATATAAAAACTGAGAGTTTAACAATGACTGAAAAATCAAACTCGAATGCTAAAGCTGAAACTAACTATGTCTGAAAATAGCCTCTAACTGATTAGAAGTGTTGGGACATGTCCCTTCTAAATCTAGTAAAAACTGAAACTAAGACTAAAAGCACAAGAAACATGTATGTCGTCCTCGGAGAATGAGGACTCTACCACTGATGTTACTGAGCTGAAGATCGGGAATCGATCTATGCGTGATCTGGAAGCTCAGAACCTGAACCTACATCACAAGAAGATGTAGCGCAGAGTATGCTTCAGTACTTGAAAGGTACTGAGCATACAGGATAGAATAAAGCTGAACAATAAACAAAACGTAACCAAAACATATATCTGAACAAAGATAAGAGATAAGCATGATACTATACTGAGAATACTGAACATGAACTAACTGAATACAATGACCAAGTTTATAACATGCTGAGTTCGAGATCTGACTGTAAATGATAACATGGTCAATGCAATAGAATCTAACTGTAAAGGAGCCACTAATAACCAACATAAAACCACATGAGCTAATGTGGAGTCTGATGTATACGCCCCATCGAAAGGACCCAATATACCCTGCCAGAGGTATAGAGGCATGAGTGGCGTGATCACTAAAATGTAATGCCCACAGAGGGAACTTATAAACCTATGGGGGCACGTAGTTCTGGGACTTGAGGGTGACTGACCCTAGTCCACTCGGTATTAAGCTACTCCCAATTGATTATGTAATTAACAATTTATGACTGAATTTCTGTAATACGAGATAGCTCAAAATGCTGACATGCTAACTGAAATGCAACATTAATGTACTAATAATGAAACATTCAAATTTGAGGCATGTATATGTGAAATAACTGGCATAGCATGTGTAATTCATGAACTAAAAGAACTACATAGCTAGGGTTCTGAATTTATGAAAGAATGTACACAAAATGATATAAAAATCATGATAATCTGATTTGGATCATTCTAGCAGCTAAAACCCAATAATTTCTAACATTCAAGAAACCCTAGGCCTAGATAATATTAAGGGAATCAAGATTCTGACTTAAATCTAGAGACCTAATGGGTGAAAGGAACCCACTAGTGAAATCCCACATACCTGGTGATGAAATTCACGGAGAAATCTTTTGATTTCGGGGCTGGAACTGATGAAAACTCGTTGCGTTCTTGAACTAGGGCTGCTCCACTTTTTCTCTTGTTTTTTCTCTATGATTGATGAATTTTTGGTGAATAATTGATTAGGTTAGGTTCTAATTAGTTTACTAGGCTAAAACTAACCAAAACTACGTAGTTTAAGGTTTAAACGACATAGTTTAGGGGTCCAACACATAAGGAAAAGACCAGACGACCCCAAACTTAAAAGTTGTTGGGGTCACCGACGGACCATGGCAGGACCAGCGGTCCGTGCTGGTCAACCGTCGATGGGGTTCTGGGACTAGATTTTGGGGCCTCGATCCATGATTTGTGGCCCTGACCTACGGTCTGTGGGTCATGACTTGGAGAACTTTCTAAGCTGATTCTGGAGAGGGCTGCAGGTGGCCATCCACGGACCACCAACACGGACCGTGGGTCACCCTACGGACCGTGGGTCACCCTACGGTCCGTGGGTGGCAACTGTGGGTTACACCTGCAACTTCTGAAAATCTGCTGGTTTGGTATGCTTCAGATACGGGGTGTTACATCGTATATCCTATTGTTGATAGTAGTTGGGTATGTCCAGTACAATGTGTGCCGAAGAATGGAGGAATCAGCTGGTTCCCAATGCAAAGAATGAGCTCGTTCCAATTAGGTCGGTGACTTGTTGGAGAGTTTGCATGGAATAGTGCAAGTTCAATGAGTGGACTGAGAAAGATCATTTCCCAATGTCGTTCATGGACAAAATGTTAGATCGACTTGCTGGAAAGGGTTGGTACTATTTTCATGATCGATATTCGGGCTAAAATCAAATCTCCATATCTTCAAAAGACTAAGAGAAGATGACTTTCACTTGTCCTTATGGGACTTTTGCTTTCAAGAGGATGTCATTCGGGTTGTGTAATGCGCCGATAACTTTTTAGCGTCGCATGATGTCAATATTTTCTGATATGGTGGAGGACACTATAGAGGTATTTATTGATGATTTCTCAGTAGTTGGTGACTCGTTTAATGATTGCTTGGTACATTTAGGTGAAGTGCTGAAACGGTGTAAAGGGTGCAATCTTATGCTCAACTGGGATAAATGTCATTTTATGGTAAAAGAGGGTATAGTTCTGGGCCATAGATTTTCGCAGAAAGGAATCGAAGTAGACAGAGAAAAAGTTGAAGTGATAGAAAAGCACCCATCTCTGGAAAAGGTGTTTAGAAGTTTCCTAGGGCATGCAGGTTTTTATAGTAGGTTCATAAAGGATTTCTCAATGGCATAGTGCTTCATCACTTATGGTAAATTTTAGCATGATAACTGATTCTTATTATGTAACTTAATTTATAATGATGGTTGCTTGTTATTTATGGTCAATAATGATTCCATGTCCCCTCCTTAATTATTTTTCTTGATTTCAAACAGTGATGTTGCTTAATTGTGCCAACCGGGAAATCTAGATTTCCTTCTTTTATGATTGTCATTAGTTCTTCTATTTAAGTACATATCCTCGTGATTTATGTGTTATTCACTCTGTATGCGAACTTCATTTGTTTGCTTATGAATATAATATTGGTAAGTGGATTGACTATTTTTTCTGAATTACTTTTCTTGTTCTATGTATGTATATGTTTAATTTGTTCACTTTAAAAAGGAAATTTTGTTTCTTTTAATTAGTCTCATAATCTGCTTAAAGAATATTTTCTATAATTCACTCTTAATTAATTCTCCTCCCTTTTATTTGTTTGGCCTCAAATGTGTTATAAAAAGGGACTTCTCCTCTCATTTTGAGGATCGCGTTTTAACAATCTAAATCACGCTTTAGCAATCCAATACTCTCTACTCTCAAAGAAAATAGTCTCTTACATATTATTTGAAAGATTGAGTTTGCTGCTTTGAATCAAATAGGAATCAAGTTTACTTTGCTGAATAATTAATCTGCCTAACTCGTTAGTCTTTTTTTGATCAATTCAATTTCTTATCTTGCATTAGTATATTATTTCACATACTTTATTATTCATGATGTTTAAAATGAAGCATCCGGGTTAGTCTCTATTCCGCTATGTGTGCCTATTTATTTAAGTTTGTATGATTATTATGAGTAAAAGGGAGCATACAGGTCAGTCTACATCCCCTCTTGTTGCGTGTGATGTTGTATTGGTTGGTATGTGTATGATTCACTGTTGCCTATAATATTGTTCTTTTTTTAAAATTAATTCTTCTAACTGGTAGTATATATTTCGTGTTTTTGTACTATGTTCGTGTGCCTTGATGATAAACAGGGTTTGAACATAAAAGTTCAAGATGTGAAGAATTCTCCTGGATTAGGGATACATCTGGATAGAGTTTTACTTTAAGTTAATTTTAATGTTGTTCTTTCTTTAAGTGTGGTTTTACTCTATTCAGCTTTGTAATATCTTTGTAAACTTTAACACTGCTCTCTATATATAATATTAATTTGGGGACTGCCTAATGGGGAGGGGATACACGTGCTAATTATTTTATTTGTTGTAACTTATTTTTGTTAGAAAGCATGTCTATAGGAGTGTGATTGCTTTTATTCATATTTATCAATTTCATCACCATACATGTGATTAAAAAAAAATCTGATTATTACTTGACTTTATGAGTATATCAATACATGGTCTAATCGTTTATTGGTAGTTCTTTTTAAGTTGGATAACATGCTTTGTATTGCCCAAACTGCCTATTAGAATAAATTAATAAATTTGCTTAACACACTTATTAGCATATAACAATAAAATAAATGCATGACTTGTTACATTGATGTTTCCTTGTCTTACTTAATTTAACGACCAACTTTTAGTTTATTAAAATGAATAAAATTAAAAATGTTTTAAGTCTACTTTAATCAAAATGTTTCTCAACCTAGTAATCACGTGTATAAGATTTATATGAATGTTTCTAGTATGTCTCCTACATAGAAAATCAAGTCTATAAAATAACTCAGCATTTTAAACCGCTTAGACATTTTGTTTATAGGCGTGCCTATTTATTTTCAGTTCGTTATATGAGTTAGATATCATGTTTAGGACCTGATCATTATTCCCAGCATGTTAATAAGAAACCAACTCAAGATATTTAAAATCTGATAAGCATAGGCTTTTTGATTAAGTTTTCTATTTGGATTTATGTATCCTAACTATCATATCCTTATAGTGCATGATTTCAGCATTTTAAAACAAGTTAAAAGATTGTTAAAATAATAGGATTTCGATTAATTATTGTCCATGTGTTCAGTCCTGCACATAATTGTGTCCTCTGCCACTTATAATTAATAAGTTAGTTTCAGCATGCTCATAATTAATTCTCTTGCCCGTCTAATACGCCTGCATAGTAATAGTTTTGATTAAAATCTGAACTGTTTAAATACTAGATGTGCGCTTCTGATTAAATCCTGCTCAAAATAAATAAATTTTATATCGTGAATAACTTTCATTGCCACTTAAAATCAACTAATAAATTATTTTCTGCATGTTATGATTTAAAAATCTGCTTTGTGTTTTCAAGCATATGAATAACCTAATTTAGAGGCCAATATGAGACTTGCGTGCTAAATGATAGCCCTACTTGTTTTGCTTGACGCTTAGGGGACTAACTAGGTAACCTATATTTTGTTCATGTCTAAAACTTAACTTCATAGAAGTCCAATGACTCTTGGACATTAAGTTGGGACGCAAGACACCTTTTAGGAAGTTGGTCATGCATATCGAATGGGGGTAGGGGTAGTTAGGCCTTGTCGGAAATGATGTAAGGTGACTCGAGTAGAAAAATGACAAACTTTGAATTGTCTCCCGATTAATAAGTCGAGCGCGGATCCGAGAATTATAAGTTCGTTGAGTTTTTGTTATCCCTTTCCCTTTCATTTTTGTTCTTGTATTTATTTGGGGTAGTTAATTAATAAATAATGTTTTTCTCCTATCTACTTGTGTATTTTTTGTCCCCTCGCTTATCCTTTTTAGTTTTTTTATGTTAATTATTTGTATTAAATGCTTTCAATTTGTACCCATCTTATCACTTAGCATATTTTAATTAATAATAGAGTAGACCTTGTTTGCCACATGTTAACCCCCACATAAATGATATGAGATACGGTCGGTACCCACATTTGTGGACCTTGAGGGGTGCTTAACATCTTCCTCTCGAGGTAACTTGAACCCTTACCTGAATTACTGGTTTTACTGACCTTAGTTATATTAATTTTAGTTAGTTTAGTTAGGTGCCCTAGCGCGCCTTTAATTCGTTAGGTGTCGACTCTTCTTTTAAAATAAAAACCTAAAAGAGTGGTCAAGTCGTTGCAAACAAATCCGATTTTGCAAAACATAGGGTGCGACAAGTAAATGGTTTCATACATTTCAAAAATTCAAGGGATATAATCTCAACCTTAACTAGTACATGATAATTTTTTCATGAGATCAAAAAATCACAAGAGAATTCTTGAAGAATTTATTATTTCTTCAATATGTAACCACATTAATTTTCAATTACTTTCACATCATATTTGAACTGGGATGGTCAACCAGCCATGTCAACTAATATTTATTTTTGTTAAGTTCTGATTTACTTTTGCATGTGATTTCATCATCATGCTCATATTTATGTACCGGAAACAATATTTTTGTATCTCTGGCTGTTCTTCGATATCTTCCGGTATTATCATATCTTTTGTTAATCCTATCTTTACGACTTGTATCGGAGGTTTTATTTCCTCGTGTAATATCTCTGCTGTTGCCATATAAAATTTTACATAGAATAGATTTCCTTTAGTAACTCTCTTATAAGTAATAAATGCTTTATGTAGTTCCGGTATTCCACTTATTTCCTCTCCGTCATATGTATATACTGTATTTAATAATCCATAGTTGTAACATGTCCTTACTAAGTTG
>NW_006238948.1:2730305-2734477 GCF_000226075.1 Solanum tuberosum | reverse complement strand
AGCTGGACATCTGGAATTATATTATCTTCTCCGTTGCACTTTGAACATATATGGTCCGGGTATTTATGACCAATTAGCTTGCAATATCTGGTTAATAATTCTGCTGAAATAAATCCTTCTTTTAATGCTCGTGTCGTAGGTCGTTCTTCTGGCTTAAGTAATGATAAAATCCATCTTTGGACTTCATCCATATCTGTTTTCCTTAGCTCCCTTGAATTGGAATAAATCATTAACTGGTCTCTTGCATAGTAGCTCCATATGGCGTTTCCGTTTAAATAATTATTTGCTAGCTCTTGTATAATAGTTGATAGACCAATTATTCTCTTATTGGCATAAAAGCTGGGTATAATAAGGGTAATCTTTCAAATACATATTTATCCCACTTTGATTGTAGTGATATGTAGATCTCAAATCTTCTCATATTTTATAGTCTCAATATAAAGTTTTTTCATTGAAAACCTTTGAAACTTAAAAGGTTTCTTTCGAGTCTTACTACAATTTCAATATCATGAGCAATTTTATTTTCTTTGGATAGTAGCACATTAGCTCACCAAAGTTCACAATTAACATTGGATACTACTACATATTTCATAACATTGTCCGTGTGTTGTAAATCTCCTTTAAGGAAAATGTATATCATCATTACAATGGTCAAAATCATTAGCGGTAAAACTTATTTCTTGATTTACTTTTTCCATTAGTATCTCCTCCCCCTTTTTATTATCTGGTAAAATATTTTTGACGTACAGAAATACATAATCAATGATAAATTTTTGCAACCAATCATTTTCATTTTTGGTCATGACCACAATCTTATCGGCAAGAATTATTTATTATTTTTCCCTTTTGATAGTTTATACTAAAATATACCACAATATTTGTGATGTACTAAAAGTACTTTATCAATAACCATTTATAGTAAGATAATTTTGTTTTATTTTATTTCTCTCAAACCTCCCGTAGAGGTGAGTTGTGACATTTATACAATGAGCACATCATTATTCATAATTTTCATCAACTCTTGACACATTCACTTTCAAAAGTAGTTGAGCATTCACGATGTTTATCACAAGTCACATTCTCTTCAAGAAATTGACCATAATCATATATACATCCTTCATAATTTTCATTAGAAGTTCATTGTTATGTTTTGAAAATTTATCATATTTATATGACACACCTCAACATCACTTTTGAAAGGTCAAGTGCACCACCACTTCATTTATTTTTTATTTTGATGGAGGATTTATAAGATCATAGTAGGTCGTATAACAACCGTGTGCCCAATACCTATCATACCAAATTTGATGACATAAATTGTCTTCACTCTTTGAAGGATCATTTTGAGAACTCATAATGTTATTTGTATTATAATTATCACAACGATGACTATTATTATTTTGTCCCTTCATATCCATATTCATATTATGAACCATAAAATTATATTTTCATCGTTCAATTTTTTAATATTTTGCTATCACATTCATTTCAAAGAATGGAGCATATTCAATGAGACGGGCTTCACAATATTTTTATCAAGAGCATATTGATTTGCTCAGTCATCATTATATCACCAATATATTGTATGGAGACTTTAAACTGGTGTCTTATCCATATAAAGGTGTGTTAGGCCAAAGTATGATGGGATTTGAATCCAAAATCTTATCATCATGGTGCATCGAGACTTTAATGATGTCTTACCTCTTTGATGCGATAAAAGTTGAATCCACCGTTTTATCTCAATCAATGAAGTTATTATAGTCCAAATATAAAATACAACTCACCCTTGAGTCTTTAAAATATTATCATTTTGTTATTAATAGCACATATAAATTTAATCATAATAACGCTTCAAAAGATTATATATATATATATATATATTAAATATTACCTTTGCTAGACGAAGCAGAGTTGGTCCTTATAGATGGATCTGAGTATTATTTTTCAACTTAAAAGTTTTATGAATAATTCGCTTATTGATAGACGAATAAATTGATTTTCAACATTAACTTCACTAACTGCTAGTTATGAATGAGATCGGAAGCCTCGAGAATACCATGAAAGGTCATTCTAGATCAAACTTGATATTTAAAAGCTAACCGCGGTGATGAAATTTCCATCCGAGCATGTTTACCAAGAATGTTAACCAAAGTTAAACCTTGATTTAAGATTAAAAGTTAAAACGCCTAATGGCACAAACTCACACCGGAAGCCTTCGGGTCCCGAACCAACCATGCCCCTACCCTAAAATGGCCCTTTCATAGCCGATGAAACCACCAAAATTGCATTCTGAGGCCATCTTCCTGAACTTTTGACAGAAGTCAATTGTTCAACTTTCAAAGGCTTCAAAATATAGAAACTTGGACAAAACTCAAATGAACGACCCAATGACCGAGTTATCAGTCCCAACAAGTCATAAATAACTAGGGGTCGCTACAAAAAAGCTCTAAATGTTTAACACATCAAAAAATAGAAGAAATGACCTGGAGGGTCATTACAAGAAGTCACAATTGGTCTTTTGTAAGCTGTTTTGTATGCCTACAAGGCATCATCAAGCTTCATATCCCAATCTTTTCTTTGTGCATTTACCATTTTCTGCAAGATTTAGTTTGCCTCTCTTATTGACACCTCTACTTGGCTATTAATCTGTGAGTGATATGTTGTGTCCACCTTGTGCCTTATGTCATATTTGTCTACACATTCTTCACTCAACTATTTACAAAGTGAGACCATCCATCACTATTAATCTCCATTGGTGTTCTGAAACAAGTGAATATGTGTTTCTTTATTAATTTGATAACTACTTTTGAATCATTGGTAGGAAGAGACACAACCTAACCCCACTTTGAAAAATAGTATACAGAAAAAAGGATGAATTAGTTACCATTGGAATGTTAGAGGGGACCTATGAAGTCAATTTCCCACACATCAAATATCTCCACCTCTAGAACATTGTTCAAAGGCAGATCACGCCTCCTTGAAATAGTCTCAATCCTCTGTCGTTGATCACATTCCTTTACATAGCTTGTGGCATCTCTAAAAAAGTTCTAAGTTCACAAAAAGAACCCCTATTTCAGCACTTTGTGGGTTGTGTGCATACCTCCATAGTGGCCCCATATGAAGAGACATGGCAACTATCCAGCACCTACTTTACTTTGTTCTCTGGATCCATCTCTGTCACGACCCAAGCCTAGGGCCTAGACGTGACCGGCGAATGGGGAACCCGAAGGAACCCCAAACAAGCCTCATAGCATATCATTACACATCCTTGGTCGCGGAAGCAATTAAAATGACCATAAGCGATAAGCATAATCAAGGGAAAATCGGGACTAAGGGAGCAAGAAAAAAAAAGGAATGATATATAAATACCATAGATGAGTCAAGCTCAAGCATAATACACAACTTGTCCAACACCACCTCTAAACATAGGTACTTTAGCGGGGGCCAAGACAAACAACTAGGCTCACCCTCATAGTCAAAACATAACTAAAAAGAAAAGTCTTATACATAGCAAAAGATCATAAGCAACGTCCCCGGAATGGAGGACTCACCAATAACCTTGATAGAAAATCGTATTAGCCACGCGGAGGAGGAGGGTCAAGCGGTGCTCCGGTCCCTACATGGTGACATCATGTAGGCATAGAGTATGCGTTAGTACATTTGAATGTACTAAGTATATGGGATGCAATGCAATGCAACAAGGGATGGACATCATAGGCAAAATGCATAATCATACCCGATAGATAGCACATTAATGAAATGATATATATAATGACGCTTACATAAAAATCATATTTAGTGGGACGTAGCACAAGTGTGGTGAGTGACCATCAATATAGTATTTCCAAGGCCTACCACCCCCTTGGAGAGGCGAAAGAGGTACAAACCCCTCAATGTGGTTACCCGGGCCTACCACCCCCCGAGCTAGGGACCAAGGTACAAACCCCTCGATATGGTTATACGGGCCTACTACCCCCCGTACTAGGCTTGGTCAACTCACAACACGTATATAGAGAAAATCATATACATGTGTCCATTTCATCATAATTTCAATAATTATATAATCATCCGACTCATAGGACGTACATTGAACCTTCCATTTCCTAAGAATTCTATATGTGGGCATTTTATCAAACACATGGTGGACTATTGTTCATGTAAATAAAATCATG
>NW_006238948.1:2693649-2723220 GCF_000226075.1 Solanum tuberosum | reverse complement strand
CTCCCTCATCCTAACTCGGAATGAGGTGAAACCAAGTGCATTGGAAAGCTAACTCATAGAGGTTTAATTTAATAGGTTACGGCCCTTCCAGTTCCTTGTGTGCTAAGAGATATGCCCCTTTAAAGTTGACCCTCCAAATCGCATTTTTTGCGATTTTCGAATTTTGATACGGTTGCTCTAAAATTCGGGTTAGACCCATTTCCCACTCAATTTGACCCCCTGAATAAGAATATGAAGTCGAATTTCCGAAATCATGCACGAATTTTGAGATATATGGAAATTACAATTCTAGGTGTTTCCGAAGCACATTTTCGGGCATTTTTGGGGTCGTTTCAATCTCCTTATCACTCTATATGGGCCCTGTTTGAATAAAAAAGGCTCATCCCATATATTGAATCGAGATTCATGAGTCATAATATCAATATACCATGGAAACTCAGTGATAACACTTAACTACAATTCATCCAATTCTAAGTGCAGGCGGTTGCTAATAAGTATAAACCCAACTAAGAGTTAGGGTCAATCCCACAAGTAGTGATACAGTAGAGAATTCGATCAAGAAGTAAAATTTTGTCCTAATCGTTTGTAGCAGTATAGGATTCGCAACATTCAAGTAAATCACAAAGTTTCGATGATTAATAAAGGGGGATTTGGGTAACAAATTTACGACTACTAAAATGGGAAGTAAGAAAATAGAGAGAGATCCTTGGGATTGTGATAGGTTGAATGCTAATTTCGCGTAGTGGTGATTACTAGTTACTCAAATGTGTTGAATCTCGTTGGGTAGGCTAGGTTTTGAGTGCAATAGTAATTTTTCAATCAACTATTGCGTATCAAGTGAGTTCTTTTGTACCTCAACAACCGAAACACAATCGAATAACCCAATTCCTTAATTAATTCACTTTTTCAAGCTGAATTTGTAATAATGCAATAAAACCCACTTTCTCAAGCTAGATTCTTAAAGAAGCAATCAATACAATCATCAACTAATAATTCAACTCTAATACTTCTTTCTCAAGAAAGTATAGAGTACTAAACTAGAATTGCATTTGCAACTGCAATTCCTCTATTAAAAAAACAATTAATTGAACCCACTTCAAAACAACAATAAAATCAGTAACTAACAACACCCATTAGCTAATTAGTGCATTCAACTACATAATCACACCCCAAGAATAGAGGTTTTAGCCAAATATAGTGAAAAACAAGAAATGGTTACCAACGAAGTTTTCCATCTGATTTGACAACGATATGCAATTTCTGAATGCTGAAATTTTAGCTAAAAATCTCACAATCTCTAAATATGTATTCAAAAATGTAAAAAACAATGTTCTAGAATGTAAAAACTCAAAAACGCAGAAGTGAACAATGTGGGTACTCCTTCTCTTCTTGTCAAAATTGCATTTATATGTTCCCAAAATTTCAACACGGAGTCAACTTGGTGAAGTAAGTTGGGCTCGCCGAACTGGTTGGCAATACACCGAGTTCTCCTCTTCTCGCTTTTTGGTGTGGCTTTTCACCCAATCTCTCTGTAATCTTCGGCGAGCTGGGTTGGCATCACTGATCCCTTCTACGTGTCACTGAATCACTTATCTGCTTGCCAAGTTGGTTTTGTCCATGGGCTGGCATGCTGGAACTTTAGGCGAGCGAAAGGTCCGCTCATCGACTCACCGAGTTGCTTTGGCGAGTACCAGCTTTGCTTTACTTCAACTTTTTCATCTTTTTCGCTTCTATTTGCCTCGTAATGTCCTTGACCCACTCTCTAGCCTCATTATTGCATATCAACATTTAAACTTCAGTTATGAGCATAAAATAGGCATTGAGGACACTAAATTCTTGGATATTAATCCCCAAATGAGTCGAAATCCCCGACTCATCAACACCCCCAATTTAAAATTTTGGTTGTCCTCAAGTAAAACACAAGATCGATCAGGTCAACAAGGATGTCTACAAGTTGTTCTACTTGAGACTCAACATGAATGCACACAAGGTTCAATCTACCCATGCAATGTTTAATTGTGCACTAGAAGTTTCAAACTATGACTATCAAGAAACGGTTACCAACGAAGTTTTCCATCTGATTTGACAACGATATGCAATTTTTGGATGCTTAAATTTTAACTAAAATCTCACAATCTCTAAATATGTATTCAAAAATGTAAAACCAATGTTCTAGAATTTAAAAACTCAAAAACGCAGAAGTGAACAATGTGGAAACTCCTTCTCTTCTTTTCAAAATTGCATTTATACGTTCCCAAAATTTCAGCACGGAGTCAACTCGGTGAAGTAAGTCGGGCTTGCCGAACTGGTCGGTGATTCGCCGAGTGCTCCTCTTCTCGTCTTTTGGCGTGGTTTTTCACCCAATCTCTCTGTAATCTTCAGTGAGCTGGGTTGGCATAGCCGGTCCCTTCGGCGTGTCACCGAATCACTTTTCCGCTTGCCAAGTTGGTTTTGTCCATGGGCTGGCATGCTGGAACTTTAGGTGAGCGAAAGGTCCACTCGGTGACTCACCGAGTTGCTTTTGCGAGTACCAGCTTTGCTTCCCTTCAACTTTTTCATCTTTTTCGCTTCTATTTGCCTCGTAATGTCCTTGACCCACTCTCTAGCCTCATTATTGCATATCAACATTTAAAATTCAGCTATGAGCATAAAATAGGCATTGAGGACACTAAATCCTTGGATATTAAGCCCTAAATGAGTCGAAATCCCTGACTCATCAACACACCCAATTTAAAATTTTGCTTCTCCTAAAGTAAAACACAAGATCGATGAGGTCAACAAAGATGTCTACAAATAGTTCTACTTGGGACTCAACAGGAATGCACACAAGGTTCAATCTACCCATGCAATGTTTAATTGTGCACTAGAAGTTTCAAACTATGACTAGCCATCATCAGATAGAGGTCAACCACACAATGCTCACTTCAAATGCGAATTCAAGTTCAACAAGAGTATTTGAATGCCCTCACATCAAGAATGATTTCATTCCCTCACAAAGCCCATCAAAGATTATACCTTAAGGAATCAAAATCAACTCTCACACTCTCAAAGATAAACACATGCAAGATTTTACCCATAGGCTTGCCCGTATTTTCTGATCAACATATCATTCGGCTTATTCAAGATCACCCAGGTCTTTCAAGGCTTGTAGCAGGTCTGAGGGTAAAGGTATGATCATTTTGGCTTAGTGACTTCTACCTTCATGAAGCATATCTTGCATTTCACTTCTTCTCATTTTATTTTACTCTTTTCATTTCCACAATTCACCATAAGTATTTTCAAGCACAAATATTTTTGTATGGCTCATTAGATACCCCTTTTCTTTCCACCAATGCACAAAATGCAAAATTCTTTTTCAATCTTTTTCTTTTGATCTTCTTTGTTTCTCTCTTTTTTTATATGGAGGGGTTCCATCTTTTTCAACACAATTCTTCAAGGGTGAATTTGACAAACTTCTTGCTTGATTTCTTTCCTCATTTTTCACCACACCCCCAACTTAAGCTTTTGGCCTAAGTTTGCTATTCAAGCGGACCAAGTCTTCATGAATGTTTTAGGTGGGGAGGGAAAAGTGGTAAATGTGTTCATGATTTATCGAAAGAAATGGTTAGGCTCAAATGGTGCAAAACTAGGTTCACACTCTCACAAGGTGGTCACAAAGAGGTATAATAGTAATTGGGTTCACTCTCAAAAATTTGTGCCTAAGATCATTTCTTTCATTCCCCAATGCTAGTCGATTGGACCAACAGGGAAAGTTCTAGGTATCACCAAGCACATATTTCAAGAAAACCTCACCACACAAGGCATTCAACACAATCATCGATCATAACTCTACAAGTTAAGCTCGTGTGCAATGATCATCACAAGACTCTCTTCGACAATCGACTAGTCACAATGAGATACTAAGAGTTCACACATGAGTTATGCAACTCCAATTTGCCTCATTAGACTTGCGCAAACATATCATTTAATCAAGAGCACAATTCAAGTCATCGATATTGATCGCAATCGATACTCAAATATGCATGAGAACATCCACAACAATCACAAATTAAGAAATCAGGAGATGAATCAATGGGATTAAAAACCAACATTCATAAATTTTGCCATAATAAATGAGAAGTTTCAGACACAGCCAAAAATAGTAAAACACAAAATCATACGAAAACATCCAAAACAAAAAAAATACAATCCAAGGGGACAGGTATGAAGGTACCCTCACCCCACCAAACAAAAACTAAACAGTGTCCTCAAGTAAAATAAAGCAAATGTCTCAAAAATAAAACAGAAAGAGAGTCAAGATCCCCTTGTCAGGCTAATCTTAAGGCAAACCATGCACATCTGGAGCTCTCTCAATTGGGGCATAAGTGCCCGGCTCTCATCCTAGAGTGGGTTGCAGTCCACTGGGACTAATCATCGATGTGTCCCAGAGTGAGGCCTCTGTAGCTACCTGGACCACATCACCCTCAAGGTCCTCCAAGTCCTCATAAACCACCTCTTCTTGAGTCACCAACTCCTCCTCATCAGTCTCTCGCGCATCCGACTCCTCACCATCATTAGCTAAAGCAGAATCTCCGGTTACAGTAGTTGGAGGGATCTCAGAAATAGCTAGAAAATCTTAACCAGGACCCTCAGGAATGTCCACATTACCCTAGAGCATCGAAATATCAGTGGACTCTAGCTCATTTACATCCCGCCTTAACTCAACAACATCAGCCTTCAATCACATCCTCCGACTGTCGACCTCTCTACTCACACGCCTCAACTTGAACGGTGAGGGCATCCAATGCTAGGCCATGAGATGTAATCAACTCTCTCTGCTCTTACAACGTATCCCAGATGGGGGCAAGGGCTGCAGCAATAGCCCACTCAATCAATCTCGGGACAGCTTCATCAACCCGAGAGGCACGCACATCGACTGAATGGGCTAGATGACCCATCTTATACAGAATGGACTGTGTCAATGGGGTCGAGAGATAGCAGCAGCAGAAGTAATAGGAGCGGAAGAGCTAGGTGTACTTGATGGCTCACCAGCCTGAGCCGAAGGAGTAGCATTTGTCTCCAAGGTCTCTAAATTTACAACCGGGGATGTGTCCATAGGGGCTATCCTCCTCCGCTTAGCCTCATCTCTAGTGTACTCTTCCTCGATCCTCCGAATGTCAGTAGAGGAAGTGAGAGTCACTTCCACATCCTTCTTTACCACAAATGGCACTCTAGCTCATCGGCATAACTCTGTCATAAGCACCAGGAATGGTAGTGAGGTCTGGATCTGCTTGGCCCTTATGGTCATCTCCTTCTCGATAATCAGCTTGAGATTTAGTCTTTCTCGATCAAAAATACTCCCCAAAAGAGTTGCATTTGGGTGACGGAGGATAAGACTCATTTTATAAGGGCATGGGTGTGCTGCTGATGTACCCGAACCAATATCAAACAGCGATGTTCAAGTCCTTCTTCTCAATCTGGACCCCTGGCCGAATCCACAAATGCTTGATATCTGAAATCAAGGGGGCTAACCACCCCTTAAGATCATTTAGAGTCTTCTTCTGGATCTTGTCCACCAAGAAATGGTTTTTCTAGATTGTGCAACCCAACACCTCATTTATGTATGTGTTGTTGTACTTAACGTTCTTACCCTGCACCATAATACAACCAACTGGTGCTAAAGAACTGGCCTTCTTCTTGCCTTTTGGGTTCAGTTTCCCGTACCCCTCATAGAATTCCCAGACCCAAGAAGGTACATGTGGGCCTCGAGGTTGTGTAAACTGCTCGAATTTGTGGAAACGAATCATGTCCCACACAGCAGGATACATACCCCATCGGTGGACAACCTCTTCTCATCCAGAATGGTTCTCAAATCGACAACATTTAACCTAATCATCGAGCGTGGCGGAGGTGCTTGGGATGGGGGCACTTCTGCTGCCTAGGCTGCTGCCTGTTCTGGAGGTGGAGGAGGAGTCGGGAGTGTCTGGACTCTTTCCGGATCATGCAGCGCTTTAGAGTGCAACTCAGGTCATCTTCGCTTGAGGGTTTGATCGTCAGCTGATTCGGAGTTATAGACTAGAGTCCTACACCCAGCATCTTCCCTACTTTCAGACTCATAAGTAGTGAGGTGGGTGGAGTAAACACCCATGCTATCAGAGTTGGAACTGCTGGAACTTGGCTCCGCAAGTTGTTTGCCATTTTTTGTACCTTTCCCCATGTCGGAGGAAGTTTTGGTCTCGTTGGTCTTGGAGGAGCAACCTCTATTGCAATAACCACCCCTTTCAATCTCTTTCGAGGTGGTGGACCCTTTCCAGGAACCTCTGGTCTAGCCATATCTGCAAAGCAACACAAATCAAATAAATGCAGTTGCAAAGGGTTAGTGAATCAATCTTGGCAACAAAATGCAGAAAAACACGTCGATCAACTCAGAGAGTCGCCGAACTCATTTGGCGAGCCTTAAAGAGCTTGCTAACTATTACAGATCAAGATGTCAGAAATTCAGCATAAAACGGTGATGATAAAGGTCATTCGGCGAGTCACCGAACTTTATCGGTTATGCAAAGGTGACTCGCCAAATTTTACAAAGTAAATACCAAAAAATTGGGCTTCAAAAGGGTGAGAACAAAGGCATTCGACGAGTCAACTCAGCGAGCACATGCATATTGTCGAATGTTACAGAACCTAACAACTATATTTCAAGGAAAAAAGGCGATGAAAGGAATCAGTTGGCGAATTGCCGAGTTATTCGGCGAGCTAGACTAAGCTCGCCTAATGGCCTCTCGTGCAAGTTTGTACCCCGACACCCAATTTTCAATGCACAATCAACGATAACCAAATTAAAGCCCCATTCTATGCAATTCACCCCTAGCCCACATCATTACCAACCCTGGGGTACTCAGACTTCCCCCAAATTACCTAGAATCAACCAAACAACGTCTTTTGCACTTAAGAACGACATCAATTGATCTATCATTAGGAAAATTAAGTTGTTTAGTGCAATACAAGTTCCTCATACTTCACCCAAACAGAGCCCAACATTCACACCTGCAAACCCACAATTTTTAAGTAATTTAAACACGGTATTCAAACGATGGTAGGCTAAACACGATATCTAAAAAGATTGATTAAAAATCCAAAATTCAAAATCAATTAGGCACACAAAAATATACGATATATTCAATAACTACGCATAGGAATGCTAAACATACGACATGAAATAAAATTTAATCCAGATCACCAACCTCATAAGTAGACAAATAAATGATGAGGTCAAAAACAAAGAAGAACAAAGCAATGAATTTTAAACAAACAACGATACCCACGTAATAATTTAGTAAAACTAAGATCTAAACCGAAGTTGAGCTAGTGCAAGAGTCGAAAAGTTTAAAATAAGGAGAGGTTTTGAATTTAAAACGGTTCGAAGCCTTTTGACCCTTCAGTTCGCGCCTCAGTCGGCGATGGATACTTATGTCGCCGATTCACTCGGTGACGCACCGAATGAAATTTTGCCCGCCGAAGTTACCAGAACTCCAACCGTTTGGTTGGTCAAAAAGGCGATCCACATCGGGCTCGCCGAACCTCTCAGTGATTTTCCAAGCCTCTCAGTGATTTGTCGAGTCGGTCTGAGCTCGCCTAATCGCCTATTTCTCCCAAACGTTGAATTTTCAACCTGCACATTCAACAACCATTATTCAAATAAAAAAACTAAAACTTGGATTTCCTTTCAAGAAGAGCCTTATTTAAAGTCGTGGCACGACGAAAAGATTCTTTCAAGCTTCATTCTTTGGGTTAACCATGGTATCACTTGGTAGACCCCCTTTTGGACTTGGATTTAAATGAGTCGAGATCTGACCCATTTGTGTTTCCAACTGCTTAATAGATACCAAGTGTTATGTAACCATTTGGTTCAGAGAACAAACATCATCTTTCATTTCCTTTAGCACCTTGTCTGATCCTTCCTTTTTGTTTAGATTATGAGCAAGCATATCTTCGGTGCAAAAAATTTCAGGATCATCCCTTGGCTCTTTTGGCTTTTGACGCTCATGGGGAGGCACATAGCGTTCTTTGTAGCCATCCTGATCTCTCCCATTTGTACCAAGGTCACACCATTCCCTATCTCGGTGTCTCCAACCATCATCGCGATCCCTGTTCCAACCTTGATTCTCGCCCGACCTTGGATAGTTCGGACAAGTCCCACCCGCCTAATTTGCCAAGAACTGCACTTCTTCATTGTACATGGCCTTAAAGTGTGCTTCATCAGGATTTAATCCACTATTAATTCCGACCGTATTCACAGCTTTGGAACCACTTCCCATGACATGTTTTATCAATAGGTCCATTTGGGTAATTATTTTGGCCATGTTTTCATCTCGCTCTTAGTTCTTTTTCGGGTGTTCCTTTGTCGGCTCAAAATTCAAAGGAGACACCGGATCTTCTCTTGTGTACCATGCATGATTGATTTTCGTCATCTCATCAAGTAGGGCTGATGCTATGTCAAACGGTTGTCTCATGATTCCACCTCGAATGAGCTGGTCTGCAACACCTTTGTTGACCATGTCAAGGCTCCGGTAAAAATATTACAATAACATATTGTCCGGTAACTCATGAGTTGGACATCAAAGCAGCAACTTTTGGAACCTCAACCATGTCTCACGGATAGGCTTGTCATCAATACACTTGAAGTTATGAATACTATCCTTCAACTTGACCATGTTCGAAGGAAGGAAAAACCTTTCAAAAAATGCATCGGTGAGCTCCTCCCAAGAATGGATTGGATCCCTTGGTAGTTCGGTCAACAACTTTGTTGCTTCCCTATTAGAGAAAAGGGAAACAAACAAAGTCGGACTGACTCTTGCGTGTTGTTCTTGAAAGAGAACGGCCCATACACATCCATGAAGTTTCAGATATGGTCATGAGGTTTCTCATGAGCAAGTCCTCCAAAGAGTTCCTTCAGCTGCAACAATGTGCTAGTCACATGAAACACCGCATTGCCCACGATAGGAGGCAATTGAATAGCACCCGCACTTACCAACTGATCCTCATTGACATCATGCAAATTTCCGCCAAGAGGAGGGTCAATTTGGTAAATTCATTTTAAGGTCTTTTAAGTTGGGGGATGGTTATTATTGGTTAATTAAAGTATTTTAAGGGTTTTTAAAGTATTAAACTCACTTTTAGAATTCATTATTTCAAAACACCCCAAAGTTAGAAACTACCTATCCAAATATCCACTCTCTAGAAACCACCATTAGAGGTAAAGGATTCAAGCTTTCAAGCTCAAGATCTCACCATTCTCACTCAAGTTTTGTGGAGTTCTTCCCTAAAAGGTATGGTAGACTTCATCCTTGACTTAGTTTCTTTCAAGGAGCCAATTTCAAAGATGTTTTCAAGTTTCCAAATTTCCCCATAAACCCTAGTTTTCAATATATGTATGGGTTCAATTCCAAATCGTTTTCAAAAGGTTTTATATGATAAATTATGAATGGATTGTTGAATTATTGATGAATTATGGTCAATTTCTTCTATGAACCCATGTTTTCCCCCCAAATCCTAAGTTGTGATTTGTGATTGGGAATTAATTGAATCATGAAAGTATGTTGAATTGTTTATGTTTATATTGAATTAGTTATTGAATCATGGTAATTCCCTTATCTATTATAGTATCTTAGATGTTTGGATTGTGATTGATGTATAGCCTTGGAAGGCAATTTCATGAAGGATCTATGTATGATTATGATGTGAAGTATATGTGTGTGATCTCAATGAAAGAACTATGATCATGTTTAGAATGTAATTGTGTTATGATTGAAAGCATATTCTCAATTAACACTCATGAATGATGATGATAGAATGTGAAGGGTTTCTATAATGTAATGTTATATCTTGAATTGGTAGGCTTATGCATCCTTTTCTTGTATAAATGAAAGTAATGTGGATTTATGTATCTTGAATTGGTAGGTCTAAGGCATCCTTTTCTTGTATTGATGAATGTGACCCTGAATGTTATATCATGTCTTGAATTGGTAGACTTAGGCATCCACTTCTTGTATAATAAATGTGTCTTAACTTGATTAATATGCATCGATAGGCCAATGGCATTCCTTTCATAAATGACTAATGAAGTATTGTAAGGCTTGGTCTTGAATCGGTAGACCTAATGTTGGTAGCCCTTTCATAAAGAGTCTATGAATGAATGTAATGTTAAACCTTGAATCGGTAGACCTAATGTTGGTAGCCCTTTCATAAATGAATGATGAAGTATTCTAGGCTATGTCTTGAACTGGTAGACCTAGTGTTGGTAGCCATTCATGATGAGTATAGAAACTAATGTAATGATAAACCTTGAATCGGTAGGCCCAATATTGGTGGCCCTTTCATGTGTGAAATGATGAACCTTGTATCGGTAGACCCAATGCTAGTGGGCCTTCTTGGGGATTCAATGAGCTATCCATGTAATGTACCATGAATCGATAGGCTTATGGCATTCCTTTCATATGTAATGTACCTTGGGTCGGTAGGCCTAATGTTGGTAGCCCTCTCAATTACAATAATTTTAAAGAAAATGAACTACTCTATGGGAATTGAGGCTAACCACTGAGTGGATATGGTAAGATGGAAACTCTCCCAATGTTAGGCTAGGGTTCTAATGAACATCTTCATATCCCATAACTGTGTGCCCACATAGGATATTAGCTAGTGGATCCACTTAAGCTAAAATATTACCGATCCTACCTTAGGAACGTACACCACCTCTTTATGGTGTGGGGTTACATGACATCGGATTCCATGTCAAGCTCACATGGTCTATGTCGGCTAATGCTTATTACCATCTTGTGAGATATGAACTATGGTTTCTTGAGAAGTTCTATGAAGTGTGGGTGGTAGTATGGAATGTCATCCATGCATTGCACGAGTAGGCTTTGATAGGGATATAGTGAGTTCTTTATTGTCTTAATGACTAATGAATGAAAGTGCTCTAAATGAAGCTAATGAAGAATGTTGACTTATATGCTTAAATGTAATGATGCATGCTATACTTGGATGTATTATGAATTACTTCCTTGTCATGACTTATGGAATGTTTATGTTCCTTATGTATGAGTATTGTCCAATGATGAAGAGGAAGAATGGTAAGTTCACTTTTGGTTGGCTTAATGTGGTACTTAGTGTAGATGATGGTATGGGACGCTATTCATACATTGCACAAAGTATAGCTTGGGATTACTTAGGGTGGAGGTTTTAAAGTGATGAAATGGCTTATATGTTGATTATGTTCTAATGTGATGAAACGGCTTGTATGTTGATTATGCTTGTATATTATGCCTTTTATGCAAAAGTTCATGAAGTTTTCTCAAATTGGCATAATGCATGGTTTTCAAACCAAATGTCCGTTTTTAAGCATGATTTTTGCACGGCTATCATACTTAGTACATTAATTATGTTAACCCATATTTCTTCATTTTCTACCAAACTGTAGAGTTTGGAGATTTGATGTCTTATACTTGAAAGATAGGTTTCTAAGGAGTTTGGAGTTGAAGACTTGGTAAGTCCTCATAGTTTCGAGGACAAACCCACCCTTTCCTTATATGGCTTTTATGTTATGTTTAGAGCTTTTGTATGGGTTGTGTCCCAATCTTTTAAGTCTTATGTTTCTAGATGGTATGAGACGAAGTTTAGAAAAGACTTTCGCTTCCTTTTAGGAAAAATGTCTTCGATTATAAAGAAAAGTTTTTAAACTCCGCATTATTTTCATATGCTCTTATGTTCATGAATGCTATGAGGCTTGTATGAGACTTTTCGAAGTCTTGTACGCCATGTCACTTCTGGGGTGTAGGTTCGGGTCGTGACAAACATAGTATCAGAGCACAAGATTTTGAGATGGTTTTAGGATGTCTCAACCACGTCTAGTAGAGTCTTGTTCATAGTGTGAAGTGCGCCACATTTATGAATAGGAGGCTATTGGATGTTGGGAAATTCTCACTTCTTCATTCTTCAAGTCGTGCCATAGAGTTTAACTCTATAATGTCTCTCTCTTATTCCTTATCCGATGGTATTTAGGATATGACCACTTGAAAGGCTTATGCTAGAAGGAGTGAGGGAGAAAGGTTGGTTGTAATGCCAATTTTGGCTATGTGACTTGTTGGACTTGAGGTGATAGATTGTGATGTTGTCTTTAGTGTGAATGGGTCTTTTATGGTTATGTTTAGCTGATGTTAGAACCTGACTTAGTCATGATGAGTTTTGAGGTATGTTGAAAGAAATGATGTTTAAAAGATTTTGTATAGGCTTGCTCCCAAGGGGGAGATAATGTGCTTAGATAGCAAAGTCGTTGAGTATCCTTGATGTTCATGAGTTAGGGTTGCTTGAAATTCTCACCTTAATAGGTGTAGTGAGTTTGAGAAGTTTAGACCCGGTTTGGTAGACTCATATGAGACCTTGAGTGGTGTTGGTAAGGTTGTTGTGAGCAAGAGTTGCTTAATGAGGACCTTCCTAGTTTAGAAGTACCGGTTGGGACCTTAAACCGGCAAGTTAAGAAATAGAATGGTAAAGAAGTTCCTTCCTTGAGAATGTTGATAAGTTCCTTATAGTTTTTAATGATGTATTGAAGTTCCTATGTTGTTTTCATGTTAGCCTTGGTATGAGGTTTACTCCTAAAGGGGAGATGATATGTTGAATAGTAAGGTTGTTGAGAGTTATGATATCCTTATCTCTTTCCTTCTAGTCCTATTCAAGTTTAAGACAAAGAGTTCCTTTTTGGTTTGTTTCATGTTTTGGATTCATGTGTGTATGTGTTTCCATGGTATCCTTATGTTATGCATGTTCTTGATGGATATATGTTTAAATAAGAAAATGAGTTTTTATGGATTGTGTTCCTCATGTTGATGTGCATCTAGTATGAGTTGTCTATATGCATCTTGAGGTGAATTGTTGAACATGCCTAAATATGCTTTTGAGAGTAATTGCATAATGTGCCTAACGATGTTATGATGAGCATGATTTGAATTGGATAAGGTAATTCCTCCAATGAAATGAGAAATGTTGAAGTTTCATGCATAATGAGTTTGTAGATGTAGTTTCCACTTTTCTTGTGTTGCATGGAGCATGTTTGAGATGCAGTTGATGTTTCCTCCTAGTTTTGTGCATTGTTTATGATGTTGCATGCATGATGGGCTGCTAGTCTTGAGTCTTTAATCCCCTAAAGTGTTTAAAGTGTCATTCGAGGACGAATGTTCCTAAGGGGGAGATAATGTAACGACCCGGAAAACTAGTAAATGAAACTAGAGCCTAACGATTGTGTGTTTGAGTTTGTAATGGGGTTTCATGTGATAGAATGTCTTTCCGAGCTTAGGTTGAGGGGTTTAGGGGTTAAACGTCAAGGTACGACTCCCCAAGGACCACCCAAGGGGTCCTTGAGGAGGACCCTAAAGCCTAACCCCCAAGAAATCAAAAAAAGCTGTCAAAGTTTTTGTGACTCACGGATGGGACCTACTCCCCGTAGCTCCATCCACGCCCCGTGGATGGCCTACATGGGTCAAGGTCCCAAAAGGCAACCCACAAAACCAAACCACAGACAGCCAGTACGGCTCGTGGACCCACCCACGGTCCGTGGGTGGGGGTTCATAGATCACCTCTGCAAAATTGTCAAGTTTCGGCCAAGAGGAGGGTCACTTTGGTAAATTCATTTTAAGGTCTTTTAGGTTGGGGGACTGTTATTATTGGTTAATTAAAGTATTTTAAGGTTTGTTAAAGTATTAAACTCTCTTTTAGAATTCATTATTTCAAAACACCCCAAAGTTAGAAACTACCTCTCCAAATATCCTCTCTCTAGAAACCACCATTGGAGGTGAAGGATTCAAGCTTTCAAGCTCAAGATCTCACCATTCTCACTCAAGTTTTGTGGAGTTCTTCCCTAAAAGGTATGATAGTCTTCATCCTTGACTTAGTTTCTTTTAAGGAGCCAATTTCAAAGATGTTTTCAAGTTTCCAAATTTCCCCAAAAACCCTAGTTTTCAATCTATGCATGGGTTCAATTCCAAATCATTTTCAAAATTTCTTATATGATGAATTATGAATGAATTATTGAATTATTGATGAATTATGGTCAATTTATTCTATGAACCCATGTTTTCCCCCAAATCCTAAGTTGTGATTTGTGATTGGGAATCGATTAAATCATGAAAGTATGTTGAATTGCTTATGTTTATATTGAATTAGTTATTGAATCATGTTAATTCCCTTATCTATTATAGTATCTTAGATGTTTGGGTTGTGATTGATGTATAGCCTTGGAAGGCAATTTCATGAAGGATCTATGAATGATTATGATGCGAAGTATATATGTGTGATCTCAATTAAAGAACTATAATCGTGTTTAGAATGTAATTGTATTATGATTGAAATCATATTCTCAAATAACACTCATGAATGATGATGATAGAATGTGAAGGGTTTCTATAATGTAATGTTATATCTTGAATTGGTAGGCTTATGCATCCTTTTCTTGTATAAATGAAAGTAATGTGGATTGATATATCTTGAATTGGTAGGCATAAGGCATCTTTTTCTTGTATTGATGAATGTAACCTTGAATGTAATATCATGTCTTGACTTGGTAGGCTTAGGCATCCTCTTATTGTATAATGAATATGTCTTGACTTGATGAATATGAATCGATAGGCCAATGACATTGCTTTCATAAATGACTAATGAAGTATTGTAAGGCTTGGTCTTGAATCGATAGACCTAATGTTGGTAGCCCTTTCATAAATGAATGATGAAGTATTCTAGGCTATGAATTGAACCGGTAGACCTAGTGTTGGTAGCCCTTCATGATGAGTCTAGAAACTAATGTGATGATAAATCTTGAATCGGTACACCCAATCTTGGTGGCCTTTTCATGTGTGAAATGATGAACCTTCTATCGGTAGACCCAATGTTGGTGGCCCTTCTTGGGGATTCAATGAGTTATCCATGTAATGTACCATGAATCGATAGGCTTATGGTATTCCATTCATGTGTAATATACCTTGGGTCGGTAGGCCTAATGTTGGTGGCCCTCTCAAGTACAATAATGTTACAGGTCCTACCTTAGGCAAGTAGACCACTTCTTTACAGTGTGGGGTTACATGACACCGGATTCCATGTCAAGATCACATGGTCTATATAGGTTAATGCTTATTCCCATCATGTGAGATGTGCACTATGGTTTCTTGAGAAGTTCTATGAAGTGTGGGTGGTAGTATGGGATGCCATACATGCATTGCACAAGTAGGCTTTGATAGGGCCATAGTGAGTTCTCTAATGTCTTAATGACTAATGAATGAGAGTGCTCTAAATGAAGCTACTGAAGAATGTTAACTTATATGCTTAAATGTAATGATGCATGCTATACTTGGATTGAGTTACTTCCTTGTCATGACTTATGGAATGTTTATGTTCCTTATGTATGAGTTCATGACTTATGAAATGTTTATGTTCCTTATGTATGAGTATTGTCCAATGATGAAGAGGAAGAATGGTAAGTTCACTTTTGGTTGGCTTAATGTGGTACTTAGTGTAGATGATGGTATGGGACGCTATTCATACATTGCACAAAGTATAGCTTGGGATTACTTAGGGTGGAGGTTTTAAAGTGATGAAATGGCTTATATGTTGATTATGTTCTAATGTGATGAAACGGCTTGTATGTTGATTATGCTTGTATATTATGCCTTTTATGCAAAAGTTCATGAAGTTTTCTCAAATTGGCATAATGCATGGTTTTCAAACCAAATGTCCGTTTTTAAGCATGATTTTTGCATGGCTATCATATTTAGTACATTAATTGTGCTAACCCATATTTCTTAATTTTCTACCAAAGTGTAGGGTTTGGAGATTTGATGTCTTATACTTGAAAGATAGGTTTCTAAGGAGCTTGGAGTTGAAGACTTGGTGAGTCCTCATAGTTTCAAGGACCAACCCACCCTTTCCTTATATGTCTTTTATGTTATGTTTAGAGCTTTTGTATGGGTTGTGTCCCAATGTTTTAAGTCTTATGTTTCTAGATGGTATGAGACAAAGTTTAGAAAAGACTTCTGCTTGCTTTTATGAAAAATGACTTCAATTGTAAAGAAAAGTTTTTAAATTCCACATTATTTTCCTATGCTCTTAAGTTCATGAATGATATGAGGCTTGTATGAGACTTTTTAGAGTCTTGTACGCCGTGTCACTTCCGGGATGTAGGCTCGGGTCGTGACACGGCTGCAGCGCCATTTTTGATAACGCTCAGCTACATTTCATTCAATTCTAAGTGAAGGTAGTCGCTAACAAGTATAAACCCAACTAAAAGTTGGGGTCGATCCCACATGGAGTGATACAGTAGAGAATTCGATTAAGAAGTAAAATTGTGTCCTAATCGTTTGTAGCAGTAGAGGTTTCACAACATTAGAGTAAATCACAAAGTTTCAATGATTAATATGGGGGAATTTGGGTAACCAATTTACGACTACTAAAACGGGAAGTAAACAAATAAAGAGAGATCATTGGGAGTGTGATAAGTTGAAGGCTAATTTCAGGTAATGGGTGATTACTAGTTACTCAAACGTGTTGAATCTTGGTGGGTAGTCTAGGTTTTGAGTGCAATAGTCATTTTTCAATCAACTATTGTGAATCAAGTGAGTTCTTTCGAACCTCAACAAGCGAAACACAATCCAACAACCCAATTCCTTATTTATTTCACTTTTTCAAGCTGAATTTATAAGAATGCAATCAAACCCACTTTCTCAAGCTAGATTCTTAAAGATGCAATCAGTACAATCATCAACTAATAGTTCAACTCTAATACTTCTTTCTCAAGAAAGTATAGAGTACTAAACTAGAATTACATTTGTAACTACAATTCCTCAATTAAAACAAGAACAATTAATTGAACCCACTTCAAAATAATAATAAAATCAGTAACTAACAGCACCCATTAGCTAATTAGTGCATTCAACTATATAATCACACTCCCAAGAATAGGGATTTTAGCCAAGCATAGTGAAAAAAAAAATCGTTACCAATGAAGTTCTCCTTCTGATTTGACAACGATCTGCATATCCCAAATACTGAAATTTAAGCTAAAAATCTCACAATCTCTAAATCTCTACTCAAAAATGTAAAAACAATGTTCTAGAATGTAAAAACTCAAAACCCCATAAGTGAACAATGTGGGAACTCCTTCTCTTCTTTTCAAAATTGCATTTATAATTCATAGGGAGTTTTATATAGCATGGATCTAGACATACATCTATTTATAGTATAGCATGCAATATTCATAGCTTCAACCCAGAATTGATTAGTTATATTGTTAGCAATCATCATAGTTCTAGCCATTTCCTGAAGGGTTCTATTTTTTCTTTCTTCTACTCCATTTTGTTGAGGAGTCCTAGGAGTATAGAAATTGTGGTCAACCCCATGAGATTGACAATATTGAACAAAATTAGAATTCTCAAATTTAGTTCCATGTACTTACTAGTTGTTTATGAAGTTTCTATTGAACTTTTCTTATTAATGTGAAGAAGGCTTCAAATGCATCATCCTAGCAAGAAAATGTGTCCAAGTGTACCTTACAAAGTCATCTACTAGTACAAACAAATATCTTTTTCCACATCTACTCTTGACTCTCATAGGTCTTCATAGATCCATGTGCACTAGTTCTAAGGACCTGGTTGAGCTTACCACCACCTGTTTAGATTTGAAAGATGATTTTACCTTTTTTCCTCGAGTACATGCTTCACAAATCCTTTCTTCTTTAAACTTAGTTTTAGGAAGTCATATTATTAAGTATTTAGAAATAAGTTTGTTTAATTGTACGTGACTCGCTTGACGTAGGCGTTTATGCTATAATAAAGGATCTCTATCCATTACACTTAGGCATATAAGATTTTCAGCAGGTACCTTTGTAGTATCTACAATATATACATGTTTATATCTTTGTCGAGTCTAGAAAGTTTCCTTTATTTTGAGATTTATTACTTCGACTCTTGTGGAAGAGAAAATTACCTTGTTTCCTTTATCACAAAGTTGTGATACGCTTAGCAAGTTGTGATTCAAGCCTACAACATGATACTCATTTTCGATTGAGTGTTCATTAGTCTTACCTATTTTTCCAATGCCTTTAGTTTGACCTTTTTGTCCACTGCCAAATGCTACCATTCCACCTTTTCTTTCTTTAAGTCAGAGGAATTTTGAGTTATCTCCAGTCATGTGCCTTGAGCAAGCGCTATCCATATACCAGTGTTGCTTACTTTCTCTCACCTTTTCCTGAAAAATTCAAGGGTTAAATTTTGAAACCCAGATTAACTTGGGTCCTTTATTTTGATCAAAAGGGTGAATAAGATCCTTGTATATCCAGTTAGGCTTTTTTTCTTTATTACATATATGTTCCTATGATAAGTGTCAATTTTAATATTTTTGGTAGTACTGATTCTGGTTATATAATAGGTATTTCTAGAGTGACCCATGTTACCACAAAGTGTGCAAACTCTAGGAGTTCCATTCATAGTTTGATTATTAAAAACTATTCCTGCTTTTATGTTATGGGTGTTAGTTCCCAGATGGGTTACAATCATGGAAGACTTAGTCCATTTATTTGCTTGTTCAAGCTCATATTTGGTTCTAGATAATTAAAAATTCATTCTCCTAGATTTTTCTTTTTTCGGAAAATAGTTCGTCTTTTGACATCCAGTTCACACATGGGCTGATCACTCTCCTCATCCTTTTCCTTGCCAATGACACTTAATTTTAAAATTTCAGTTTTGAGCAACAGGTTACAAGAATCAAGTTGATGAGAATTTTCTAGCAGAGCTTTGTTCTTTTCTTTTCACTCGGTATTGAGTTTTTCAAGATCAATGTACTCAAACATTAGACTAGTCGTAGAAGCTTCCAACTGATCCTTGTCATTGTTCAGTTCTTGTATGGTATTTATGAGAGTGAGCATTAAAGAGGATAATTTGTTTTTAAAAAAATGGGTCAAAACTACCCCTGGACTATAGGAAAAGGTCTAAAAACACATTTCATCATCTTTTGGTCTAAAAATACTCTTCCATTCACCTTTTTGGCTCACTTATACTTTTTTATTCACTTTTTTGACTAACGTATACCTTTATGACTAACAATCAAAGTTTATTTTTTAAAAAAATATTATGTGTCATTTTATTATTGGATAAAATAAAAATCTCATCTCTATTAATTTTTTCCCCATAATTTAATCAAATCAAAAAAATATATACCTCTTCAAGACCCCAATTTCTTTTCTTTTTTAAATCTAGTAATTTTTGTATTTACTCTAAAAAAAAATTAAAAAAAGTTTATTTTAGATAGTTAATATATTATAAAAATATTAATAATGCCACAATTATAACAACATATTATGTTATTCATAAATCCTAAGCAATATCTATCTTCCTATTTTAAAATTAAAAAAAATTGTTAACTTAATTTTTTTGCTAATATGTGATAACTACTTTTCAAAGAAAAAGTTCCACAAACAATTTTACTTAAAAGACTAACTCAATAATAAAAAAAACAAAAGCATATGGATGATCGTAGCCACATGGAAAAGTAAAGTAGGAAAATAGAGAAAATTTTGTGTAATGTATTTATGGATAAGAAAATATATTTTTATAATTATGACATAATAAATTTGTTTATAAAATATTAGTTATCTATATCATGTAGGAGTGTTCACGATTTGGATAAAAACCGATCCAAACCGATAAAATAAAACCGATTTTATTTGGGTTTGGTTTGGTTTGGTTTTAGATTTTTGAAAACCGATAGTATTTGGTTTGGTTATGGTTTTATTCGAAAAAATTGAAGAAATAACCGAACCGAACCGATGAATTATATACATATATTTTATTAATATACATACTTAATATATTGTTTTTATAATCAATTTTATAGATTTTATACATATTTTCATTAAAATTTCTTTATAATTTACTTATTGAAAGCAAAAATGCCCAAGATGAAACATTTATCTTATTGATTTCATGTATATGAGTGNNNGTGAAAGAAAAAATGTCCAAGGTGAGAACATTTTTCTTATTGGTTTCATGTATATGAGTGTCTATGAAAAATCTTTGTGGGACTAAAAATGTCATTGTCTCTTCCTTCAATGCCAAAATAGTGAATTTTGAAGTTTTATTCAGTAAATTCAATGATCAAAAGTTCTGTAATGCCAGTCATTCTAACTATTTTTTTGTTTGAATGGATTGTTGTCACTTTTTTCACATTTTGAATGAATTGTTTCTTTTATTTTTGTGTATGGTTAATAACCGAATAACCGAACCAAATCAAACCGAAACTGATAACCACCAAACCGACAAATGTATATTATATTTGGTTTGGTTTGGTTTTGATAATTTTAAAACCGATTAAGTTGGTTTGGTTTTAGTTTTGACCAATAACCGATCCAAACCGACCCGTGAACACCCCTAATATCATGTTTAGAATCTTGATTTAATTGATTAAATCTTAGCCGTTAATTTTTTCTTATATCATGAGTCTTCAATCCAGGTAAAAATTTGAGAAAATGGAGAGAAATAAACGGAGAGGAGTTGGATCCAAAAATTTGTAAATAATAAAAAACTACAAAAAAACTACAAGATTTTTTTGATAAAAAAAATTGGGGTCTTGAAGAGATATATTGCTTTGACTTGGATAAATAATGAGAAATAATCTAATTGAGGTGGGGTCTTTAAATTATTCACTAGGAGAATGACACATAATAAATATTTTTTTATTAAAATAAAGAATAAAGAGAGAATGGTTAGTTTCAATGATATAAGTGGGGAAAAAAGTGAATAAAAGAATATTTTTAGACCAAAAGATGGATGAATGGTATTTTTTAAACCTTTTCCTAAAGTCTAGGGGTGTTTTTGGCCCTCTTCCATAATTTTTCTTTGAAAATAGTTTGAGCTTATCTTTGAGATCAAAAATATTGACCTTCTCTTCCTCAGTGTCAGAATCAGATTCAGGTTCTGAATCCTTTATGGCCACCAATGCAATGTCATCATGTTCCTTAGAGTTGTCTGAACATGTTCCCCATTCAATATACATAGCTTGATTATTTTTCTTTTTTTTACTTTTCCTTTTGTTTATCGGTTCTATTTTCTGCTTTTCAACCCTTTATTTTCTCCACTCAACTTCACACATAGGACAATCCTTGACTTGATGGTCAGTTTTACCACATTTATAACATTCATCGTTCTGACCCTTTTTGTGTTCTTCTCCTTGGTAGGAGAAAGTTTCTTTCCATAGTTCATGCCTTTCTTGAAATTTCTACTTATCAAGGCTATATCCTCATCATCAATATCAGATTCATCATTCTCCTTAGTTGTCTTGAGAGCAAGACTCTTATCTTTATTTCCTTTACTTCTTTTGGCACTTTCGACATTCATCTAATGTCTTTAGATTCCCTACAAGCTCATCTAAGGTCATATTTGTTAAGTATTTGGCCTCTCTTACTATAGTAACTTTGATTTTCCATGATTTAGGCATTCCCATGATCTAGGCAGAGTTCGAAGAATCTTATCTACATATTCCTTTGTAGTGTATATTTTTCTCGAGGATATTAATTTGTTTACGACTATGGTGAATCTAGTGATCATATCCTGAAGTGATTCTCCATTCTTCATCTTATAGGACTTATTATCAGTGCAAAGTCTAACGATTCTGCACTTTCGAACTTGAGTAGTACATTCATGCACGTTCAGAAGTGTATCCCATATTAGTTTAGTAGTGGTACATTCAGAGATGCGGTTGAACTCGTCAGGTCCGAATTCACATACGAGAATGCATTTAGCGTTGGCATTATTTCCTAGCATCTTGTAGTCAGCTTCTCCTATTGAGCCTTTGGTTTAGGAATGTCCTTTCCTTCGATGTCCTTGATTGTAGGCATAAAAAGTCCATCGGTAAATCTCATCCATAGTTCATAGTCTTCAGCTTGAATGAAGTCCTCTATCCTTGCCTTCCACCATGAGTAGTATTGTCCATTAAATAAGGGTGGCCTATTGATATGTTGTATTTGACCGTGTCCAAGAGGAGGTGCATAATTCATAGTGATCTTACCTTGAGTTATTAGACTCTTGATTAAGATAACCCAATTTGATACCAATTGTTGGAATTATGACCTCCGTAATTCCTCTAAGGATCGTGTATAAGCTATCTGATCAATAGAATGTTTAGTAGTTCAAAGTAAGCATGTTTGTAATTGCCCAACAATTTCAATTTCAAACCTTTATTAACTCAATAACTTCAAACTACAAACGATTACAAACTAATGTAACCTAAGGAATCATAAACTCTAATTTGTAGACTCAGAACACAAATCCCCAGGTTTATGTTCTCTCGGATCTTCAAGTTGCCCCAACTCGAAGATCCAACTATACTAAAATTCACAATAAACAAATTACGACAACCTAACAAAGGAATCAAAAATAAACAGAATAAAACTCTTCAGTTGTGTTTCTTCGCAGCACTTTAACAAATATTCAATTAGAACTCTCTCACAATAAGATTATGTTTTGCTCGTATCTCTCTAGGTAAGTGCACAAGTTTCTTTGTAGAAAACCTTGCTATATATATATATATATATATATATATATATATATATATATATATATATATATATATATATCAAACAACCTTTCCTTCTTTGTATCTAACTCACTAAAGTTATAGTGGTTCCTTTTCCTCATGTGATTCAGAGTTCCCCACCGCCTGCATCTTTTCCAGCTCCTAGTCCTGTTTGTATTGGGTTATGTAAGACGTGTTGAGTCAACCTGTTCCATGCATTAGTTTTTTACTTTGTCATTCTTCAAAATCTTCATTTACTGAATCCAACATAATACACTTTAAAAATAGATGAGTTTAAATTCTTGTGAGATTATCACGATCCAAAAAGCAAGGTCATGATGACACCTACCTTAAGCCTTTTATAGGCAATATAACCATCCATTCAATACAACACACAATAAAATATTAAAGAAGTAAGGAAATGTGGTAGATACCCAACTTTGGCGGAACCCATAGGTGGCTACCTAAAGTTTGCACCAACTTTCACTTAGACACCTCAACTAGGCTTTGTTCATTTTAGACACCTCATGTCGGATCCTACAGCGTCACTTTGACACCTTTTTTACAATCAACAATAATATTAAGGAGAGTGTAACGCACTCGTCGATGATGTGTCTAAGTAATGAATTAAATGAAGACACGTGACAAATATATCATAAATAATTATGAAAAGATGTATTATGAATAAAAAATATTTTAAAAACTATTTAATTAATAAATTCTAAAAATTACATTTTAATAATTAAAAATATTTAAAAACATTGCAACACCTCTTTCTTCTCACCGTCTCCATCTATTCTACCGCCATAACCATCTTCTTCAAATTTAACATTATCACTACCACTATCCTTTCCTTCAAATCCAACTAGACATGAACCAATTTTATCGTACTGCAAGAAATACTTCTCCCTTGCTGCTCCAATGGAGACGACAGTCAGCCAACCTCTGGCTCAATAAAATCAACCCCTGATCCTCCGGATAAAGAAACTTAAAACTCAATTACAGAGAATGTCAAAACCCCTTATTTGAATGCCTCCAATGGAGCTCAATCTTTTTCATTCAAATCCAACTATCATAATCATAAAACTTAACATTAATTTGGATTACAAGCTTTTATTCAGAGTTAATAACCTTGATGGTCACTCAACTATCAACTCTTTTCACAGAAAGTCACTCAACTTTCATTTTCAACTCAAAAGTCACTCAACTATGACTTCTTTGCATAGAAAGTCACTCAGTCTATTTAATTATTATTTTCACTAAAATTTGCTGACATAAATTTCTCAATTTCAAAATCTCTATTAACTAGGAATTTATAATGAATTCCTCCTTTCGTTTTATCTAGATTTAAGTACACAATATTCAATTGCTTCTTCAATTCCATTTGTTCCTCAGAGTCCACTTGGTGTGTTGGATGCAGCATGTTTAAGTTACAAAACTGATGGCTTAGGAGTTGAGTCGCGGTCGAATTCATCGCATAGTAGTCCAGTGAAGAGGAGAAAGTTAAATACTTAGAGATGGATGGATGAACATTAAGTGGAAAGAAGGCCTTTTGTCAAGTTATTATGATATAGTTGAATGAGAGTTTTGGTGTGATCTTTTGAGAATTACAATGCACCCCACAACACATAACTTCAAAATAAAGAAAGTTAGGAATATTATGAAGAAAATGAATACATATAATGGTGGTGAGGAAAAGAGATTCTGAGTAGTTGGATCATTTTGGTGGTTTGGTTTTGAAAAAAAAGATATATAGACAAAAGGTTTCATTCCATTAATATATATAAAAACAAGTTGGAGCTGTAAAATATTAGACTTCTTGACAGCTAAAGAAGTCAAGATTAATTAAGGCAAGAAATTAGAATGCAAAACAAAAAAGAGCAATTCTTATAATCTTGTCTTGCTTTTGAGAAATTAAAAAGGACAATAAAAGAGAAGAAGAATGCTAGGAGAAAGAAGGAAACAAGAGAGAATGATTTAGGGAATTAATGGTAAAATAAAAAATTTAATATTATATTTTTAGCGGGTCGGATTAAATGGGGTGGGTCATTAAATGTTTAAATGAATATGTATTTGGTTCTAAAATTTTGGTTAAAAATAAAAATTCCATGTCAGCAAATTTTAGTGAAAAAAATAATTAAATAGGTTGAGTGACTTTCTATGCAAATAAGTCATAGTTGAGTGACTTTTGAGTTGAAAATGAAAGTTGAGTGACTTTCTGTGGAAAAAATTGATAGTTAAGTGACCATCAAAGTTATTAACTCCTTTTATTCATAAGTCATAACCTAGATACCATAATCACTATCACCATCGTTTCTTTAAATCTACCGTTTCTTTTTTTTTCTTCAACTATCTCCATAGCTTATAGACCAACAAAAACGAAAAGCCAAAAGCTTTAGAAAACGAAAAGTTAGGATTTCAAAATTTGAATATTGAGGAAAAAGCTTATGTGCCACAATTGAAGCCGGAGAAGAAGAAACAACAGGCTTGAATCAAGTTTCTATAGCTTCAAATACAGAGTTATACAAAAATTATGAGAATAACTTAAATCCATCCAATATTTCAAAATTAGATTGGAAATTATTGAGGCTACATATTGTTGAATAACATTTGTATGATATTTTCTTTATCTAACCATTTATAATCACTGCCTTAATTTTTTTTTAAAATTAATGTGCTACATTCTGAAATGACAATGGAAAGGAAGGTTGGATATATGATGGTGGATCGTGAAGAAAGTGTGGGAATGAGAGAGAAGGAAAGAGAAGAAATTAAAAGAAATGCAAAATTTAAGCTTTTTACGCGCTTAAAATGTGTGCAATACACACACTATGCCAAGTCAGCGGAAAGTGTCAAAATGACATAGCGAAACCTAATTATATGAGGTGTTTAATATGAACAAAGCCTAGTTAAGATATCTAAGTAAAAAATGATGCCAATTTTAGGTGGCCACCAATGGATTCCGCCCCAACTTTCATTAATAAAAGACATGAAGTGTGAAAGTTAGTCAATACTCAAAATCCAATTCCACCTGTACAAGAGCTTTTAAAAGATAGTACAATTGTTCACTACTTCAAAACTATCTAGAGTATCAAAAGACAAAATAATAACATGGATGAAGCTAGAATGTTGATCCGAACGCAGATAGCATACAATAGCTTTGAAATAAACACAATCTTGTAAAAGTGAGAATTAGTATGACAAGGATACCTACTTTATGATATTATTCAAGAAGTTCGTGTAATGCAGGTAGATAATGACAAAAAGTTTGCCAGTGAGATGATTCATTTGCTAAAATCATATGAATATAAAGGTGACATCTTTTAAGATATTATAGAGAACTTATAATCCTTAAACAAGGAAATTATTTTAAGAAAATTAGACAGAATTAAGTTAAATCAAAGAATTTGTTTTAGAGATGTAACATTTTATAAACAAGACTTTAGCAAATCAATCACCTCAATAACAAACTTTTTGCCATGATCTACTAGTATCACACGAACTTCATATGCACACTTGAAGTACTCCTCTTCGATGGATATATTATCTTCTTGCATATGGACAAAAACACTTATATTTAAGATTGACAATAAATTGATGCATAGCAACTTTCTTAACTTTGTTGAATGAGGGACCTTGGCTCAGAAAGGATTGAATATGTTTGGTGATTTGTGGTAGATTTTATCAATGATTATTGATGCTTGGCTTAGATGAGAAATTTCTGTGAGAAAGTTGGTATCACAATGGAAAAACCGATAATAATAGATACAAAGATGCATTAAGTAAATAAAGTGATGAGCATGTATATAGTGGCGAAAAATGTAGTATTTAACAATTGAATATAAAGAGGAATAAATAGATATTTGAGGTATGAAATAGGTGAGTACAAAAACAGAAACAATAATATATCTAGTGTAATCCCACAAGTGCGGTCTGAGAGGGTAGAATATACACCAACCTTACCACTACCTCATAGAAGTATAGAGGTTATTTTTGAAAGACCCTTGATAAATGGATGAGTGTATATATATATATATATATATATGTGTGTGTGTGTCTGTGTGAGATACATCATGTGTCCTACTGGAAATACATTTGTAGAAACAAAATAAAGGGTATATGGCATGTGAGATACTTCATGTACACCATTCAATCACGTGATTCTAGAATGTCTTTTTCAAAAAAGGCATCTTTTAATAAAAGAGATTCATTTAATGCAGAGCAGTATGAGATGCAATAAAAAGTTGTTGGTGGAAAAACAAAAGAAAAAAGAAAAAAAATACAAGAAATAAAATATGGACTACAAACGAAATAGTTAAGGGGGGCCTATTTACTACATGAAACATATTCTTTAATGGACACTATAAGAATAGGCATCTAAAAGAGGTATGGAAAAAGGAAAAAGGAAAATCTCCATGTCTAGGTATACATGGAAATTTTTAAATTTTTGGTTAAGGCAAGAGTTGGAACAAATAAGAAATGTAGATGTTATATAATTTATCTTTGTATATGCTTGTGTTGTAGATGATTTTAAAAGAACAAAACTCAACATGCTTTGAAGACTAAGCAAAATGATGTAAAATTACTAGTGTAACTTATTATTTTACATTTTGTGTGAGAGGGAATATGAAAATATATCAGAAATTCATCAGCATTTATAAGAGTTCTTCTAATATTAGAAGCGGACTATACTTTTGTTTTTTTGAGACTTGTAAAGATAATTTCATACCTAGTTTTGTGTCGTTTACAAACAAAATAATTACTGTTCAAGATAAAAACAAATACATGTGAAATATCACATGTATTACATTCAGAACACGTTTTTTGCTCACATCTACAAGAAATTTCAAGACTACTAATGTGTCGTTTATGAAAATTATTATTATTATGTAAGAAAAAATAAATTCATGTGTGTCTCACATGTATAACGTCCATCACATACATTTCAAGAAAATCATGTTGAACATAAGAGAAACGTTCATAAATGATATTTTGATTTAATTAATATTAGTAAGACTGACATGTACAGGTAGAACGTCAATGGATAAAGAGAAATTAAGAAAACAATAATAGCATACAATGTTCAAACACGTGAGACACTACAAAAAGATGAAGTGAATTTGTAGGAAAAGGAAAACACATAAAAACAAACACTTGTATCACTCTCTACTGGATGTACCCTGATGAGATAACCCAACATGTCACGCCCCGAGGCTACCTTCTTGACGTAACACAAGACCTAGGATCACGAGTGACCCCAAGCTAAACCTGTGTCTGGCATATCATAAGCATACTGTAATAGTTACTGAATAGGAATACTATGCAGAAGCTAAAACAATAGATAACTGAAAGTGGGAATACCCAACTAGTCTGAATGTATAAAACATACTAAGAGTTTAGTGATACTGAACAATCACTCAAAAACTAAACCTGAATCTACTACTATGTCTGACAAGCCTCTAACTGAATAGAGTTGCTGGAATATGACCCTAGCTAACTCTAACAAAATTGAAATAAGACTGAATGTGAAAAACATGTCTATTGTCCTTGAAGTATGAGGACTCACTACTAACGCTGCTGAATACGGATCGATAAGTCGATCTAAGCGTAATTTGAATGCTGAGTACCTGAACCTACATCATGAAAGGATATAGCGCAAAGTATGCGTCAGTACTTGGAATGTACTGAGCATACAGGATATAGATAATAGCTGAACAAAACATATAAGTTAAACAAAGCATAACTGAGCAATGATATAATATGAACAGAAGCATAGATACTGAAAACTGAGCTAAATTCAATGACCAAGTACTAATTATGAACATAACATGTTGGAACTGAATACTGAAGTATAAACTGAAAACCTGGTCAAATGCACTAGAATCTGACTATGGGAGCTACTATTAACCGACATAAAACCACGTGAGCTAAACGTGGAGTCCAATGTATACTCCCCATCTAGAGGACCCAATATACCTTGCCAGGGGTATAAAGGCATGAATGGTGTGATCACTAAAATTGATGCCCAACTGAGGAGACTTATTATCCTACATGGCACGTAGTTCTGGGACTATGAGGGTACGCTGAACCCTAGTCCAACTCGGTGCTAAGTCTACTCCCAACTGAATATGTATATGACACAACATAACTGAAATACTAGATGGCTCAAAATGCTGACATGCAAATCTGAGAAAGCACATTTATGTACTGATAATGTAACATTCGAAATCTAAAGCATGATTATCTGTTTTACTGACCTAGCAAGTATAATTTATGAACTAAAAAAATTATTCAACTAGGGTTTTGAGTTTCATGCAAGTAACTAAGGAAAGTTACTTCCCAAGAAACAAGCTAATTTGATATAGGATACTACAACAGCTAAATCACAATAATTATCTAAGGTTTTAGAAACCCTAAGTCTAAACAAGATATAGAGAATCAAGAATCCGACTGAATTCTAGGGACCTAGTAGATGAAAGGAACCCACTAGTGAAATCTCACATGCCTGGTGACGAAATTCACGGAGAAATCCTTTGGATTTCAAGGCAGAACTGAAGAAAATCTCTTACTTGTTCTTGAGAGGTTGGTCGACTCTTTCTTCTCTTTTTGCTCTAAGTTTTGGTGAATAATCGTTTAGGGTAATATCTGACTAGAATACTAGGCTAAAACTAAGTAAAACAGTGTAGTTTAGGTGTTAAACGACGTAGTTTAGATTCCCGATGCATAGGGGAAAAGATCATAATAACCTTGACTTAACACTTGGCAAGGCCCCTGTCAACTGATCTATAAAAGAAACAGCTACTCCCAGGAGATCATATAAATAAATAGCAAACTAGCATAGAAGTCCTGATTGGGCCGTCGAGGCCACCATGATATCTATACCAAAACTAAAAATAGGTATATCAATAACATACATCAAACACCTCACAAGCTTCAGCAAACCAACAAACTAGGCTAGTATGGCCATAACGTAGCTATACACCTCACACA
>NW_006238948.1:2690085-2692381 GCF_000226075.1 Solanum tuberosum | reverse complement strand
CATAAAAACAACCATAAAAGGGTCCCGAGATGATTACCTTAGTTAACCAAGTGTAAACCTTGAAGAAACACCAATAACTACAAATTTATATCTTCAAAAACCAGCTCCAAACGCAACTAATAGAAGGGGAAAATGATTGTTACGTGTAGGGATAACGTTTCTAGGCACGTGGGCAATGTTTAATGGTAGAAATCCTCAAAAACTAACATTCATCATGCTAGAACTCCATAGGAACCCTCTCTTAAGCACTCGTAGGCCTTCGATTTAATGGGTGATAGGACTTCTAACTCTTTATATATTGGGAGAAAACATCCAAGACATTTGACCCAAATTTTAGAGAAATCTTTAAAAAGGAACTTACGATAACTTTCGCCAACTTTTATTTTGCCACTTACTTAACTTCAAAACTTGAGATACAACCCTTGAACACTTAAAATATGACATACCACATCATTTTTAATTTATTACTCACCCTCCTTGTCTTTCCACAAAAATACGAGTTAATTTAGACGTTTTGAAAAGTCGGGGTGTTACAATCCCCCTCAACCTGCTGAGCATGAGTCATAAGCCTAGAGATGTTCATATCCTCTAAAAGCATAGCATTCCTGCACTCTGTCTTCACCAAATGGGATACCCCAAACAGAAACTTACTCATTTGTGCCCTTGGATCGGCAACCATGTGTGGAGCATACCTAGAGAGCAGGGTGAACTTAAGTCTGCATTCTTGGACTCACATTGTACCTTGCTTCAAATTCATAAACTCTTGCGCCTTTGCTTCTCTCAACTCCCTCGGGAAGAACCTGTCCAGAAAAGCTCCAGTAAAACAATCCCAAACACAGGAGCTCATCCTCACCCCTATTTTCCTTCCACTACGTGAACCATATGTGAGCCACATCCTTAAGCTGGTAGGATGCCAACACCACCCTATCATTACCAGTCACTTGCATCACTCTAAAATTTTTCTTAACCTCATAAATAAAGTTTTGTGGATCCTCACCAGCATGCGACCCTAAAAACTTAGGCGGATTCATCCGAAAAAAATATTGAACCCTAGCTACAGCTGATCCACTATTAGTGTTTGCAGGAATTGGAGCCTGATGATTGTTCCGGTTAGCCAAACTCTGAGCCAAGAGCTGAATTGCATTCCAAAATTCTACATTCGTAACCTCATGGTTCGGGACTGGAGGAACTGCGTTAGCTTGCGTGCATTAGCATTTCGTGCGTAAGCTCTATGAGAAGGCATGATTTGAAACGCATAATGACGTATTAGAAATGAGAAGTTCGATCATACCTCACGCACGATAGGAATAGCAAGGAAAATGAAGTTTTACATAAAACACTTTGCAGCCTCCCTCTCATAGATGTGGTGCACTTCACACCCATGAAAGAGACTCTACTAAGTGCGGCTTTCAAATATCCTAGGACTATTAAACCTAATGTTCTGATACCAAGTTTGTCACTCCCCAAGACTACCCCCTTGACGTAACACGGGACCTAGGATCACGAGTGACCCCAAGCTAACGTTGTGTCTGGCATATCATAAGCATACTATAATAGTTACTGACTAAGAAATACTATGTGGAAGCTAAAACAATAGATAACTGAAAGTGGAGAATACCCAACTAGTCTGAATGTATAAAACATACTAAGAGTTTAGTGATACTGAACAATCCCTCAAAAACTAAAGATGAATCTACTACTATATATGTCTGACAAGCCTCTAACTAAATAGAGTTGCTGGGACATGCCCCCCCAGCTAACTCTAACAAAACTGAAAACTGACATAAAAGACTGAATGTGAAAAACATGTCTATTTTTCTCGAAGTATGAGGACTCACAACCAAAATTGTTGAATACAGACCGATAAGTTGATCTAAGCGTGATCTGAATGCTGAGTACCTGAACCTATGTCATGAAAGGATATAGCGCAAGGTATGTGTCAGTACTTGGAAAGTACTGAGCATGCAGGATATAGATAATAGCTTAACAAAACATATAAGTTGAACAAACCATAACTGAGAAATGATATAATATGAACAGAAGCATAGATACTGAAATATAATTGAAATTTGAGCTAAATGCAATGACCAAGTACTAATCATGAACAAAACATGTTGGGACTGAATATTGAAGTATAAACTGAAAACCTGATCAAATGCACTAGAGTCTGACTGTGGGAGCTACTATTAATCGACATAAAATCACGTGAGCTAAACGTGGAGTCCGATATATACGCCTTATCGAGAGGACCCAATATACCTTGCCAGGGGTATAAAGGCATGACTGGCGTGATCAC
>NW_006238948.1:2645571-2689967 GCF_000226075.1 Solanum tuberosum | reverse complement strand
GGAGTCCAATGTATATGCCCCATCGAGAGGACCCAATATACCTTGCCAGGGGTATAAAGGCATGATTGCGTGATCACTAATTCTGATGCCTAACTTAGGAGACTTATTATCCTACGGGGTCACATAGTTCTGGGACTATGAGGGTACGTTGAACCCTAGTCCAACTTGGTGCTAATCATACTCCCAACTGAATATGTATATGACACAACATAACTGAAATACTGGATGGCTCAAAATATTGACATGCAAATCTGAGAATGCACATTTATGTACTGATAGCGTAACATTCAAAATCTGGAGCATGATTATCTATTTTACTGACCTAACAAGTATAATTTATGAACTAAAAGAAATTATGCAACTAGGGTTCTGAGTTTCATGCAAGGAAATAAGCAAACTTCCCAAGAAATAAGCTAATTTGATATAGGATACTACAACAGCTAAATCACAACAAATATCTAAGGTTTTAGAAACCCTAGGTCTAAACAAGATATAGAGAATCAAGAATCTGACTCAATTCTAGGGACCTAGTGGATGAAAGGAACCCACTAGTGAAATCCCACATACCTGGTGATGAACCGAAGATAATCTCTTGCTTATTCTTGAGGGGTTGGTCGACTCTTTTTGCTCTAAGATTTGGTGAATAATCGTTTAGGGTAATATCTTACTAGAATATTAGGCTAAAACTGAGTAAAATGATGTAGTTTAGGTGTTAAACGACATAGTTTATATGCCTGATGCATAGGGAAAAAGACCAAAACGACCCTAGCTTAACAGCTGACGAAGCCATCTACGGACCGTGGATTGATCGACGGTTCATCCTGGTTGGGCATCATTTGGCTTTAGAGAATTGATGTTGAGGGTCACGATCCACGGTCCGTAGGTCCTGCCGTGGGTCGTGATTCTTTTGAGAATTCTGGGTGGAGTTAGGGTAACCAACCACGGACCACACCTATGGTCCGTGGTCCCATCCACGGACCGTGGGTGGCCTCCGTCGGTGGCACCTGCAACTTCTGAAAATCTTTATTGTTGCCCTTTTTTTGAATTTGGGGTGTTACACAACTGAACCATACTAATTATCATCAATGGCGGATCTAGGATTTTAAGATTGTGAGTGCTCGAGTCAAAAATATAAAAAAGACATGTTAAAAGTGAGATTCAAGGTCGGGTTCAGCAGCACAAAAAGGGCCTTGAGCACCCACCCAAGAGTCAATGGACCAGTCAGATCATTTGGTCACTAAGTGTTCTATGTTAATTTAATACAAATGCCTCTTAATTTCTACACAGATATATATATTCCAAGATGAGTTTAATGGGTGCTCAAGCACCCGGAGGACACTATGTGGGTCCTCCCCTGACTACCATGAACTGATTATCCAGAATGTAAACCATGTGAAGTTTGACCTGAACCTTGGCTGCTCTAACCACAAAGTTTTGACTTTCCCATCTTTCTTAGGAACATACACAACATTGGCTAACTAAGTCGGATACTTACTCACTTCGAGGATTCCCACCTCAATTTGCTTTGATATTTACTTTTTGATTTTCAAACTTAGGTTGGGTCGTACTTTCTAAGTTTTTGCTTCATGGGAGGACAAGACATATTAGCTGGCAACCGATGGGCCACTATCAAAGTCATTAATCATGTCATGTCTACATAGGACCAAGAAAAAATATCCTTTTTCTTTTTCAAAAACTGAACACGGTCCTTTTTCTCAACTTCAGGGAAATAGACACTGACATGGTTTTCTAGACTATCTCTAATTCCCCTAGGATCCCTACTTCTCCTTCCTCTAAGTTTTCCTTGGACTTAGCTCAAATTGCTTGATTTTTCTGACAAATTCACTGGATACTTCACTTTTTTCTACCTCCTCTAATTCACTTATATTATGTTGTGTAGTGTTATTATGTGTCAGAATCTTAGATTTCAACATTTTTAAATTTTGGACCAGCAGTTCAAACGCCTAATGATGTAAAATTAGTTGGCTATAAATAAGTTTTTGTACCAAAAAGAAATGAGAGAAATGAAATTGTAAGATACAAAGCACGCCTTGTTGCACAAAAATTCTCTTAAAGACTCGGTGTCGACTATGAAGAAACATATTCACCGATTATGGATGCAATAACTTTTCGCTATCTCATTGATTTAGCTATACATGAAAATTTTGAAATACATTTGATAGATGTGGTTACAACTTATCTTTACGGTTCACTTGATAATGAAATTTATATGAAATTCCAAAGGATTTAAAATGCCTGAAGCATATAGTTTAAAATCTTGAGAAATGTATTCAATCAGATTACACAAGTCATTATATGACTTAAAACAATCAAGACGCATGTGGTATAATCACCTCAATGAGTACTTGATAAAAGAAGGTTATATAAATGATGTCATTTGTCCTTGTATTTTTATAAGAAAATAATGTCAGAGTTTGGTATATTTGATGTTTATGTTGATGACATACATCTCATTGGAACTCCAAAAGAGGTCCAAAAGACAATTGAATATTTAAAGAAAGAATGAGGATGAAAGATCTTGAAAAGATTAAACTTTGTCTTGGTCTACAAATTGAACATTTAGCAGACATGGTCTTCATCTATCAATCTGCCTATATTGAGAAAAATTTGAAAAGATTTTACATGGACAAGACACATCCATTAAGTTGATTACTTGAAGTAAGTAAAGATTCGTTCTAACCTCACGAAGAGAATGAGGAACCTCTTGATCTTGAAGTATCATGTTTTAGTGCAATGGGTGCACTTATGTATCTTGCTAATGCTATAACATTGTTAATTTGTTAACAATATATAGTTCCTCCCCTACACGAAGACATTGGAACATAGTTAAACATATAGTACGACATCTAAAGGGGACCAATGATACGAATCTATTTTATATTAATAAAGATGGTGCAGATCTTGTTGGCCATGTAGATGCAAGTTATTTATCTGATCCACATAAAGTTCGATATTAAACAAGCTATTTGTTCACATACGGAAGTAATTTTATATTATGGCAATCTACGAAGCAGTCCATTGTTGCTACATCTTCAAATCATGCTGAGATAATAGCTATTCATGAAGCAAGTAGAGAAAAGGGGGGCTTTATAAAAGAAGATAGAATGACACACATTTCACCAGAATTATTCTTTACACATGATCTCCAAAAGAATGGTGATATTGATGTACAACAAATTCGTTCAAGTGATAATCCAGCAAATTATTCACAAAATCTTTACCAGCCTCAACTTTTGAGAAGATGGTACACAAGATTAAAATGCGAAGACTTCATCATCTGAACCGTGGTTTTTATGGGAGGGGAGTAAAATACACGTTGCACTTCTTTTTTCTTAGTCTAGATTTTGTCTCACATGATTTTCCTAGCAAGGTTTTTAACGAGGCAACAAACAATTGTGTATTTAAAGATATATGTACTCTTTTTTCTTCACTAAAGATTTTTTTATTATATTTTAATGAACATATTATCAATCAAGCATAGACATTCAAGGGGAGCGTTATGAAATTATGAATGGCATAGTAGGCGTATGGATAGTGTGTGGGATTGCCATGTTAAGAGTATGGAATAGTCATGGTAGAAATGTACAACTTGTGCAAGTATGAATAGCTTATGAATGTCATAACTTGCCTTGTGTATATGACCTAAAAATAGTCTCGTTATTCACTATGAGAAATGAACAAGAAGTGAAGTAACATACAGTCTCTCTCCTCCCTTTTCTTATTGTTAATTTTAGCTAATTACTTTTTATTATATAACACATGGGCGGAGCTACGTTGAAGTAAGGGTGGTCAGCCGAACACCCTTTGCTGGATAATTTAACTGTGTATATAAGTAAAATATTCTCTATTATTATTTGAATATATTCATAAATGAACACTCTTAAAAACAAATGGGTCTGGTAGTCTAGCGGTAAGCATGTACATTTGTGACTCTAAGGTCCTTGGATCAATCCTAGCTTGATGCATTTTAACACAAATTTTTTTTTAAAAAAAAAAAAAAGAAAGAAAGAAAGAAAAGAAATAAACATAAATAGTTATTTTTTATTTATAGCCTTAAATTTTATTACACTTCATTCACTGAATTTATTAACCTAATAATTAAGATATTATTGTTTCTTTATATTCAACTTGACAATTAAGATATTATGGTTTCTTTATTTTTGTATTCATATTAAGTGAATTGTTAGAGTATAACATAGTCTTAAAAATTGTGTTTAAAGATAAAATTAAATGTTACTTTTCACTATCATCCTTTTGATTATTTCTAAACTATTCTTTTAGAAAGTGTAAAATAGTTAAGAATCACATTAAAAGGAAGGATAAATATGGAGAAAAAAAGTCTCAATTATTCTTTTGAACTTTAAAAAAACTCACTTATTTTGAATTATGAAAAAAAAAAGTTTCAACAATTCACTTAATATGAACTAGAAGGAGTGAATTGAACTAATAGCTGAAATTGTTTTTCTTGACTTTTTTCCGTTAGTTTTGATTTATACCATTGATAATTTTATATTTTATATTTTCGTATGATTTAGTTAAATGATATGTAATTTAATTTTAAATTTGGATGCCCCCACTCATCAGTAAAAAAAAAAAATGATAGTTAGTTTTGTGCACCCACTCATCAGTAACAAAAATTGGTTTGTGCACCGGCTCATCAGTAAAAAAAATTGTTTTGTGCACCCACTCTGCTAAAAAAATGTACTCACTCTTTTAAAGTTTGAACACCCTTGATAAAATTTCTAGTTTCACCACTAATACAACAAGTTGTCATGACCCAGACCGTCGTGAGTAGCACCCACACTAAATCTCCGGTGGGAGAACCATTACTACAACCCACCTAACCATAAAACTACACAACTAAATCAACTAATGCATTTAATGTTACGGAAGCAGGTCTAAATGCTAAGGAAAAGAAATAAAGTTCCCATAAACTCCAAAAGTCTAAAAAAATAAATGCGAAAAATAACGCCTAGAACCTGGAAGTCAATGTACCAAAACATCTAAGGTTCAACCATAAGTCTAAACAAGAAGGGGTACAACCCCAACTAACACGTGATTGGCATCCACACTAACCCTCCGGTGGGAGAACCATTACTACAACCCACCTAACCATAAAACTACACAACTAAATCAACTAATGCATTTAATGTTACGGAAGCAGGTCTAAATGCTAAGGAAAAGAAATAAAGTTCCCATAAACTCCAAAAGTCTAAAAAAATAAATGCGAAAAATAACGCCTAGAACCTGGAAGTCAATGTACCAAAACATCTAAGGTTCAACCATAAGTCTAAACAAGAAGGGGTACAACCCCAACTAACATACGAATAACTAGCTAGGAAGTCTAAGTCCGAAATGTGGACATAAACAGAAGAGAACTCATGACGTCCCGAAAGAACTGGCTCACCCTTGAATTTGAAACGATCACTGATCTTCTAAACGAGGTCTGTCAATAGCCGTTTGAAGATGCCATGTACTCAACAAAGAAAGAGCAAGTGCAATATCAATACACAACCACGATGCACTGGTAGGATCACGCAGCTATTCCACTAAGTGCAACATACATAAGCCATTATAACATAATAATAACATGCATACACCGAACATATACAATATCAACATCATTTACGAACAACGTACAATTTCAAAATTCTCAAGATATACAGTTATGTCAAGTCAATGGTCCTCTCATAGAATCCACACCCAAACTGTTAGTGTACCGGTTCGTGGTATCCGATCCAATGTTTATGCCGGAATGTGGCAACCGATCCATGTTTATGTCGGAACGTGGCAACCGTTCCCATTTAGTGTGTCGGAACGCAACACCCGATCCATTCAACAAGCCATAATCACAATCACAAGTATATTCTCAAAATCATACAATAAAGTCATGAGTCATAACATTCATCATTCATCTATCCTCATTTACAATTAGTGTAATCAATAATGCAACATTCGCATACATACATGTATTATAATGAAGCAAGAACAAACATACATCACACAACATGAAATCACAATCATCACCTACCTCAGACAAAGCTTGAATCCCCTAAGAAACTTGATTCTTCCCTTTCCGTATTCGTTCCGCTTTTTTTGGTCTACAAACAATTAATATAACATGAGAATCAATAAATGATGTCTAATTACCCGGATTACAATCAACTTTAACAACCCTAGATCAAACCCATGATCCCAATATCCAAATTAGGGTTTTTTCCACCATAAATTTCAAATCAAAACCCTCCCCCATCAATAATTACCCACTAGTTTACGTTCTACGGATCGAAAGACGGATTCGGGGAGTTAAAACCTTACCTTTAGCCTCAAGAATGGTGAAAAATGGTCAAGAACTCGCCTGGGGTCGTCTCCTAGCTCTCAAAGTTGAAAAGTGCAGAATAAAACATTTTTGGGGTTTATTTTCGACTTAATTCGCAACTGGCCCGCCACAGCGGTCCTCACCCCGCTACAACGGTCCTCCCTGGCGGGAATAATCCCGCCTTAGCGGCTTGCACAGAAACAGAGAGCTAAATAAAGAATTCCAAAACCCCCATTTCACAACACACCTTCAACCAATGACACTCAGAAACTACCCGCCCGTTCACGCTAAGATCAGTTTCAGGAGTTCTACTCGCCCGAATTCAATTCCGTAAAGTCGTACAGGTTTCTTAACGTCTTAGCTATCTACTCATGCGATCAAAATCATGATTAGATCACCCAATTACTACCAGATTTTCCTAGACCTTACTGACTCCGATTTCGTCCAAATCTGGACTAGGTTGGGAAATTCCAAGTTACTACGAAAAAGTTTTTCAGCTCAAAATTTTTCTCTGTTGGCTTTTCTATAACGACGGAAACTGGTCGTTACACAAGCGTAAATTATATTGAATAGAATAGAGGAAAATTGAGTGTAGTGCTTATTTATTAAAAAGTAAATCAAAGAAAATATCAAATATTGATATAATTAAATTTTAATATGATGATTTGAATATAATTAAATAAATTAAAAATATGTTTCAAAAATTAAAATATAAAATAAAAGTGTATAAAATGTAAAATAAAATAAAGAATTTATTGTGTAAAAATGAAGAATATGACTAAGAATTTTATTGTGTTATTGTAATAATAAAAAAAAATACTTTATTTTTACACAATAGATTCTTTATTTCATATTTTAGACTTAAATATTTTTAATATAAAGATATGAACTAATATCAAGAATTTGAAATAATTTAAGAAATTATATTTTAGAACAAATAAGAAAATTAACTAATTAGTTAAAGAATTCAATTAAATTAAACTTGGGGCATCTTTGAACCAAAAACAAAGGTGGAGGGTATTTTTAGATTAAAAGGTGGAAGGAGGATATATTTGAGTTATTTCCAATAGGTTAGGGGTAATTCTTGATCCTTTTCCCAATCTCAAATCATATTAATTTTTTATAATTAAACACTGATTTTAAATTAAAATAATTATTTTTTTAAAAAATAAAAAATACTCATAGCCAAATTGGGTCGGTAATCTTTTCGATATTTTTTTTGGCAATAAAATAAAATAAATCGATATTCGAAGATTCATATTTCAAGTATTTAGTTAAAAAGATGCTAATCTACTCTTCTAGACTACTATATATACTACTCCCTTCGTTCACTTTTACTTGTCATTTTCATTTTTATTTGTCATTTTTAATATATAAAAAAAAAGATAATAATTGTTTTTTCATATTTTGCCATCAATATTAAATACTTATTTTACAAGTCATTTTTCAAGATATCATTTAATATGAATAGTTTGATAAAATACTTACATCAAAGTGTGATAAATAAAATTAAACGAAGGGAGTACCATATATATTCACTGATGATGATGAGGCCATTCAATATGGTCCAACAAGACATCGATGCACCTGTTAACTCCTACACCAAATTCGGACACCAAATCTTTATTAGGTAGACTTGATACAATTGTAGGCTGCCAACCTACTCTTTGATAGATAATGTCTGTCTATGAGATGATATAATTTATAATTTATAGTAGACATACAATTTTAAAAAATAATTATAATTTATATTTGTATAATTACAACTTATTTTACTAATAATAAAAATTTAAAAAAAAAATCATTTTTTTAATATTAAAAAATCAATTGCATTCCTTTTCCTAGCATGAACCTCAACAAATATTTGTCTATCAAAATCCTTGATCGATCAAGCTACGAGAAGAGTAGAGAGATATAAATCCCCCTTTCCTCCCGCGAACTTCAATAAATAACTGTCATGATAATCTTTTATTGATCAAACTACGAAAAAATATAAAGTTTTGATTATAATTTTTGCATTATATTTGATTGTTTGAAGGGGCGAATAAAATCAAACTGAAAATCACATCAATTGCAATTGAGAAATTTCTTTTGGCTAGCGGTTTAGTTTGACTTGATTAGTATTGGAGAAAAACACATTGATTATACTTGAGTTGGTTTAGTTTTAACTTAAAAATGACAACTCGAGACCAAACCAACTCAACATTATATATATAATTTTTAAAATTTATTTTATATACAAAATTATTTACTTTGATATAATTTATAAATATTTCTTATACATTTTTATAAATTTTATTTTTTAACGTATTATTTTAAGTTTGACTTAAAATTTTAAATGATCCAATAAAAATTATAGTCCATATATATTAGCCACTTTAATAGAGCTCAAATCAATACTAAAACTAACAAAAAAAAAAAAGCAATTCAACATTGAGAAAAATTATAATATTGAGTATTCTTCTTTAGTTTTACAATGGTTTACTCAATTGAAATACATAATCTAAGTTTAGTTTTTCTTTAATACTTTTTTTTTAATGACAAGGAAAATCCGCAGCCGCTATCCTTTGGGTGCGCACAGGGTAAAACCCCCGCTCCTATGCAATAGCTCGCAAACCACATAGGAGAGGTAACCCGCACTAGGCAAGTCCGATGCGACGAGCTCGACCCAGAAGGCAAACCCCTTAATACTTAGGCATGTAAATTATGCTCATTATACTTATTTTAGTGTAATTTAGTATTTTTAAATTATGATCATTTTCTCTAGGACTTATTTATTTACAATATTTGTTTTATGCGATTTCATTATTAGTTTTTGTTGGATATTTTAATGTCGTCACTCATATTATATTTTGATAGGACTAAAAAACTATTTGAACCACAAGTTAATTATATTTATATGAATACTTTATCGAGAAAATCCTAAAACCCAAAAATAAACGAGGATGAAAAACCTGAGTATTATTGGTTTGATTTTGTTTATAGATTTAAAAATCCGACACAAATAATTTGATTTAGTATTTTAAAAACCCAAACCAATTCAGTCTATATACACCCCTAGCTATTCGAACGTACTTTTAAAATATTATTTAAACATGAAATATATTTCAAAATAGAGTTATTTTTCAAAATATAAAAAGTTAGGATAAAATTTGAAAAATATATATAATAAAAGTGAAAAGAGATTTAGAGTGTTTTTTCAAATTTAGAATACAACTTTAAATTACATTTGAAATTTTTATTGCTAAATACTAATTTATAAATAATAAATAATGATAATTGAAAAAAAGAAAGTAAAAAATACTCCCTGCCAAACAAGTCTTTTAGATTAGGGAAGAAGCTGCCGTCCAACCTATAACTACTACTGTACATATCCATTTATGATGTCGTCAATTAAATGCCTATCAACTTTAGCCGGACTTGATAACTTTTATTCTTTGTCCGTTTATGATGTAATTTAATATAATTCTTTAAAAAATTTATGAATATGTATGTAATTATAAATTATTTTATTCATAATAAAAATAAATAAATATATTAAATTTTAAAAATGTGAGTCTATTAAAATAGATTTTACGCAAATCTCATAGTGTTAAAAGTTAATTACATCATATCCTTACTCATTTTCAAATTACAAAATTTTTCTAAATTTGGTGGAATTCAAATACATTTCAAAATGTCTCGATACATCGCGTCTCAATTTCAAATATTTTTTTTTGTAATTTTTGCAAATGATAAGAAATTTTAGAGAATATAATAAATAAGTTATGTATGTATTTATGTAATTTTTCCAAATTCACCTAGCTTTAATTATTTATAATAATATATATAAATCCCACGAACCTCAAAACTTAATATATATATAATTGGCCTTCACCTTTGCAGGAAGCTCAACAAATATCTGTCATCACTGCGCAATCTCATCTCGACCTAAGTAGCAGAAAAATGGCTCCGATCGCCGTTGGTGACGTCATCCCCGATGGTACCGTATCTTACTTCGACGAGCAAGATCAGATGCAGACCGTCTCAGTACACTCACTTGCTAAGGGCAAGAAGGTCATTATCTTCGCCGTTCCTGGAGCTTTCACTCCCACTTGCAGGTTCTATTTTATTTCTTCTTTTTTTCTAATGAATCCACAATCCGATCTATGATATTGAACTGTGAAATTCTTATATTCAGCATGAAGCATGTGCCTGGCTTTATTGAAAAGGCTGACGAGTTGAAGTCAAAGGGCGTCGATGAAATCCTCTGCATCAGTGGTATCTTTCTTCTCCATCTATCTTTATTTTTTTGTTGTTTCTTTGTTTAACTTCCCCCCTTGAAATTATAGCTAAAGTTTACAATTCCAACAAGTTTTTTTTTTTTTTTTTAATCTTGTCTGGGTTTTTCTATGATTTTTATTTTGTTCAGTGTGGCGGATTGCTAGGGGTTCTTCGGCATTATTTATACATGGTTAAAATATATTTTTTTAGGTATATATAGCAGATGTCGAACCTCTTTGGACTATTTCGTAGGTCTATTTCTTCAGATTTTGAACCCTTTATTGAAAAGTTTGCCACTGTCGGTGTCTGTTCTCGCAGTGGTTCATGTACTTGCTGATTCAACTTAGTGATCAGTAAACATTTACCCTTAAGATCTGAGAAAGCCTCTTAGCGATTGAAAGTTCCTATGATTTGAGTTTTTTGCTCTTTTGCAGAAAATATATTTTTTGGAAAGATTTCACGTGGTTATATGGAAGATACCACCAATCAAGTTCTCAATAAATTTTGCTAAGAGTCTAAAAATGAACTAAAGTTGAATATTTGTGATGAAATTTCATAATTACCTAAAAATAAGACGGACTGGAAGCTTTGTATTTCTTTTTTCTTTTTGGTTCGAAAAATTCAAAATTTAATCCTCATTGCATTTTAAAGCTTTGGAAAACAATATATGATTTTTCATTGTTTTACTCGTAACAATAAGCACAAGGACTTGAGAATTTGTTCTGGGGTGGGTTGAAACTCTCGGGAGTTAATGCTCTTCTTATTGTTCTTAAAGAACTACCCTCATCGTCTAGTTCACCATTGCGTAACCACCATCATGCTTCATGTCTTCTTCAATTTTTTCCTATATGTGAGCTTAATGTGGAGTTCTGCAAAGTTTCCACCCTTCATTTGTTGCATAATTTAGAGGGAAAAAAGCACAGCTAGAAGGCTCAGAAGTAGGGACAAGTTTCTTTTCTCACTATTTGTTTTACTCTGCTGATATCTTTTGCAATTTATAAGTAATGGAGGGGAAAAGAGTGTAGGTGTGTGTAGATAGCAAGCAAAATATCAGTATACTTGAATCCTGAGCTGGCTTGTTGAGTTAAAAGTTGGGCCAATTAAGATTATCAGATTAGCATGTCTTGGTACGTCAGCTCCTCCCCATCAGCAGAGTTACTTGATCATATCTTATTGCCACTACCACCTTTTCCCTTGACTACATTTGTCAAATGTCATGATTGGTATATAAATTGCCAGAAGAGTGGTGCCTTCCTGGTCTCACTGTCAAAATTACGAAGTTCTGATTGGTATTCAATGTCCCATGTTGAGCGAACCACGTGATTGGTTTCAATGTCCCATGTTGAGAGAACCAAGCAATTCAAAACAACATCGATATTCCCAACAATACATAAAAATGAGTCTGGAATCTAAGTGACGTGAAAGAAAACAAAGTTGACCGAAATAATGAGCAAAGCTAAAGGTTCCAAAGGTACATATAGTGCACTAGTTTAGTGCACTTTATAACCTCATTAGCGTACCACTCCTTGACAGCTGTCCAGTAGGTCAATGGTCAGCGCACTAAATTAGAGTGCTATATAACTCCTGGACTTGGTTATTTTTTGTTTGTAACTAACAAAATATTAGTCAACACTAGATTTCTTTTGATAGGTTTAGGTTTTTTTTTTTTTGGGATGAAGTAAGTGGATTCATTTAAAGGCATCAAGATTTTTTTATAGGGGTCAATTTGGACCAGCTAAAAAGGCCAACTAGACATTTGCCTCGCAAAAGATTTCTAGAAGTTGAAACTCCATCAAAAACATCTTTTGTTCCTCTCTGTCCATAAACACCAAAAGATAGCACTAGGGATCATCATCGAGATTAGTCAAGTGTGCTATATTATAGGGCTTAAGATTAGTTAGTTGGTAGTTTATTTGATTACTTAATAAGATACTAGTTAGTTGTTTTAAACAAAATAACTATGAACTTGCAAAACATCCCTAATAACCAAGTGTCGGAGTAATGTTTTAGGAGTTATGTAGCATACTAAATTAGTTCACTTATAGGCTTCATTAACCTTGACAGCCGTTAAGGCTTGGTCCGTTAATTGGGGTCATATAGAGCACCAAATTAGTGTGTTATAGGTAGTTTTAAGAAACTTAAATTTTTGCCCATTATTTTGGTCAACTTCGTCTTTTATCACATCACTTAGGTTCCGCACAAAAAAAAAAGACTAAACAAGGGAATACTGTAGATGATATTATTCACAAGTGATACAAGCCACAAGGCAAAAATACCAAAAAGAATCCTCAAAATTGGGTACAAACTGAATCATGAGCTACTATGAGCCGAATAGTACATCACTTTCCGTAAAGAACTATATAGTAAAGTTATACAACTTTAGCCATCGCGAAGAAAGTTGATAGCTCACCACCAACTATAGCCAACTCTAGAACTCTCTCACGCGGTTCATAGGTGCTCAAATTTAAATCTGCTCATAGGGGAAAAAAGTGAGGGGGTGAGTACGGGAAGTACTCGATTATATCACTGATGGTGCCCAAGGAAATAGAGGTGAGGTCTTGATACAAAAGTACTTTCTGAAAATTTTGATGTGCAGTTATTATAGATGAGAATAATGAAGTGCACTAATATAGTCCAAGTAATCCACATATCAAAATGGTATGAGTAGGAATAGGGATGGCAAATGTGTGGGCTGAGTCAAATTTTGGTGGGTCAAAATGGGTTAGGTTAGTGAATGGGTCACAACCCAACCGGCTCAAAATATATTTGGGTCCCAAATGGGTTGGGTCATAATGGGTTAAATTGCAGGTTATAACCTAACCCGCCCAAGTAGATAATGCAGTGATAAGATGACCTTCAGTTTGTTAAACTAATTTGATCTACCACTGATTCCCACATGACTTTCACTTTAAATAAAGATAGAACTCAAATTGCAGAGAGCTGTATCTGAATAAAATATATATTACTCTTAAAAAACAAATAAATTGTATCCATAATACCCAAGTTCAGACGACGAACAAAATCCCAAAATCAGTTCTGTGTTCGAACAATTTCATAAAAAAAGTTTACTATGTAAAAGAATAACAACTAGAAAATTACCTTTTTGCATCAATCATATAATGATAGCTTACAGAAAGCAAAAGCAGTAGATCCACTGGATGTTGTTCACCTTCTCTGAAGCTGAACGTTGTTACATTGCTATTGAGTTTATGAGTTGATTATTGAACCCAAAATGACCCATGTAGAAGATGGGTTAGTTTGGGTTACAACACGTTGGGTCAACTCAAGAACAGGCCATGACCCAACCCGTAGAATCACCGCAAAGGTTGGACAGGTTTGAGTTAAATTTTGCCACCCCTAAGTAAGACATATTTATGTATGCTCAAATATTATATTTAATAAATGAATGATCACATCAACATAATCCTAATCTGCACGATAAATATTGGAACTTTATCCATAACCAGCCTTGTACAAGTGTGCAGCTATCCATAACATCAACCGGCACCCCATGCCCATTAGATGCGTGTACCCCGTCATGATATCTTATTCCATGTTTGCATTACTTGTGCAGTCAATGACCCCTTTGTGATGAAGGCCTGGGCAAAAACTTACCCTGAGAACAAACATGTAAAATTTCTTGCTGATGGAGCTGGAAAATACACCCATGCCCTTGGTTTGGAGCTTGATCTGTCGGATAAGGGGCTTGGTGTTCGATCACGAAGGTATGCTCTTTTGGTTGATGACCTTGAGGTGAAAGTAGCCAACATCGAATCTGGAGGGGAGTTCACAGTCTCCGGTGCTGATGAAATCCTCAATGCTCTTTAAGCTTATCACTACTGCCTCCCAAGTGTTGTGGCTCTACAATGAGCTTCTGGAATCTATGCCAATAATGTTTTTTGATATATCTGTAGTCGCTTTTGTTCCATAATATCAAACTTTTGTATGAAGAATGCTTTGTGGAAATAACAATTTCTTGCTTTACTAGTGTGTAACTAGTATGACCCATTTGGCTATAGACATTTATAAAAATATTTGGAAATGAACCTGACAAAAATTGTTAGGCCACACAATTTATCATTATTTGTTAAATATTTTTGGCAATAATTCAAATTGCAATTACTAGAAAAAATTAGTATTTGGGTAAAATTTTATTATTTGTAAATTTTTTAAGTTTAAAAATTAACTTAAACTTTTATATATTATAAAAGCACCCTTCATTCATAATTTTAAGAGAAAATGGTCAAAAGCCTACCTAATCTATATTTGAATTTTCAACTGCATACTTTAACTTTACGGGAGTACTATCACCCATCTGAACTGTTTAAAATTGAAATTATCACACCCTTAAAACGTCATAATCACATCTATGCTAATGGGTGAAACTCATGCAATGTGAAATTTATTTATTTTTACTTTTTTTATTCTTCTCCCTTTCTGACTTATTATTTTTTTTTAAAAACAATTTAAGGTCAAAACATAAGTTTATGAATGTATGTTGGATCTTCAAATTTGAAACATGTTGATAATATAGATGGTTGCTAATTATTTGAAGCTAAATACATTGAGTTTGATTGAGTTTATGGTTTGCGATTTTTAGATTTAAAGAAACATCGGAATTTCATGGAGATCGACAAGCTTTCATATGAAATTATTGAATCTATATTCTTGAAGTGGGAGCAACTTTGAGATGGTTTGAAGAGTTCTTTATGTTTGAGAATTGAAAACTGAAGCTCATGGTTTAAAATGCGAAGCATTAACTTGAAACCTCCATTAAAGTTAGTTCAAAAGCTTGAGCTAAAATTCAACTTGCTACAACGAGCACCTTTTTGAGTGGGTAATATATCAAAAGAATCGAAATATTGAGGGAAACTTATATCTAAAATTTAGGACAATTTGGAGAAGATTTAGAGTGGTTTTTCAGAACAATGGAACGAAGAAGATGAAGAACACGTGCTGAACTTTTCAGATTTGCTGGAAATTGTCCAGTTATTAAAATTAGTAGTGGGTCTGCTAGGAATTAAATATAGGATAAAAAATTATCTTAGTATTCAAAGTTTATTGAAGAAAATTATTTGGGTATCCCTGTATTAAGCTTATCCAAGATTAAATTTGCTTTGATTTAAAAGATTTTTGATATATAATTCTTGATTGTGGAGAGTAATGAGTGAAATTGCTATAAACGATTTGTGGTGTATCATTAATGTAGTGATAGCAATGGTTTCAAAATAGTGAAGAAATTTGGTGCTACCATTGATGCTCAATCCAATTGCTATGAAGAAGAAAAAAATCAAGAAAAAAAGAAAGAAAAAAGATACATATATTTAAGAAAATAAAAATAAAAATTTAATATTGGTTTTTGGTCTTCTTTCTGTTTAAGAGAGTGAGATACACTCACTTTGCCAAGTAAACGTTTAGGGAGATAATAGTTTCAATTATAAACAATTCAGGGGGAGGGGTGATAGGACCCCTGTAAACTTGAAGTGTGTAGTTGATAATTGGAATATAGGTTAGAGGGCATTTGACCATTTTCTTTATAAACTAAGTTTCTTTCCAAGTTCATCATAAACAACAACATACCTAGTGAAATTCTACTAATGGGTTTTGGAGAGGGTCGAGTATACACAAACCTTATCATTTCCTCATGGAGGTAGAGAGAATTTTCTCGAAAGATCATCGGCTCAAGAGCATCAAACTCAAATAAAAGAAGAAGAGAACAGAAAAAAGCATACCAGTTGATACAAAATGAGGTGTAGAGTTTACAAGACAAACAATATCAACAACAAAATAATGTCATAATCGAAACAGAATACACAACATATGCTGATAGATAACAATAGCAAGGCAAGACAACACTCTACCCCTACTAACCTTCTATCTCAATATGTGACCGTTACTCATTCTTATCTAAGGTCATGTCCTTAGTTATATGAAGTTACGTCATGTCCTGTCTTTTTTTTATATTTTTTTTACGTCATGTCCTGTCTAATCAACTCGCCCTAATATTTTTTTGGTAGGAGCATTTTTGTATTCTTCCTAACTAAAAAGTAATACATAATTTATTGGTACTTTAGATGTTTATACATGAGGATTACTAAATAATTTTTTTGGTACCTCTCATTAGGAGGTGTATTGTCCTATTTCTTGTGAATTTACTTTTAATTGTGAAATGACTATTCTGCCCTACTCCTTACCGTGTTCATGCTTAGTTTGTGCTGCGAGAATGGTTGGTGTGATCCTCGATGCGATCAAGTGTGTTTTTGGTAATTTTGATCCTTTTGAGTTGAGTATTATTGTTATAGTTGACTTTGGTCAACATTTCGAATTTCGAGCATCGGATGGAGATTCCGTTAGTTCCATTGCGCTCGGAACGTCAAGTTTGAGCTAGTAAGGTGGTTGGTCAAGTTTCCGAGGCCTTGGGTTGAGTTTTAGGCGCTTGGGCTAGAAGTTGAGTTTTATGCCTAAAGAGTGGTCCGGGAGGGTAATTCCCTGATTTGACCTCTTTTCGGAAATCTGATGATTCCATTGAGTCAGTGAATTCTGCTATTGAGTTGAGCCTTCATATTGTTCCTAGAGGCTACTGTTTCATCTCTATTTATTTATAACTTACATCTTCTTTTATGGGGGTTTGCATGCCCAACAGTTGAACTCATGTAACTATGTTAGGTGCTTCATGGTCTTATTATGAGATTTGGGCTTGAAATATTTTATTTAAGTGACTGTTCTTTTCATAAATCAATATACAATTTTGGTTGGATAATTGTTTCATCTTAATGAGTATTGATGAATTTTGGAGTGCACATATTCTATCTTAGTGCTTAAATAATTTGGGTAAATGTATAAATATTTGATTCGCCCAACAAATAGTATTAGCGGAATGTCAATCACGTCTAAGGGTATTTTGGAATGTGACTGTCAAATAAGACGACTCTAACCATATCTTGATCATTATTGCTCTCACTATGTTGTGTATTATCACGTTGAGATGCTTGTGGAGAAGTTTCCTCCCCATTTGTGATTCAAGTCTATAATACCAAATTAATTTTGTTGTTTGGAAAAAGCGTTCGAAATATATTCGAATTTTGATCAAAATTGTTGTAACAATCTCAAACTTTGGGCATGACCTTTTACCCCATGCACTATTTAATAGTGTGTTTTAAAGGTATATGTGTGCCCACATATACCTTGGGTCAATTGATTGGTTAGCATCACAAAGACAAAGTTTGTGATTATCAGTTCAATAAGATCAATACAATAATACCACAATTATCCTTAGCTCCACAGTGGGCACCAAACTATTTAACCCAAAAAAGTACAACTAAATGTACAGAAAAAGGGTTAAAATGTTCTTAAATAATGTGAAATTGAACAAAAATTCCCTCAGTTTATAGTTTGGTCTAAAAATATGCTTGTTGTCAATAGTTTGGTAAAAAATGCAACTTAATGGGTTAAAAATATCCTTTTTGAAATAAATATATTATTTGTTTTCTTTTTAGTCACATTCTCATTTTAATAATAACTTTTTTATTAGAAAATATTTATCCTACTTCAATTTGAAAAAGATTAAGAAATAAAAATATTTTCTATGTTATTAGAATTTTTTTATCGTTATCTAAATGAAAATATGATGTGATTACTATGGTCTTATATATATGACCTATATTCAGTCAAAAATGTGCATGAAGTTAGTTTATTTTAATTAATAAAATGAGATCAAGAAAAAAAAATTACTTCTTACTTATTTATTAGTTAAAGTGATTCAAAAGAAAGAAACAAAATATGATTCTTTATAAGTAAAGTAATGTTTCTATTAAGAATAAAATTCGTTTAAAAAGAATATAAATAAATATATTATTAGTAAAAAGGCATTTTGACCCATTTAGTAACAATATGGGAATTATTGGATCAAATTATTATCGATAGGGGTATTTTTAGACCAAACTATTGATTGTAGAGGTATTTTTAGACCAAACTATTAATTGAGGACATTTTTGTTCAATTTCACATTGTTTAAGGGCATTTTGACCCTTTTCCGTTGAATTTATATGTGAGGTTTGAATGACATGTGGATTGAATTGATTGAGATGGAGAAATACATAAATATTAAAATTGTAAATAAGAAATGGATAAGACAAATTGACTGTATTAAATAATATTAAACAAATGTAGCATGTGTTGACCTGAACCCAATGATATCTTTGATGGAAATATCCCCAAACAAGCTTGAAGATTGCTCAAAACTGGTGAACAAGTAACAAAATTGCTAGACAAGAAATGAAGTATTTAGTAAAAGAATTTTTTGATTTAAAATGTGGTGATTCTACTCTTTTATAGGAGTAATTACTTTTTTTAAAAATAACTCTCATAACTCATGAGTCATTACAAATAATTTAATTAAATGACATTTAAGGATGAGAAGAGTAATGTCCGACATTGCTTTTGGGGACTGTTTCATAACGGCTAGTGTTGACTGTGTTGTTCATCTTGTATTCCTAAGATATTTAGAACAAAACTTTGAAGAACATGGTAAGAAACAACAAATTTTAAAGAGTATTTTCAAACTAGAAAATTAAAACTAGTAAAGAAAATAGAATCAGAAACAGATTAGAAACAATATAAAAATATTTTTTCTCAAAGAAAGAAAATCGAATCCACTGAATGCACAGTGTCCCCTTAAGGATATTATTCCCCTCAAGTACCCGAGGTTAATGAAATATATCCTCCCAAGATAGAATAATCTTACTCACCGGTGTATCGGTACCTAAAATCACAGTGTCAGCGAACCACTCAACGGCAGTAAAGTACACTTAGAATACTAGATTTAGTAGTAATAGAAGGAGTCCAGAAAAATTCGTTCTTTACTAAAATGAGAGGAAATCCCTCAATTTATAGAAAACAAAGGGTAGTGTGAAAAAGTTCTTATTGTGCCGTACCGGAAAGGTCACAAACCTTTGAAAAAGTCACAATCTTTCGAAAAGGTCACAATCTTTCATAAAAGTCACAACTTTTCATAAAAGTCACAACTTTTCATAAAAATCGCAACTTTTCATAAAAGTCGCAACTTTTCATAAAAGTCACAACTCTTCATAAAAGTCGCAACTCTTTATTTTCCATTCACACCTTTTAAAACCCAACATTCCCCCGCACGAATGGGGAATGATTCCAAGACAAAGAAATAGACAAGTATGTGTACTTTACAAGCAAGAATTAATTGCATCTGGATAAGTAGGTTTCCCCTTGGACTTTCCGTAGTGAACATATGTTGGATATATTTGATCAATCGGTAGATGTGATATCTTTGAACCGTCGAGCTTTGGTGTATACGTCACACAATTAACCCTTTACCGTTTATGGTTCTTACGCTTGTGTTCGTTTCAGCCATGAACACCTCCTGGTTTCATGAGTATATAGAGAATAGGCTTTTGACAATAATTCTCTTTGAAGCGGCTTACACTTCACACTCACATACATGATTTCTAACTGTGTCATCTCGTAGATACACTATTTGGTCAAATCTGCCAAACTTAGCAAATCATTAAAAACATTAAGCATTCTTTTTTGTAAGTGGATCCGACACATTGTCCTTTGACTTTACATAGTCAATTGTGATAATTCCACTAGAGAGTAGTTGTTTTCTAACAGTATTATGTCTCTATCTTATATGATGATACTTTCCGTTATACATCATGCTTCATGCCATACCTATTGCATCTTGACTATCAAATTGTATGCATACTGATGCCAAAGGTTTGGACCAAAAAAGAATATCTATCAAGAAATTCCGGAGTCTTTCAACTTATTCACCGGCCTTATCTAGCGCACCTAGCTCAGAGATCATTGTAGAGCTAGTGATACATGTCTTTTTTTTGGAAGATTTCCAAGAGACTGCTCCTCCACCAAGAGTAAATACATATCCACTCGTGGATTTTACTTCATTTGATCCCGGTGATCCAATTTGCATCACTATATCCTTTAAATACTGTTGGATAATGTTATAATGCAAGACATAGTTTTGAGTATGTTTTAAATACCCCAAAACTCTTTTCATTGCCATCCAATGAGTTTGATTGGGATTACTCGTGAACCGACTCACTTTACTAATAGCACATACTATATCTGATCGTGTACACTTCTTGATATACATCATACTTCCCAATACTCTAGCACAATTCAATTGTGAGTTACTTTCGCCTTCACTCATTTGAAATGCAAAGCTCACATTTATTGAAGTCTTGACAATATTGAAATCCAAATATTTGAACTAGTCAAGTACCTTTTCGATGCAATGAGGCTGTGACAATGCTATACATTATGGAGTTCTAAGAATTCTTATACCTAAGATCGCATCAACAACTCCAAGATCTTTCATATCAAACTTGCTTTCTAGCATACGTTTAGTAGCATTTATGTCATTAGTGTCTCTACTGATGATCAACATGTCATTAATATACAAACAAACAATGACCGTGTGATTTTAATGTAAACACATTTATCACTTCCATCATTCTTAAAATCTATTTTCCAACATGGTTGGTCAAATTTCTTATGTCATTGTTTGGGTGCTTGTTTTAGTCCATAAAGTGACTTAACAAGTTCGCACGCTTTCTTTTCTTTACCAGAAATCACAAAACCCTCGGGCTGTTCCATGTAAATTTCATTTAAGAAAGCTGTTTTCACATTCATTTGATGAATTTGGAAGTCATATACCACAACTAATAATATTAGCATCTGAATGGATATAATTCTAGTTACTGACGAGTATATATCGACAAGATCAAGAACTTATTTTTGTCTAAAGCCTTTGACAAAAAGTCTTGCTTTATATTTGTCAACAGTTCCATCGACTTTCATTTTCCTTCTGAAGAGTCACTTTGAACCCAAAGGTTTATTTTCTGGAAGAAGATCAATTAACTTCCAATATGGTTGCTCAAGATTGTATCAATCTCACTATTGACACCATCTTTCCAGAAGGTTAAGTCTACAGAAGACATAAGAAATGTTACAAAATCATATTAGAAAGAAGTAGATGTCCTTTGACATTTACTACGCCTCTGAATCTCTTCATTAAGTACATTATTTTTTTTTTCTTTCCAAGGTCTTTTAGACCCTGCACTAGACTACTCAAGTCTAATTTTACAGTCCACAATCATAGGTCCTATTTTAATCCTTTTAGGAATAGGAACTTGGACTTTGGTTAGACACCCCCACACTTTGAAATATTTCAAGTTGGATTTCCTTCCTTTCCATTTCTCATATGGAATAGATTGTGTCCTGAGCAAACAAAATTGCTTTCTTTCTGAAAAGACGAAACTTTTTGTTGATCCCTTTTGCAGTAAGGATAGTTTCTCCACAGAAGTCTTGTGGTAAACCTGAACTTATAAGTAATGCATCCATCATTTTCTTCAAAGTTCGGTTACCATGAGATGGTGTTGACTTCATATCACAAATGTCAGTGTAAATCAACTCTAAGGGATTAGAATTCCTTTCAACAGATTTATAACATACTTAGATTCCACACAAACTTGACATTTTTATTTTATTGCACTCAAAGTTAGACAAAACTTCTAAGTTGATCAGTTTTCCTTACAAGGTTTTGTAATTGACATGCCCCATTCATGTCACAAACAGTTTGACTCAATCAATTAGGAACAAATAAAAATATTGAGTTTGAAAAGCTCTCCGCGAGGTAGCTTTTTCTCACAAATATTTTGTTCCTATTTCTTACAATTTTGTGTGATACAAACATTGTTTAGAGTCATCACCTTGTCAAATGTCCTTTTTGGAAGGACCTTTCCATAACTTTCAATTTGATTGTTATAGAACTACCCATGAACAAAGTTTCATCGGGTCCAATAAAGGCAACATAGTCCAAATGATTCTTTTACAAAACATGACAAATGACTATTCACCAATATTCATGTCTATACAAATAGTTATATTTAATAGACATATACTTTTCATGAAAAGTCACAACATTTTAAGTGACACTTTTTCATAAAAAGAAACTCAATCATTTTGAACAAGTATACATATAATTTGGTAGTTTCATACTAGTCATACCATATACTAGTAAAAGAGAAACTCAACGATCACAATATCAAATATACTCCAAGAATTTTATGGGTCTAACATAATACAAAAGTATCATCAAATTTCACATCTTGTGCTCCAAATTTAAATTAGACACTAAGTCTAATTTTATCTTTGTCATAAGCATAGAACCCCCCACATTTTAAATATGATCTCAAAAATATTTTTCAAGTATTTGAAAATAGTTTTTCCACATATTTTTTTCCTCTGCTATCAAAGTGTCATTGGCAACATGAAACCTCTTTAGAAAATATCATTCTACAAAAGAATTATAGTGCTTCAATTCTCTTTGACAATCTTTACACAATGTCAAAGTTCATTCCATAGAGGCACAAAATCACAAATTCTAAGTCACTGGTATTTTTCCTCTATCACAAATAGACATACCACTTAGTATTTAGAATACTAACAATAAAGACAAAAAAATTTTTGTACAATTTATTTCTATATAACAGTGAAGTTTATAGAAAGTCAAAAGTACAACATTGACTTATTATGTGAAGTTTTCATATTCTTCAAATCAATAGCATAATCTAATTTTTCCAGAGTAGAAAACTACTAAAGTTTTTAGTCTACAAAAATTAGACACAATCAAATTTCACATGGAGTACAAAACTATAAACGTTTTTTTTTAGTCTCCAAACAAAATTAAACATATTCTTAGATTATCACATAGATATACTTTTTTTTTCAAATAGCCTTCCAACTAACATTTTGACATTCTATTTTATCAAACAAAAATGTGCATCTCTCATTCTGCAAACTAAAGAATTTTAAAAGCAACACTTTTTTGCCAAGGAAAATTCATTCAAAAATCATATGGTTTGCAGATCTTTTTCCAAAGACATACATGATAAATATCAAAACTGTTAACTTTTAGAAACTATTTTCCTCCTTAGATAAATAATAATAAGGTTACCTGGTATAATCTTTAACCGAAATACCACCAATTCTTCTAGTACATTCTCACTTCGACCTTGCTAAACAAAGCACCAAATTCTGGAGAAGTAATGCATTAATCTTCTACTTCCATGATCTGTTTCTCTCAATCAGTAGAATATAAGAAATACCAACATTATACTAATTTCCTTAAGATTGTTGTTCATCTTGTATTCCTAAGATACTTAGAACAATACTTTGAAGAACTTGATAAGAAACAACAAAGTTTAAAGAATATTTTCAAACTAGAAAATTAAAACTAGTAAATAAAATAGAATCAGAAACAGATTAGAAACAATATAAAAATATTTTTCTCAAAGAAAGAAAATCGAGCCACTGAATGCACAGTGTCCCCTTAAGGAAATTATTCCCCTCAAGTACCCGAGGTTAATGGAATATATCCTCCCAGGATAGAACGATCTTACTCACCGGTGTATCGATACCTAAAACCATGGTGTCTGCGAACCACTCAACGACAGTAAAGTAAACTTAGAATACTAGATTTAGTAGTAGTAGAAGAAGTCCAGAAAAATTCGTTCTTTACTAAAATGAGAGGAAATCCCTTAATTTATAGAAAACAAAGGGTAGTGTGAAAAGGATTTTATTGTGCCTTACCGGAAAAGTCACAATTCTTTGGAAAAGTCACAATCTTTCGAAAAGGTCACAATCTTTCATAAAAGTCGCAACTTTTCATAAAAGTCACAACTTTTCATAAAAGTCGCAACTTTTCATAAAAGTCGCAACTTTTCATAAAAGTCGCAACTTTTCATAAAAGTCGCAACTTTTCATAAAAGTCGCAACTTTTCATAAAAGTCGCAACTTTTCATAAAAGTCGCAACTTTTCATAAAAGTCGCAACTTTTCATAAAAGTCGCAACTTTTCATAAAAGTCGCAACTTTTCATAAAAGTCGCAACTTTTCATAAAAGTCGCAACTTTTCATAAAAGTCGCAACTTTTCATAAAAGTCGCAACTTTTCATAAAAGTCGCAACTTTTCATAAAAGTCGCAACTTTTCATAAAAGTCGCAAACGCTTCATTTTCCATTCACACCTTTTAAAACCCAACATACTATTGACTTTTCCTATGGGCATTCCAACCCTTGGCCGGGTACTATTCGTATGGATTGAATCATCAATCATACCATTAGTTTTTGGAGTAACGTCGTTACCATTGTTATCTTCCTTGTGTCATTATTCCATACGGTCACATGTCTTGGTTATTTTTTACCTATACAAAGTGCAGTAATGAGCTTCTTGTTTAGAAGACCCACGCGGTTCTTACTTCAACATGGATAATCATTCGGCTATCCACATTTCTTATTGAACAAAATGAACTACAGAAAGTTGAGATCAAACCCAAAGAGTTTATTGATATAACGAATTCAACTATGTACATATTTTAGTAACATTGTTGATACAGGCATTTTCGTTGCTTATTTCCTGAAAAGAATGTTGATAAACCAGCTGATTACACCATTGTACTTCAACTCAGTCTCCAAGCCTGCAGAACGTATTTTAGTTCAAAGGATATCACTATAAGATACTAATTGAAGTGAAAGAAAAGTAGTCGTCTACCTGAATTCTGCCATCAGATGTTCCGATGACTAAAGTCTCTTCATTAGTATCAAGAGCCATGCAAACAACTTTGCTATTTATACCAGTTTGTAGTGTCTCCACTCTATTATGTTTCTTTTTACACCAGGCTTCCACAATTCCTCCTTTCCCCCCTAAATAAATCAGCTCTGAACTGACAGCCATTGTGCGAACGTCTAATGTGGATTGCAATGATCCAACCATGCTGTAGTTTGATGTATTCCATATCTTTTTTTGCGAAACAGGAATAGAAATACAAAATATGTTAATGAGTATATTTCAGATGTTCAATATTTAAGACTATTTATGGTGGTCATACTTGTGAAGAAGCATGAAGTGTCTAATGCAGAGATTAAAACTAATATTGATGAATAACAATCTATCGCATGCTTGACAATACCTTCACAACTGCTCCATCTAAGGAAGTAGCTGCGGAAAATAGTTGTCCATCATGAACTTGTATGGCGTATATGGGACTTGATTTCCCTAATAATTTTCTTGAGCCGCTTTGAATAGAGTTAATTGTTCCAGTTGGCAAATCAATATCCTGAATGCTGTTATCAACACATCCACAATACAGTTTTCCTTTAACAAGAGTCAGGCATTTTGCATACTTCTGTTGATTTAAAAGTTTGGTTGCTCCATTCCATGAATGCACCTGATTTTTGGGATACAAGACATAGTTAAACGAACAACCTCCAATAATTCTCACACAAACTCATTATCAACATTCAGCAAGATTTCTACTACAAAACAAGTCCCAAACAATCAATGTTTATTGATTGTTTGTTAATCAATCAATGTTTATTATTTTCACAAAATGTGAAGTGAACATTCTAAATTTGTACTTAAAGACTCTCGAGAACTGACCTTAATGCCAGCTCCCTGAGGAATGAAGCATGACAAGCTGTTTGAGACCATTAGGTTATTGACATGATCCTTCATTTCATGAATTTCTTCACATTCTATTCCTTCATCCTGGATGGACCACACCTACAAGTGACAGGACAGACAGGTTTAGAAAGATAAACCGTATGTGTTATGCGCTTAAGAGATGTATCTCTTACCCTCACAGTTCTATCAAGTGAACCACTGTACAACTTTTCTCCTGATTGTAGAACTACCAGGCTTGTCGCAGCTTTGAGATGATCTCGGATTTCTTGGATGAGGTGTAAGCTTTTAGCTTTTACTGTCCATACCTTCAAGAATAAAGAAATTTCCCATCAAACTCAACCTTGCAAGCTTTTGTTCTACAATTGAACTGGTGACACTGAACTTGACCAAGGTCCTTTTACTAAACATTGCTCTATAACAATTTTGATAAACAAGTATTCATGATACGCAGGGGCAGACTAAGACCACTCTTAACATTTATTACATCTCATATCTTCTTTTTCTTTAGCATATCTTAAAGGTAATGTTTCACAACTTATTTACAAGTGATAAAAGACGGACATTTCTGAAAATAGCATATATCAACCTTTATAGTTCCATCTGTATGACTGGAAAAAACTTTATTTCTGAAGCACACAATTGAAGAGACTTCACCGTTAACACTGCAATCCTCCAGTGCAATTTCTTTATGATTCCACATATCCTGATAACAATAAAATTTGGATGATTAGGGTGGTTAATATTGTTGATAACTAAATGTGGGGATATGCCAGAAACTTACAGCACTAGATTCTCGCTCTTCTGAAAAAAGGTTAAAAACTTCAACAGCCATGGTGGATGATTTCTTTAGTTCTCTCAAACCTTTAAGTATATCCTTCACATGGATTGTTAGATCATGCAGTCCTTCTGAAATTCATCATATGACAAATAAGAATAATCTTCAATGACCAACATTATGTCTTCGATATAAAACCATGACCAACTAAGCCACAGTAGCATGTCAAAAATACATCATGTATAGACAAATGATTTCCATATCAATTTGACTGATTACTACTCATATACACCCAAAAGCCTACATGATAAATGTTGTGATATTGAATGTTCCACATACCAGGCTCACTGATAAAGCTCCTCAGTGCAAGCAAGCAAAGTGCTTTATTCTCTGTATCCCTTGAAGATTTGAATATTGATACAAACTGCTTGAGCAAGCATACTCTTGCTGCTCCTCTAATTCCAGTGTCTGGAAGGATGGTCAGCATGTATACCAGCCAAGTAGCAGACAGAAAACATGCAGAAAATAAATCTGCTGATTTACTCTTCAGGCCATCTGCTAAAGCTTCAAATAGTAATCCGAATTCATAGCTGACCAGAGAAAATGCCATTTTCCTCTCCCAGTCCTCAGCAGCTAACTCTTCTTCCTATAAATGTTTTTTTACAGAATATAAGGGGATTGAAATTAAGTATTTCACATCTGGTAACATGATTTAGGAATGCTACTGTATCATTTATAGGAATGAAGCTGACCATTGCTTCTTGACTACTAGACAGATATCCAGTATCATTTTGCGCTGCATTGCTATGATCTGTCCGGTCAAGTCTTGCACGTTTAAGTAGAAACTCCCTAATAAGAGGTTTACCAGAATAGGAAAACCTTCCTTGGAGCGCTAAAAGTGTCTCAGCAGCAGCTATTTGAGAGTCAGGATAATCTGAATTTTTGAGACACATAATTAGGACATCTACAGCTTCCTCTCTATAGATGCTCATTTTCCTTGGTTCTGCCTGCAGTTCAAGACAGCCCATGTTATTTCACATGAGATTGGATTGTTCATGTCCAGTTAGAGAAAAAAAAGAGAACTAGGTTGAGGATGAAATAGATATAAACTAAGACTCGTACAAGCAGATCAAGTTGTAGAAGTAGGCCAGCCACAACAGGACACTGATCAGGGAGAGCTGTCTGTAGGTATATGAGGAGGCTGTGCATTGAGCTATAAGTACCTTCATTCTTAATAATGTGCAACACTTGCTCATTAAATGTCCTTCTGGAGAAATAATACAGTGAGTGAAGACATTTGAACAAGATGGAATTTCATATAGTTAAGAGTAATATACCTGTTTAACTTGACCAGTTCAGATAGGAACTGGATAATCTCAAACCTATCTGCATCGTTCGACTCAATGAAGCTCTCTAACAGGTGTGTTAATTCAGCTTTATCAGCTATCATATTCCTGCATCTTCCATCCTGTTGCATGCATCTCAATAAAATAACCACAGCTGATAGTCGTTCTTCGACTAATTCAGCTTCCAAGCTGCATAAAATAGACTCTACTACTTTTGCCGAAGTCAACCCCTTGACAATTTTGGAAGCTCTTTCATCCTCTATGTTTTTAAGAGCATGTCCAAGAAGAAGCACTGAAGCTGATTTGGGCTTCATAAACATGCTAACCAAGTCTTCCTCACGACTGATGAGAACTTTTAGAAGAGAGTCCAGCAATTCCATTTCTGCAAGATTTCCAATAAATGGCATCAATAGATAGATCAGAACAACAGCTTCCAGTAATCCCTTCTGAAAAAGAGCAACAATGCATTCTACATCAGTGTCAACTCTGGTCAGTGTTTGGATGACACCATTATCTCTTGATCCCAGCTCGGAGAGGAGAAATATCGTTGCCATCAAAACATCGGGATCAACAGAATTGGAAAGGATCTCTACAAAACCATTGATAACTGGAGGTTTTGAGAGCATCTCCTGAATATCAACCATCTGACCTTCTCTCCAGAACTGCTCAATTTGTAGCACTGCCATTTCAGACTCTCTTAGAATCTCTGATGTACAGAGGTTGGTTATTGTACGACGAAGCTCACTGATGGTTCCATCTAAAGAACCTAGGCCTCCTAAACTAGTACGTGGACCTGGTCTCTTTACTGGTTGATATTCAGGCTCACACCTATGAAGAGGAGCTGAATTTTGGTCCTTTTCCTGCCAGCTTGCAATGAGGCGCTTGAGCACATAATTTGTTTTCGGTAGTTGAGTACTATGTAACTTCTGCCGTGTTATTGGACAAGTGGCATTTCCCATCTCCAGCCATTCTTGAATAGCCTTTCTTTCATATGTCTGACCAGTTTCAAGAGTCACTGGATCTTCAAGTACATGTGTAGTTATGGGACATACAAAATCCTTTGGTGGTGTATTCTTTCCACTGGATTCCATTAAAGAATCTGGATGGCTGATATAGCAATAAAATCATAAATATTATATAAAAAAAAATGTATAATTCTAGCAAGTGCTTTATTTATACCAACCAGCTTGATTCTCTGACAATAGGCTGCTTCTCGTTTAGATATTGCGTCTGCCTTGTGATGAGCAATGACATTATTTTGTTCATATCCTAAAAGACACAAGGATCACTTTAATAACTAGAACAATCTGTATAGGTGTATCAGTATTCAGGCTATTCTGATTCATTGTTATTATCAATCGGTTACCTCATTTTCGCCCTTGGATTCAGTGGAACAAGGATCATTGGAATCATCACTTGAACAAGACTGATGTTCCAAATCAAAATTGGATGGCTTTGATTTTATTGATGATCTTTGACTTGTAAGAACTTTCAGGGAAACTCTCTGAGGATAAAAAGACGGAAACTTGGAAAACTCTTTGCTACTACTATTCAATTTCATGACTGACTTGTCTCCTTCAACAGAATCAGTCCATATTGGCTGCACCGATATATGCAACAATAATCAGTCATAGAAAACTAAAGTAAAAATCAAAGCAGCAAACCATTGTGTGATAAGATGAATAAAATACTGTAAACAACAAAGTAAAGTTAAGGTAGAATTGTAAATAATAGTAAAGCATTACATTATACCGTCGATTTTTCAATCCATATTCTTGATTGATCATCTCCTCATCTTTGCTAAACTCAAAACAGTCACTCCTTTGTACAATTACAGATGGTGGATCAATAATCTTGTCTTGATATTTGGCTCGCAAAACCTCCTTGAAATATCGAGAAAAAACTCTACAATTCTCATCAAGAATTTCCTCGTACTCATTCTCCAAATCCTTCAACTGAGAGGCTTGCTCTCTGCTTATAGTTGACAAAGACTTGGTAGGTGCTGAAACCGCGTTGAATAATGGCATAATTGTTGACCTTTGGTGATTGTACCAGTGAAGAATAGGAATGAAATGAATGAGAAACAATTGTTCAAAAACAAGAGGTGCAATTTCCACTCTTGCAATGAAAGGATCAGTGTAAAACACATGAAGAAGACTAAGAGCAGCATCTACGGGTTTATGCAGAAGAGTATAAACGAGAGATAACAAAAAGGAAGAAAATGTGTTTTCAGAGTCTAATGAAACAAGGATCTTTTCAGCAGCTAGTTTGAGAGAGGAGTAATTGGAAGTGGAAGCTGCATTTTCTATAGTTTCAATTGCAACAGATTGATCAGCGGATTGATGAAAGAGTGAGAATAGCCAGTGACGGAGCTCAGAATGAGCAAGAATTTCCGATAAGAACACGCTGGTGTGGCGGAGAATGCTCTCTGAAGCCATGTGAAACGAAAATGGTTTTACAAAAGTTTTTGGAGCTATAGAACTAAAGTCTTTTTGACTTTGGTGAAGTGGAGCTAAAAGTACACACAGGGACGGCTATTTTAGCTTACTTTGCCAAATGACAAATGTTACAATAACTATACATTCTTATTCTAAGTCAAGTGACAAAAACATGTTTTGCCGTATAGCCGGCTCTTTTTTTTGACCCATACCACCATATTTTCTTGACAGGGAATATCCAAACTCGGCGTGAATTATTAATTTCATCTCCAAACTATTGACAGTATTAAAATATTTTTTACTTGACTAACTGAAGTTAAATACACATCTGATCTTGCAATGTGAGTGAAATATATCCCTAAAGGGTATTTTCAACACTTCTCTCGACTTTTTATTAAGAGTCCATGCTCCTACAAGAGTTTAAGATCACTTGCTATCTAAGTTTAGTTAGTCGAGTAGAGGGGTATTTCTAAATCTGTCAATAATTCAGGGACGAAACTAATAATTTGAGCCAAATTCGTGTTTTCAATACTCTCTATTTTCTTTTCTACACCCTATTTTGTGGACTTTCTTGTGCGTATTTGTCTTTATTTTTTGTGACTAAGGCATAACAACACATTTAAATTATGGAAAAAATATCAATTATTGAGCAAAATTATATGGGGTAGTGTGGTCCCCCCAACTTACATTTTTTTGTATTATTGTCACAGTCCAAATTTCATATAAGATGTGAGATATGTGAGGGCATTCATCACTTTTCGTAAGCGAATCCCACTTATTTTTAATCATCTCATTCATATATATATATATATATATATAAGAGAACCCTCATTCCGGTGACGTATGATAAGTGAAATTTTTTCACTCATTTGAAGCTTTTTTCTTATGATTTTGTGGCACTCAAAGAGAGAAAGAGGCTAATTATTCATTGAATTGTGTTGATTTTAGGTATTTATCGCTTGAAAGAACATGATGGAAAACAGTGGAAAAATGAGCTGAAACTGACATAAAACTGTCTCTGATCTTGCACCAGCGAAAGAGTGTTTGCTTTTGCGAATGGTCAAGGTCAACTAAAGTCAAAGGTTCGCTTAAGCGACCACTCGGGATCCACTTCTGTGGAGGGGCCAAGAAAGGTGTAGTTCGCTTTAGGAATATGGATAGTCGCTTTAGCGAACTCCCAGCCACTTTAGCGAGGCCCGGATGTATGGGTATGGGTAGAATTGAAATTTCTCGAATTTTGGACCCAAATTCTCACAAAGGGCTAAAAAGAAGCACAATCTATCTATTATTGGATTATTGAATCTTATTTTTTAGTTTAACTTAGTAATTTTTTAAGAAACTTACTATTGAATCTTATCTTTTAGTTTAGCTTAGATTTTTTTGAAGAACTCTTAATATTGAATCTTATCTTTTAGTTTAGCTTAGAGTTTTTTGAAGAACTTTCTTGTGCGGCTTTGTGTAGCTCACAACAACACATTTAAATTATGGCAAAATTATCATTTATTGAATTAAATTATATGCGGTCCCCCAACTTTTATGTATATATATATATATCTGGATACGTGCGTTGGACTTATATCCCATATTATATGATTGCATAATATATGTCTATAGTTATAAATTTTTTATAAATAAAAAAATATTTGATTGTAATATAAATTGGAAAACATGTATAAGATAAGAAATGAAAATAGATATCCTCAAATTTCAAACTATAAGCATACTAAGAATATGTATTTCAATGAGTTTAATCAATCATACCTCGTAAAAATCCCTGCAATTCATTGAGAAACTTTCAATCTATACATCAACATTCAACCGTGGATATATAAAGAAAACTTGAAATGCATAACAACAATTATATCTATATTTTTGAAAACACTATAAAGTCAATTTTTCTTTTTGCATTATAATACGGATTGCACACAATAACTTCTATTAAAAAAAGAAAAGACAAAATTAGGAAAAATAGTATCAATAAATTGGAATGAAAAATGTAAAATTGTAATAAGAGGAAGAGAAGAAAAATCAGTAGAATATATTTACCTAACCATGAATAAGGAAGTATGTTGAGTAAAATAAGAGTAATGCAAAAGAGTGAGCTAATATATGGAGAAAATTGACTAATATAATAATCTGTATTGAATAATGAAAAGACAACTCTTCAATTTCTGCAAAATTTTTATAACTACGAGCTCAAGATAATATAAATTTATTAATTTAATAAATGACATAAATAAATAACATACATTGTATGTATGTGTAGTTAATGGGGTAGTGAAAAAAATTCTTTCTAAAATTATTTTTATCTCTTTAAAGTATTTTTGAACTTATAATATTAGTGCTATAGAAAATCATATAAAGTCATAAGCTACTCCAAGTTTTTATAGTAATTATTTTATTAAATTATATACCTATTATTTATTTTTAATTATTTATAATCATTCCGGAAATGTATAAACTAATTTTGGAAAGCTTGTAAAATGAGAAATTATTATTTCTTATCATTATTTTAGCTATTATTAACATTTAGTATGACAACATTTAAAAAAGTAGCCTCCTTTAAATATTAACTGTTTCTAAATTAACGTAGCCAAGAATTTGAAATGTTTTGACATTTTGTATATCTAAACACGCAGAATTTTATTTTTGAACCTGAAACATGTAATTAAGCCTTGAGTGAATTATAATTTTATTTTTACTATTTAATTAATTAAATAATTTATAACATTTTAATATAATGAAGGGGTAAAATGGTAATCTAACTTTAAAGGTTGGAGCTTCCCCCTTTTAGTAGTACTAGTCCTGAAAATGTGCATTGCACGTTTCGCCCCCTGCTATTATATAAAGGAAAAACTACATAATATGGCAAACTTTGTTATATATTTAAGGCACATAACTATAGTATATTTTATTTATTTATTATAGATTTATTTAAATATTAAATAGCAAATATGCAACTACATGATTAATCATTTATTTTCAGACATGTTTTACGGTCACTATTCCTTATGTTTATCATCTCCAAAGCTTTCTCTTCCTATATCCCTAAATCAACCTTATTTTTTTCAAATTTGATTCCAATTCATATCTATGCATTGTCTTGTATGTTCATCATCTTTCTCGATCAGAGAACATGTAATGGTGGATGGAGATTCTTATTATATTGTCTAATTGTTGATTGGAATATGCCAACTCGAGAGATGAATTTTACAGACACAATAAGATAAAAGTACAAGCGTATTATCAACATGAGTTTGATTTATAAATCTATATATAAAAGGAGAAGAAAAAATGCCACATATCAGCCCCACAAATTTTTAAAATTTTAAATAATAAATAATTAGATATTATACAACTATTTAAATACACACTATTAAATAAAATAGACACATATCATCAACTCACACAAATAATGACAAATGTCAATATTTAAAAAAATAGATTTAATACTAATTAAAATAAGATAAAAATAAGATTTATAATACTAACTAAATTTATTTTTAAAAAATTATTATTATAACTTATGACAAAATAATGAAAAAGAATTGATTTATCATATCATTTAGGAAAAAATTATTTCAAACAATAACAAAGAAGAAAGTGTTTTTGAATTGAGATAAAAAATATTATTCACTTGAGACTTTTTAAAAAATTTTTCTAAAACTCCCTTTCACTCAAGTTGTATCAATTTGTTGTAATATATACTTATTAATTAAAATAATCTCAATATAGCATGCATTATTTAAAATAGAAAGAAAAAAAAACTTTTAATCCAAAAAAAAAGACAGTAAAAAATGGGAAGAACACACGTCCTTTGGCAAAAAGCACAAAATTAGTCATTATTAAATACCTAAATAATTAATTTAAAAATTAAATTTTAAAAAATAACTAACCTTATCCTTAAAAATCATTTAAACCTTATAACCCACATCTTTTTAAAAAAAAATGTTATTCTTATCTTCATCACCCACACCTTCTTGAAACCAACTATTCAAAATACAATCCAAACATAGCAAACTAACATCTCAACAAAAAAATAAATTGCACTCGCTAAGATCATAAAAAAATAATTGAGAGTTAGTATAAGAATGTATTGTATGTTTATATGCCCTATATTTTAATGTTTTATCTGACATTGTTTTTGTATGAGTGAAGTAATCACTATCCTCTCCAATGCGATGATGAAGAAGAATAAATTGATGATAGAGAAATGAAGGTATTCTGAAATATTTTATGACAATGGATTATTTATGCTATCTTTGGATATTTTAAGTACATGAATTACTACTTTGATAATTGTTTTCTCCATCTCCTATTTTCTTTTTTCATGATTTAGTCCTACTCTATTCATTTTTAAAGCAAATATTAAAATGTTTCCTTTTATGTGATTTTAGCATATATTGAACTCAATTGGTATTCGGATTTGGTTGTCGTTCCTCTGTTATGTTGATTTTGTATTAATAGTATTTTTAGTATCTCAAAAAGTGTTCCATTTTGTAAGAGTAAAATCAATATGAATAGTTACAATCTCACACACAATATAATGGGTGTTTCTTTGTGTTGCATTAGAATAATTGAGTATATTTTTTTTTTTAGAGAAATTAAATTAGAAGCAAGGAATAGTCGTGTTCACCAAATGAAAAAAATATTCAAGCATTCTTAAAACAAAACTTACTTCTGAAATTTTATACAAAGATGAGAATGCCACTTGAGAAAAAAGTATATAAAAACTTTTTTTTGAAAAAGAAAACAGTGCATTTTCTTCTATTATTTCAACCTGTTGTTTAGTTCAATTTGCAGATATTTGAATTCATAAATTCTGGGATGAACTAATTAATTATGTAAATTTATTTGATTCATTTACAAATTATACATGTCAAAAAGGAAACATGTATAGAGTGTATAGTGTCATTTCTTATACAGTAATGAAAAGTCATAATTATTGATCAATGCATTAACCGTGAGTCAGGACAAAATTAGAAAACAATTTAGAAATTATAATTTAAAAAATGTGAAGAGCACGACTTTCAGTTAGATGAAAAAGTATTTTCTAATCAATGAGTATTGAAATATAAAAATTTAAGTAACTTAAATTCAAAAGTCTTAAATTATATATACCACGTAACTAAAATCTCAATAACTAATGAATTTAATGAACATAAAAAAAAAACTCAAAGTCAAACTAGCGAAAAATAATTAAAGTATAGTAGAAAAAAGGTACGAAGAGGGACGGAGGGGTGGGGGAGATAATGTTTTGAAAATATAATGAAGTGATTAGATAATACACTTATTACTGTTCATATATTATAATAAATTGAAGTTATGTGAATAATAAAATACAAATTAAAAAATTAACGAGTAAACAAAATAACTATGTTAAGATCATGTATTTGTATTTGATAAATTAGTACATGTAGGACTTGAAGATTGTAAATCATTAGTCTTTATTTCTTTTCAGTTAGTTAGTTTGTTATTCTTTCCAGTTAGTTAGATTCACATTTTGTTAGTTAGTTCAATGTGTAAAATGTACAAAGATTAGCTCAATGATAATTTAGTTTTCATTTTGCACAAATACAGTTTCACTTCTGGTTCTTCTCTGTCAAAGCTTAGAGCTCCTCCCATGGAGTTCTTAGTCAATATTGATTAGGAAGTCACGATTTCTACATGGTATCATAGCCGAGGGATTCTTCCTCCGCATTGATTCGTTTCTCTTCCGCATTGATTCAATTCTCTTTTCGATTCTCGATTTGCGATCTCGCAATCGTCTCTCTCTCAATTCTCAATCTGATATTCCGTGATTTGTGATCTCACTCTTCGTTTCTCATACATTTTCTTCTTATTATCACTGGCTATTGATTCATGGCGATTGGTACAGATCAACCGACCTTGACTGCTGAGACTCAACAAACGCAGATCCATCATGATTCCAATAATGCCCTGTATGTGCATCCTTCAGAGAACGCTGGGTCATCAATCACTCCAGTCGTTTTCGATGGCACCGGATATCGATCATGGCGACGGGGAATTCTCAGAGCACTTTCTGTGAAGAACAAGACAGGTTTCATCAATGGCAAAATTGAGAAACCAGCTCCTACTTCGCCTACGTATGATCAATGGGAACGCTGTGATAATATGGTAACCTTTTGGATTCTTAATTCTCTGTCGAAGGATCTAGCTGATAGCTAATATGTAAACAATGCAAAGGAACTATGGGAGGAATTAGAAGATCGATATGACCAGGCAAATGGTGCGAAAAAGTACCAAATTCAACAGGAACTTAGCAATCTTACTCAAGGTAACCTTGATGTCACCGGATATTACACTAACATCAAGAGGTTGTGGGAGGAATTAGCTACTTTGGATGTTACTACACAATGCACTTGCTCATGTACATGTGGGGGTAAGAATAAACTGCACAAGGCAGAACAAGATCGACGCCTCATTCAGTTCTTAATGGGCTTAAATGAAGTTTACACAGTTGTTCGAGGAAGTATTTTGATGATGAATCCTCTACCTACCATGGCTCAGACTTTCTCCATCCTAGTTCAGGAGGAAAAGCAAAGAGAAGTCAAGCCTCATTCTCGAGTTCATCTGGACTCCACTTCACTAAGTGTATCTGCAAGCAGTAGTTCAGGTTCCAGGCACTCTATTGCAGGCAACAACACTAGCACTTTCAGAACAAATTATACTCCAAATAGAGAAGGGGGCAAGGGTGTGTATAAACCAAATCCTACTAGTAATTCATCATCTGGTTACTATGCAGGTTCATCTAGTAATTCAGGAAATTCTTTCCGAACATATCCACCAAATCACAACAAGTCAAATTTGTTCTGTGACTATTGTAAGAAGTCAGGTCACACTGAGGAAAAATGTTATAGGCTACATGGATTCCCTCAGGATTTCAAGTTTACTAAGGGAAGAAACTCAGGATCAATAACAAATGTCCATGGAAGTTCAAGAAGTTCAATTTCTGAGAAGTATGAGGAACAAGAGAACAATTTGACTCACAGTCTTACACATGACCAGTACAATCAGCTGCTCAATTTGTTGGGAAACATTCATGTTCATGGAGAAGCCACAAATGATGGACACAGGGATTCTGTAGACAACCTTGCAAATGGACATGGAGCTGTGAACCTTGCAGGTATCTTAGCTTGTCATTCCTCTATAACTGAATTTGGTAAATTGTCTTGTAAATGTGTTGCATCATCTGCTGCCTCATGGATTATAGACTCAGGAGCCACAAATCACATGACATATAATAAAGCCTTGCTTACTAGAATCAGACCTCTAGCTTACCCATTCTTAGTTACACTACCTAATGGATATAAAGTGAAAGTGACAGAGATTGGTGATGCCTATCTAAATTCAACATTGACTCTATATCAAGTATTAGTTGTACCTAGCTTTAAATTTAATTTGATTTCTGTCCAGTGTTTAGCTTCACAACTTAAAGTTGTTATTAGTTTCACCAACTCATCGTGTCTTATATAGGGCCCTTCTCTGAAGAGGCCTCTGGAGATTGGTAGTGCAAAAGATGGCCTCTACTTCACTTGTTCAAGATGTCCAAACTGCAGCAAATCATCTGGTCTTTCTTCACTTGTTTCAACTCCACCTTTTTCTGTTTCACATCCTGTATCACATGAGAAAATCCCTTTCCCTTTTACTCCTTTTGTAAGATCATTTCATGAGAATAATAAAGACATTTGTTGGAATCCACAACAACCTGTTACAAATTTGTGTCCTGCTGATTCTCATAAGTCATGTATGTCTCATGGAAATGTGGATCATTTGTGGCATGCAAGGCTAGGTCATGTACCCTTTGGAAAAATGAGGGGTATCTCCACAATACCTTTCTCTTTTGCCCCAAAATAGCCTTTCACCTGTACTATTTGTCCAATGGCAAGACAAGCAAGACTTTCCTTTCCCAATAAAACAACAATACAATCCACAGAAATTTTTGAATTGCTTCACATTGATTTGTGGGGACCATATCACACACCAACACATACAAATCAGAAATATTTCCTCACTATGGTTGATGATTTTAGTAGATCAACATGGACTCAATTGCTTAGCTGCAAAAGTAATTCACTGCAAACCATTAAAGCCTTAATCTACCTAATAGAAAACCAATTCAAAACCACAGTAAAGTCCATTAGAACTGACAATGGCTTGGAGTTTACGAATAAAGAAACCTCTGATTTTCTCCAAAATAAAGGAATTATCCATCAAAGAACCTGCCCCTATACACCACAGCAGAATGGTATTGTAGAAAGAAAGCATAAGTATTTGCTTGAAACTGCCAGAGCATTGTTATATCACTCAAAACTTCCCTTACAGTACTGGGGGGAATGTGTTCTTACTGCAACATATTTGATCAATAGACTTCCTTCCACAACCTTGAACAAGAAAACACCTTTTGAGATATTGTACAACAAACAACCTACCTACTCACATCTCAGGTCATTTGGATGCCTGTGCTTTCCAACCACCCTAAAAACACACAAAGACAAATATGAACCAAGATCAACACCTCACATCTTTATTGGATATCCCTTCAACACAAAGGGTTACAAGGTCCTAGACTTGGAGTCTAAAAGGATACACATTTCTAGAGATGTCACATTTCATAAGAGTATTTTTCCTTTTGCTGATGTGTTTCCTGATTCTAGCTTTATTTCTGTCTTAAAAAATCTAAGAAATAATTTTACAATGTTGCACATGCTGGATAAGGATATCACCAAGGAAGTCACTAACATTGATTATCATGTTACTTCACCTTTTGTACTTGATAATGTTACTGCAGATAACACTCAAACTCAAACCAATCCTATGTCACCAACAAACACACACACTGAACCAACAATTACCCAAACTAATTATGTCCCTACAATACCAACTGAAACACACAATGAACCATCCCTTAGGAAATCAACTAGAACACACACTGTTCCAAGATATCTAAGTGAATACACCTACAAATTACCATCATCACAGTCTTTTCTTTCAACCTCTATTCCACATATCAGTCATCATAATTCTAATCATATTTCCCTCACCTCCTTTTGCTTGGATAGTCAGCAACTAATGCAACACATTTCTCATGATATTGAACCATTCTCTTATGAGGAGGCATCTTTGGATCCTGCATGGCAAGCAGCCATGACATCAGAATTTAAAACTTTATATGATAATAACACCTGGGATTTAGTACCACTGCCTGCAGGAAAGAAACCAGTAGGTTGCAGGTGGGTTTACAAGATCAAGCACAGAGCTGATGGCACAGTGGAAAGGTTTAAAGCCAGATTAGTTGTCAAAGGTTATACACAACAAGCAGGGGTTGATTATACTGAGACCTTCTCACCTGTGGTGAAGATGATCACTGTGAGGACATTAATTGGTTTGGCTATCAAGAAGGGCTGGGGTTTATATCAATTGGATGTTAACAATGCCTTTCTTCATGGTGATCTACATGAAGAGGTCTATATGGCACTTCCACAGGGTTTGCTGGTTGATGATAGAAGAATGGTGTGTAAATTGAGAAAATCTCTATATGGATTAAAACAGGCCAGCAGACAGTGGTATGAAAAATTAGCCACAACACTTTGCTCAAGAGGATATTCACACTCTGTCAGTGACTATTCTCTCTTCCATAGAAAAGTTGGAATGTCTGTAGTTTTTGTAGCAATATATGTAGATCACATTATTTTGACAGGAACAAATTTGACAGAAATTGAGTCTTTAAAGGCACATCTACATGCTCAATTCAAGATAAAAGATTTAGGAAAGCTGCATTATTTTCTAGGCCTGGAAATTCTATACAAGGATAATGGTGTTTTGATTTCTCAGAAAAAGTTTGCTGCAGATTTAATCAAGGAATTTGATTGTTCAAACTACAGCACAACATCGTCACCACTTGATCCTTCTGTGAAGTTGAGTTCAAATGAAGGAACACTGCTTACTAATCCAACTTATTACAGAAAATTGGTGGGTAAATTGAATTTTCTCACAAATACAAGGATGGACATCACATATAGTGTTCAACATCTCAGTCAATTTCTACAAGCACCTAGGGAACCACATCTTAAGGCAGCTTTTCATGTGTTGAGATACTTGAAGAATGACCTGAGCCAAGGCATTTTCATGACCGAACATACAGACTGTACAATTACTGCCTATTGTGACTTAGACTGGGCAGCATGCTCTGATTCTAGGAAGTCTGTAAGTGGATATATAGTGTTCTTAGCGGACAGTCCTATTGGTTGGAAATCAAAGAAGCAGACAACAATATCATTGTCATCAGCCGAAGCAGAATATAGAGCAGTCAGGAAGGTAGTTGGAGAATTAGTTTGGTTGGACAGATTGTTGGGTGAGTTAACTGAGCCTTGCAGCTTGCCTATTTCAGTTTTTTGTGATAGCCAGGCAGCAATCCATATTGCAAAGAACCCAGTATTCCATGAACGCACCAAACACATTGAGGTTAACTGTCATTTTGTGAGAAACAAATTGCAAGAAGGGCTCATTGCTCTTCATCATGTCTCCACTACAGAACAGATGGCTGATATTCTAACCAAAGCTTTGAGTGGACCTAGTCATTCTAACATCTTGCGCAAGTTGTCAGTAACTACATCACTGCCAACTTGAGGGGGGGTGTTAAGATCATGTATTTGTATTTGATAAATTAGTACATGTAGGACTTGAAGATTGTAAATCATTAGTCTTTATTTCTTTTCAGTTAGTTAGTTTATTATTCTTTCCAGTTAGTTAGATTCACATTCTGTTAGTTTGTTCAATGTGTATAAATATACAAAGATCAACTCAATGATAATTTAGTTTTCATTTTGCACAAATGCAGTTTCACTTCTGGTTCTTCTCTGCCAAAGCTCAGAGCTCCTCCCATGGAGTTCTTAGTCAATATTGATTAGGAAGTCACGATTTCTACAAACTAGATTTGGTTTATATTATTAAGAAGGGCACTTGATAATTATATTAAGTCAAGTGAAGATAATAAAAAATTAATATTAACAATTTAAAAACATGATTCGTTATCTCTATTATGGGTGATAGGGGGTTGGGTGAGGTGGGACGTGGGGAGAAGGGGGTATATTTCATTGAGGAACAATATGATGGTTAGATTTTTTTAAAGGTAATATCATTTAACATGTCCGAACAAAACATCACAATCTAAAGTATTTAGAAATAATACTTCAAAATTTGCCATATTATGTAGTTTTTCCTTTTTTTTATATGTATTAATTTATTAGAAAATTACAAACTAAAAATGAAATTATGAAAAGAAAATGTATAGAATTAAAGTTAAAAGGAAAAATATTCCTTATATCAAATCAATTAACATGAAAAGTAATAAAATTTACATGTCATCATATCAAACAAAATGAAAAAAAAGAAGTTAAACAAATCAATATATTAATAAATAATTGATAAAATAAATTAAAAAATTACATAAATATTATAAGATGATGAAACACAAAAGAGAAATTTATCAACAAGTAACCCGCATACACATACATTACACATACACAACACACCAAATGTTGTTTCAGAGAGGGAAAAGAAAGATTATAATTTCAATCCATTCTAATTTATTTGGAGAATCTTATAATATATTTTAATTTTTAATATTATAAATCTATTATTAAACTTGTATTAAAAATAGTTTAGCAGAAAAATGAACATACCTAGTACATTTACATTGTTCCTCTATTATATTTTCCAGTGATGATCATATTCTGGACATATAAGTCCATTTATATAAGATAATTTATCGTCTATTTAATTTGATAATTTAACAAAAATAAAAAAATTTGCAACATCCATAGGAAGTGAAAAGGCATAACTGTTTACTTCAACATTTTTTTTTGGTTTCCCATCCGGTATCTGGAGCTCACACTGGAGCTCCGATTAAATTCGGATCGCGCTCTGCAGAGTCCATTCGGGGGTGGCACTCCCAACAGGATTTTCTCCATACCCAAGGCTCGAACCCGAGACCTCTAGCTAAGGGTGAAGCACTCCCACTAGTGCACCACAACCCATGTTGGTAATAAGAACTCCATTAAATTTGATACCCTATTGATATTCACTATTCAGTACCTATAATTCATCTGAAAGCAAATACAGTAAAACCTCACTAAATTAATACTCGATAAATTAATAATCAGATAATATTTTTCTCCGATCCTGACTTGGGCCAATGGAAAAAATCACTCATTTCGATAAGATAATATATTTTCAGGACACTCCTGTATAAATATATGGTCCCATTAATATTATAAATTAATAATTCTTGAAAAGTACAAATATATTTAAGACAATTTAGTGCAATATAATTCTATTGTATTCTGTTTTTGTTAAAATTTAAATTTAGTAAAAGTTCATCTCTAACTTTTCTTATTAATGCATCCAAAAATTCAGGTATTGTCTTTTCGAACTGCACCATAAAATTGTGAAGAGTTCTAAATGAGATGAGTGTTTCCTTACGCGTAATTGGTTTAGAAGGTATTGTTCATCTTCAACTTCATCATCAACATTGTTTTTCCGATGGTATCCACAATTTCATCTTAGCTCTGGACCTCTAAACGTGTAACATTATTTTAGATGAAATAATTGCTTTTCAAACTGCACCATAAAATTATTTTTTATTGAATTCAATAAATATGATAACCAAATTAGTAGGATGATTTTGATGTAATTAAAAATTAACTTTCATTGAATCTCAAAACACTCTTTAAATTAATAAATATTAATTTATCAATTAAATAATATCTAAACAAAATAATAATATTTCATGGTCCCACTCCCTAGATAGTAACCCATGTTTGAGAAATTAATTTGTCAATTAAATAATATCACTTATGTTTGTTTTAGGACTACAATATCACCCAACTTTGCATATTTTCCTCAAAATATACATGACACATAAAAAACATTATTCTCTCTCCTATTGAAATGCCGTGCCATATTATTCTTTTTTTAATTAAAAAAATAACTTTTTAAAATAACTCATATGTTATATTTAGTAAAAAAATTAAAAAATAAAATTCTTGATTATTTATCATTTTTAGTTTTTTACTTTAGCATATGAAGAGATAAGACATTTTTTATTCTATTATTACATTTAACATTAATTATTTTTCTAAAATCATTTCTCAATTCATTCATTAATTTCTTAAAGAATATGCAAAGTGCACACTTTTAATGGAATGTCATACAATATTATTCTTTTTTTTTAATATTGTTTTTTTATTTTTTAAATTGGGAAATTTAATTTCTACTCCTTTAGTCCATCTTTACATCTTTACTTGTTTAGTATTAATTTGACATATCTCTTAAGGAATAATAAAGATACATTTACAATATCAATCTTTGAAAATAATTGTCCTGACCCAGACCTTCGTGATTGGCACCCACACTAACCTTCTGGTGGGAGAACCACTACTACAACTCAAACCAAGCAACTAAACCCAAAAACTAAAGCATTTAAGTTACGGAAGCAAGTTAAATAGCTAAAGACTGAAGTTCCCATAAACTTCCAAAAGATCTAACAACTAAACAATGCGGAAATTACACCTAGAACCTGAAGTCAATGTACCAAAACATCTACAGTTCAACAAGTCTAAACAAGAAGGGATACAACCCATACTAATGAACTAATCAACTAACTAGAAAGTCTAAGTCCGAAATGTGGACATAGAC
>NW_006238948.1:2639967-2645249 GCF_000226075.1 Solanum tuberosum | reverse complement strand
TGGAAACCGATCCAAGTTAGTGTGTCCAAACACAATACCCGATCCATTCAACAAGCCACAATCACAATCACTAAGTACATTCTCATAATCATACAATCAAGTCATGATTCATGACATTCATAGTCATATATCCTCATTTATAACAAGTGTGATCAATAATGCAACATACATACACGTATCATAATGAAGCAAGAACAAACATACATCACACAATCCTAGAATCACAACCATCACCTACCTCGAAACAAGCTTGAAACCCTGAGAAATTTGATCCTTCCCTTTCCGGATTCGTTCCGCTTGTTCTTGGTCTACAAACAATCAATATAATACGGGAATCAATAAACAATCACTAATTACCCAGATTACTAACAAATCTAACAACCCTAGAACATACCCATGATCCCAAGTATACAAATTAGGGCTTTTTCCACCATGATTTCTAGATCAAAACCCTCCCCCCCATCGATAATTACCCATTAGATTCCGTTCTACGGATTGAAAAACAGATTCGGGGAGTGAAAATCTTACCTTTAGCCTCAAGAATGGTGGAAAACTGTCAAGAACAACTCTGGGTTCGTTCCTTAGCTCTCAAATTTGAAAATTGCAGTATAAAACATTTTTGGGGTTTATTTACGACTTTAAGTCGTGTCTGGCCCGCCACAACGGTCATCACCCTGCTACAGCGGCCCCACCCTGGCGGTAGAAACCACCGCCAAAGCGGCTTGCACGAAACAGTGAGAAATTTAAAGAATTCCAAAACCCCCATTTCACAACACGCCTTCAACCAACGACACCCATAAACTACCCGTTCACGCTAAGATCAATTTCGGGAGTTCTACTCGCCCGAATTCAATTCCGTAAAGTCGTACGGATTCCTTAACAACTTATCTAACTACTCATGTAATCAAAATCATAATTAGATCACCCAATTGCTACCAGATTTCCCTAGACCTCAATGACTCCGATTTCGTCCAAATCTGGACTAGGTTGGGAAATTCCAAGTTACTACAAAAAAGTTTTTCGGGCCAAATTTTTTTTCCCGTTGGCTTTTCTATAACGACGGAACCTGGTTGTTACAATAGTTACCAATTTACCCATTACTCGTCCCCGAGTGACAAAACTTAGGAAAAACAGGCTAAAAAAGGATGAAGTAGTACCTGAATCGACGAACAATTGGGGATACTTGTCTCGCATGTCCCTCTCGGTTTTCCACGTAGCTTCCTCAACTGGACAATGCTTCCATTGAAATTTCACGGACTTAATCTCCTTGGTCCTCAACTTATGCACATCACGATCAAGAAGTGCAATCGGTTCCTTCTCATATTGGAGGTCTTTGTCTAACACAATTGAGTCCCATTTAATGATGTAATCTCCGTCACCATGATATCTCTTCAACATGGACACATGAAATACCGGGTGAACACTCGATAGATTAGGAGGTAAAGCCAATCTATACGCTACCAGTCCTACACATTCCAAAACCTTAAAGGGACCAATGTATCGTGGACTTAGCTTACCTTTCTTGCCAAGTCTCATCACCCCTTTCATGGGTGATACCTTAAGAAGAACATTCTCACCGGTTTGAAATGCCATCTTGCTTATATTGTGATACGCATACTTTTTCTATCTACTCTGGGCTGCTAAAAGCTTAGCTTGAATACTCCTCGCCTTGTCTTGAGCATCCTTCACTAAATCCACCCCCAAAGGTTTCACATATCCAACCTCGAACCATCCTATGGGTGATCTACATCCCCTTCCATAGAGTGCCACAAATGGTGCCATATCAATGATGGAGTGATAACATTATTATAGGAGAACTCACACAAAGGTAAGAACTTATCCTAATGTCCTCCAAAATCAAGCACACATGCCCTCAACATGTCTTCTAACACTTGAATAGTCCTCTCCGATTTTCCGTCCATCTGTGGATGGAAGGTTGTACTAAAAGTGAGTTGTGTGCCTAATTCATCATGTAATTTCCTCCAAAACTTGGAGGTAAACTGAGTACCACGATCTGAGATGATAGAAAGGGGTACCCCATGCAACCTCACTATCTCTTTCACATAAACTTTAGCCAATTGTTCAGCATTATAATCTATTCTTACCGGAATAAAATGGGCTGACTTAGTCAATCTATCAACCACTACCCAAATAGAATCAAACTTCCCCAAAGTCTTGGGAAGACCAACCAGAAAATCCATGGCTATTCTTTCCCACTTCCATTCCGGAATTGACATTCTTTGAAGCAAACCTGCCGGCCTTTGATGTTCATACTTCACTTGTTGACAATTTTGACACTTAGCTACAAACTCTGCTATATCCTTCTTCATGCCCGACCACCAATAAATTCGCTTCAAATATCGGTACATCTTGGTCACACCCGAATGAATAGAATATCGCGATCCATGAGATTCTGCCAACAATTTCTGAATCCAGTCATCTACTCTAGGAACACAGATCCTACCTTTAAAATTGAGCACACCTTCCGCATCAAGAGTGATCTCTTGTGCCTTACCAATCACGGTCTTCTTCTTAAGTTCATTCAAATTTTCATCCTCAAATTGTTTGGCCTTGATCTCTTCCATAAACGCGACCCTTACTTTAATGCTAGCTAACACCCCACCTTTTTCTGAGATGCCCAATTGCATGAATTTAGACTCCAAGGTCTGAATCTCCTTAGCCAAAGGTCATTTAGTTACACTCAAGCAAGCTAAACTACCCATACTTATAGCCTTTCGACTCAAAGTGTTTTACCCGGATGGTATTGAATGGTGACATCATAATCTTTAAGTAACTTCATCCACCTTCGTTGTCTCAAATTCAGATCCTTTTGAGTAAACACATGCTGCAAACTACGATAATCAGTAAATACCTCACACTTAACACCATACAGATAATATTGCCAGATCTTAAGAGCAAATACTACCGCTGCAAACTCCAAATCATGTGTTGGGTAATTCTTTTCATGCACCTTCAATTGACGCGATGCATAAGCTATAACATTCTTATCCTGCACCAACACAACACCCAAACCAGAATGTAAAGCATCACAATAAACAATAAATCCTTACCTTCAACTGGTGGTGCTAGAATAGGTGCGGTGGTCAAAAGAGTCTTGAGCTTTTGAAAGTTCTCCTCACATTTTTCAGTCCATTCAAATGGTATCTCTTTTTTGGTCAAATTAGTCAAGTGAGTGGCAATAGAAGCAAAGTTCTTAACAAATTGACGATAGTAGCTAGCGAGCCTCACAAAACTCCTAACTTCCATCACAAAGCTAGGCCGAACCCAATTCTTAACCGCCTCAATCTTTTGAGGATCTACCATTACCCATTCTTTTGAAACTACATGCCCCAAAAATGCAACCGAAGTCAACCAAAATTCACAGTTAGAGAATTTTGCATATAACTTTTGTTTCCCAAGAACACCCAGAACAATACGAAGATGGTCGGCATGCTCTTTCTCACTTTTTGAATAGACCAAAATGTCATCAATAAAGACTATGATGAATGAATCAAGCAATGGCTTGAACACCCCATTCATTAAACACATAAAAGCCGCAGACGTATTAGTCAAGCCAAAGAACATAACTAGAAACTCATAATGCCCATAACGGGTTCTAAACACCGTCTTGGGCACATCCTTAGGCCTAATTTTCAAATGATGGTAGCCAGACCTTAGATCAATCTTGGAGAAAACTGACGCCCCTTGCAATTGGTAAAAAAAATCATCTATTCGAGGCAAAGGATACTTGTTTCGAATAGTGACTCTATTCAATTGCCGATAATCTATACACATTTTCATGCTACCATCCTTTTTCTTAACAAACAAGACTGGCGCACCCCATGGGGAAGCACTAGGATGAATAAATCCCTTATCAAGAAGTTCTTAGATTTGAGCCTTAAGCTCTCTTAACTCTGTCGGAGCCATGCGATATGGAGGGATAGAAATGAGATACGTACCATGTTCTAAATCAATGCTGAAGTCTATATCTCTATCTAGAGGCATACCAAACAAGTCATTAGGAAAGACTTCTCTAAATTCTGACACCACAAGAATAGACTCAATAGATGGAGTCTCAACCTCAACATCCCTAATATGAGCCAAATAAGTCAAACAACCCTGTTATACCAGTTTACTAGCCCGAATGGAGGATATGATCTTAGCTTGCTTAGACTTGTACACCCCTTCCCACTCTAACTTTTCCCTTCCCGGAATTTCTAAAGTTAAAGACTTAGTATTACAATTAAGCACAACATAATAGGGTGGCAACCAAGTCATGCCTAAGATTATATCAAAGTCAGTCATATCCAAAATCACCAAATTAGCCCAAGTCTGAAAACCCTTAAACAAAATAGGACAAGCACGATTGACATGGGTAACTATGACAGACTTTCCAACTAGGGTAGAAACATGGATGGGGGATTCAAGTATATCATAAATCATAGCAAATTTTGAGGCAAATCGCATGGATACATATGAATAAGTAGAACCCGAATCAAATAACACATTAGGTATCTGGTCACATACAAAAATAGTACCTGTGATCATCGTGTCATACGCTTCTACCTCATTCTTGCCCGGAAAGGTATAACACTGAGCCCTATCATCTTGACGAGCTACTTCCCTGCTTGGTTTCACGTTACCCCTGCGTTACCATTTCCTCTACCTCTACGGCCTCACTGATTACCTTCTCGCCCACCTTGTGGACGTCCTCTACCATTATTACCATTTCCCGCGGGTACCACTGCTCTAACCTGCTGCTGAGCGGAATCTAACACACGTGGGTAGAGACAATATCTCCTCATATTCCCAGATTCTCCACAATTATAGCAAGTACGATCAAAAGATGGTCTGCCGCCCGTCGAAGGCGCGACTCCCTAGCCATCCTGAATCAAATTATGAGATGGAGTTCCTAAGTAGTTACCTGTAGAGGTGGGCATAACAGAATGAATTGGATTGGCTGCAAGCGTTGGCCTTCCGAACCCCCTGGAGCAAGAACCTTGAAAGTTACCTGAGTTCTTGGCCCTTTTTGCCAATGCCTTAGCCTGACCGTCTCGCCTCACCTCCTCCACTTTCTTCACAAAGTCTGTTACCTCATTAAAGCTTGTCCCTGCAGAGGTCATATGAACAAATAATACATGTAACTCAGAGTTCAATCCCTTAATAAATAAACGGATCCTCTCCTCCTTAGTAGTCACCAATTGAGTAGCATATCTAGAAAAAGCATGGAGCTTGGCCTCATAAGCAGCCACAAACATACCACCTTGCTCCAAAGCCATGAA
>NW_006238948.1:2624975-2639875 GCF_000226075.1 Solanum tuberosum | reverse complement strand
GGTAAAGTTGAAGATCTATATTCCATATAAGCTCTCCACCACTGCTTAGCCTCACCTTGAAGTTGAAAAGTCACAAACTCAACCCCATGCTGATGGACAATTCCTAACTTATGAAGCCTCTCATAGAAATCTAAGATAAACTCATAAGCATCCTCACTCTCAGAACCAAGAAATACAGGAGGCTTTAGCTTCAAAAACTTAGTCAACATTTCATGCTCATTACCAGTCATAACAGAACCCAACAAAGGACGGAAGAAAGCATCATTACCTATATTACCTCCCACCTTGGGGATAGTGATAGCAATATGAGGATTGGCGGGAGCTTGAATTGCTAGAGCATAAGGAAGCACTCCAGGACCAACCAACCCCTTTCTGGAATAACATGATCTGTTGTGCTAACACTGGGTCTATGGGAGGAACACCGGTAGTCTCAGCCTGCACCTCTTCCTCTTGTTCAACCTCCTCAATATTCTCAACCTCAACATTCTCCTCTATCTCTTCTTGATGCACGGGAGGGGACTCATTTTAGGGAGCATTTTTTACTGGTACCCCATCTCTAGTAGGTGCCACTCTTCCTCGGCTTCTACCCCTAGCTCTTCTTCTACCCCTGCCTCGACCGTGACCTATCGCTGTAGATTCCTCAACTGGAGCATTGACGGGAGCTACGGGCCTGACGCCATTGAATATATTGTTAACCATCTGCAAACAAAAGAGTGAATGAGGTTAGATACTAATTTGAATCGCCAAATACCAATTGGAATCAAGTTAAAGCACGGAAGGAAACAAGAGAAAATAGAGAGATTTGCTAAAGTCCTATAGCCTCTCGAAGAAAAGTAAAGGCGTCCCCGTACCGTTCCGCAAGACTCTACTAGACTCGTTTTGGTACATTGAGATCAACGAACCTAGGCTCTGATACCAACTTTGTCACGACCCAAACCATCGTGATTGGAGCCCATACTAAGCCTCCGGTGGGAGAACCACTACTACAACCCAAACCAATCAACTAAACCCAAAAACTAAAGCATTTAAGTTATGGAAGCAAGTTAAATAGCTAGATGCTGAAGTTCCATAAACTTCCAAAAGATCTAACAACTAAACAATGTGGAAATTACACCTAGAACCTGAAAGTCAATGTACCAAAACAGCTACAGTTCAACAAGTCTAAACAAGAAGGGATACAACCCCATACTAATGAACTAATCAACTAACTAGAAAGTCTAAGTCTGAAATGTGGACATAGACGGAAAGAGAACTCATGGAAGCCTGGAAGAACTGGCTTACCCTTGAATTTGAACGACGATCACTGATCTTCTAAACGAGGTCTGTCAATAGCCGTTTGAAGATGCCCTGTACTCAACAAAGAAAAAGACAAGTAGCAGTATCAGTGTACTGGTAGGATCACGCGGCTATCCCACTAAGTGTAACATACATAAGTCAATACAACAATATAATCACATGCATATATCGAACATATACAATATTATCAACCTTTATGAACAACGAACAAACTTCACATTTCTCAAGATACACAATTATGACAAGTCATTGGTTCTCTCATGGAACCCAAACCCAAACCCAAACCCAAACCCAAATAGTTAGTATACCAGAATGTGGTACCCGATCCAAAGATTATGCCGGAACGTGGCAACCGATCCAAGTTAATGTGTCGGAACGTAACACCCGATCTATTCAACAAGCCATAATCACAATCACAATCACAATCACAAGTACATTCTCATAATCATACAATCAAGTCATGATTCATGGTATTCATAGTCATATATCCTCATTTACAATAAGTGTGATCAATAATGCAACATTCGCATACATACATGCATCATAATGAAGCAAGAACAAACATACATCACACAATCATAGAATCATAACCATCACCTACCTCGAAACAAGCTTGAAACCCTAAGAAACTTGATCCTTCCCTTTCCGGATTCGTTTCGCTTGTTCTTGGTCTACAAACAATCAATATAATACGGGAATCAATAAACAATCACTAATTACCCAGATTACTAACAAATCTAACAACCCTAGATCATACCCATGATCCCAAGTATCCAAATTAGGGCTTTTTCCACCATGGTTTCTAGATCAAAACCCTCCTCCATCAATAATTACCCATTAGATTACGTTCTAAGAATTGAAAAATGGATTCAGAGAGTGAAAATCTTATCTTTAGCCTCAAGAATGGTGGAAAACTGTCAAGAACAGCTCTAGGTTCGTTCCTTAGCTCTCAAATTCGAAAACTGCAGAATAAAATATTTTTGGGGTTTATTTACGACTTTAAGTAGCGTCTGGCCCGCCACATCGGTCATCACCCCGTTATAGCGGCCCCGCCCTGGCGGTAGAAACCACCGCCAAAGCGGCTTGCACGAAATAGTGAGCAATATAAAGAATTCCAAAACCCCCATTTCACAACACACCTTCAACCAACGACACCCAGAAAATACTCGTTCACACTAAGATCAATTTCGGGAGTTCTACTCTCCCGAATTCAATTCCGTAAAGTCGTACGGATTTCTTAACGACTTATCTAACTACTCATGTAATCAAAATCATAATTTGGTCACCCAAGTGCTACCAGATTTCCCTAGACCTTAATGACTTCGATTTCGTCCAAATCTGCACTAGGTTGAGAAATTTCAAGTTACTACGAAAACGTTTTTCGGCCCAAATTTTTTTTCCGTTGGCTTTTCTATAACGATGGAACCCGGTCTATACAATAATAAATTTTATATTTTAAAAAACGCATCATCAAATGACTATGATTAATAATAACAGTGAATTAGGAATTAAGTAATAAATTATCACTTGATTTTCTAAAATAAACAAGTAACAAATGAATAATTATTTATAATGTAATGAATAAATAAAAATGGACAGATGAAAAAGTAGCTAGAAAAAAATTCATACAAAGAGTTAGTTGATATAATACTTTTGATTTTTTATGAGTACGTGAAAATTGTTCTCTAACATCACTTTTTTTTCTTTTTTTCGTTCACTTTTACTATTTTTTTGTGTTCACCTTGCGCATTCTATAAGAACTTAAAGAATGAATGATTGAAAAAATGATTTTGAATAAATAATTAGTGTTGATCATAATAACAGAAAATAAATGAGTTTGTTTAAAAATGTTCACTTTGTGTTATGTAATTATTTTTTTTACAAAGTATATCATATGTGTTGATTTACAAAGTTATCTTTCTTAATTATTAGTCAAAAGGAAATAATATGACATGACATTCATTAGGAGAGAGAAAGATGTTTTTATGTTGAAGTATATTTTGAGTAACATATGCAAAATTGGGTGATATTGTAGTCCTAAAACAAACAAAAGTGATATTATTAGGTAATTTCCCAAACATGGGTGACTGATGAGTCCACGATTTAGACTCATTTAGGACTTTATTTAGATAGATTTAGTGTCCTCAAATGCTTATTTTGTGCCAAAAACTAATGTAAGATCCTTGATTTCCAGGTATTTGGATTGAGGAACAAAGCATGGACACTAATTTGCAAAAAGAAACGAAGCGAGCTGAAAGAAGGAAGAAATGAAGGCCTAGTGATCGCCGAGTCCCTTTGGCGAGTCGCCAAATGGCCACCATCTCACCTAAAGTTTCAGTGTGCCAAATCCTGAAGGAGAAAATCAATTTGGCGAGAGAAAGGAGCAGTCGGCGTGTCGCCGAATGGTTCTGCGATGCAGTGTTGGATCGCCCAAAATTATAGAACTTGAGGATGCTGAAGGCCAAAGCAAAAAGGCGATGGAACTGATCAAAGGGCGGATCGCCGAGCTGATCGGCTAGCCCGACTTACTGCGCCGAATGGACCTTTGCAGCATATTTTTGGCGACTATAAATACATTTTCAAACATTAATCTAGAGAGATTTTATCATAGTTTTACCATTTTTTTGGAATCAGTTTGAACTCTGAGTTTTGAGACAAGTTTTTCTTAGCTTTGAAGAATTGAAGTTTTCCATTTTTTGAGAAATTGGAAGTGGGTCTTTTGAGATTTCTTCAATTTGGACCTTTGTAAAGATGAAATTGATCTTACCCAGTTGATGGAAACACTAATTTGGTAACGATTTCTATGTTTTTACGATGTCTAGCTAAAACCCAATTCTTGGGGTGTGATTATGGGCTGATTTAGCTTATGGGTATTGCTAATATTTAGTTTAAATGTTGTTTAGAAGTGATTTCAATCAGTAATTGTGGTTCAATTTAAAGAATTGTAGTTGCAAATGCAGTTCTACCTTCGTGTTTTTGGCTTGCTCGAGAGAGAGGTTTTAAAACCAAGATTATTGAATTGATGGTCTGTGGGTATTGGGTTGTCATGGGTTCAGCTCGAGAGAGTGAATCCTAAACCCTTTTCCACACATTCAGCTCGAGAGAGTGAATGGACTAAGGCATAGAGTGTTCTTATTTGCTTGCTTGTTGGTGTTCGAGAGAAACCGACTTGATTAGGGGTAAATTGTTCGAGAGAAAGTTTACCTCCTCTATAGTCTAGCCTATTCACTAATTTACAGCTATTTTCTAACAGTTGCAGTTACCCATTTGTCTACATTAGTCTATAATCAAATCATATCCCAAGAACCCATCTCAATATCTGTTAATTCATATTATTTGCTGCTGCTGTAGTTGATAATTTACAATCAAAACTCCCATGTTATTTGACACTCGTGTCAATCCCTTAATTTGAATTATGTTTTTCTTTTATTATGTCTATTCCTATAATTGACTTGAGCATATTCGTACTTTACTCTTGAATTTTAAACACATACCACTCCCTGTGGAATTCGACCCCAACTCATTTAGTTGGGTTATATACTGACTAACGATCGTTGAAGCTTAGGACTGGATTAAGAGTCCTTGACAACGTTTTCAAATCAGTGACTATCTAGGGAAATTACTCATTAATTTTGTGAGGTTTTACGGTAGTGTAATTTTGCAACGTATGATTTAAAAAGTCTTTCAAGTAACTGATCATTAGTACAACCATTGAAATGTTTTCCTAAGCACAAATGTAAAGTGACCATGATAGTCTGCAATAAAGAAGATTCTTAATTAATTCATCCGGGAAAAATATGTAGAAATTTTATTTTAAAATAAAGGATAATTTTGTTGTTCAACTTTTTAAAGGGTATTTTGGATAAACAATTAAAGCTCATTGAGAAATGAAAAATGATAAATTGTAACATCTAATCATGTATTACGTGTAGTTTAATCATAATTATTGCTTTAATTTTAAAGTTGGTAAGAGGCATTTTTGAATTAAAAATATTGATGAAGGGCATTTTCATAATTCAATTTTGAACCTAAATCCTTCCCACTTTTAATATAATATGATATGATTATATAATGATATATGATATATGATGACACCTCTTCAAATTCTTACTTCAATATTTTAAAAGTAGAGTCTATTTAGAAGGAAAAAATTCGATTACATTGTTTTATCAATCATAATTTTTCTAATTTTTCTGTTATGAGATTTATGATTATGATTAACAGCAATATCAATGTACTCATTTTTCAAGAAAACAACAATTTAATTATTAAAGGGCTTATGATATTCAAATTCTACCATTATGTGATTATAATATTTGTATTTAATTAAATAATTAATCAAATTTTAATTTAGTAAAGGGGAAAAATGGTAATTCAACTTTTTACTTTGAAGCTTCCCACTTATAGTAATATATGATGATAATATATGATACTAGTTTCTGGATACGTGCGTTGCACGTGTACCCATCAAAATTAGGATAAATTATTTCAAATTATCATTGTATTAAAAATAATTTTATAATTAAATTACATGAATATCGTTCATTTTCAAACAAAAAATAGTTCAAATTTGAAATATATTCTTGGATACCAATAACAAATTAAAATATGATAGCAAAGTATCTCTTCTCTAAATGAAATAAAAAATAATAATATTTAGTACTTTAAAATACTATAATTATATACACAAATTAATATATGTATAGTCTTATCTCATATGTTAATTACCTGCAAGACAATGTTCAGAGAAAAGAAGAAAGATAAAAAATGAAAAGAATTTGATAGCCACTTCTTAGAGTTAATTAAAATAAAATGAAGGCTACAATTAATAATAAATATTAATTTTTTATTATTATTAAAGGATCATATCAAATATTGAATCATACCAAATTAATTTTCTAAAAAATGAGCTTAGAATACAGAAACATAGCATCAACGGAATGACAACTTAAAATATGAAACGGTATCAAAAGTTGAAACATTGAATTTGCCTTTCTCAAAATGAGACAGAAGGATAAATAAATAAAGATAAATATTTATATCATTATTTCTTCCGTGAATTAAAGAAGTTATTAATAATTTAAACGTTACTTTCTTCATTTTAAATTATTCACCGTATTTCAATCTTGTACACCTTTTCAGAAAAAAAAATGATAAAAAAATATAGTTTTAAATATTCTATATTACACATCCCTTACAATAAATAAACATAAATAAGTAATTAATAAAATTATAAGAACAAATTAAATAACTTTTATTATCAATTAATATAGTACAATAGTTTAATCGTTAAAAAGATCAAGTAAATTATAATTTTTTTTTTTACAAATTACATCACACAAGTATATTAGTAAAGAGTCATGACATTAATTATATTTTGATGCATGCCCCTTTATTTTACATTCAAAGAAGTAAACTATGTACTAAAAAAAGACAATCCTTCTTGAAGAACATTCACCTTTGTTCTTCTAAAATAGAGAGCAAAAAGCATGATTTGGTTATCCCTAAAGAAGTTGATCCCCCAAATCTTAGCTTGCCTATCCCTTGTATATCACATAATGTTGTTTACTCCAATATTTTTTATATTTATAGATGACAAACGTAATGATTATCTAAAAATTATAAGAGAATGTGTATAGTCAAAATTTAGATAAGTGCAAATCATGATATAAATGCATGAGAATATTACCAATTTTCTTGGATAACATGACTTTTTGCTAATATATGAACCATATTAAATTGCTTGTAAATTTTAAAATAACTTTTGAAATTCCTAAAAAAGATCTATTATTTTTTTTGTGCATTGAAACATTAATGATAATTTAGTTTCTAAGCGTAAATTATTAGAGGAACAATGTTAATTTAGTGAATGAAAAATGGTCAATTAATTATTTTTTTTAGAAACATTTAATATTTAATTAATTAGTTTTTTATATAATTTTTGTTTTAGTGTGTGTGTTATACATACAAATTTCATATAAGTTGTGAGGGCATTCAACATTTTCCGTAAACAAATCCTATTTATTTGTAATCTTTTTAAATTAAGTGAAAAGGGAAATTAGCAAAAAAATCAATTAAGCATTATTAAATAAGCAAGTCATATCCCAAAATCCTAATAATGCATAAATGACAGAAACCCCAATATTGGTGATATCAGTATGATTCAAAATACCAGTACGAGGTTAGTAACTTTTTTGATGAGTTGTGATCTTTTTAAAGTGTGGTGACTTTTGTGAAGGGTTGTACTTTTCTGATAAGACACAATAAACATCTGTTCATACTATCCTTTGTTGACTATATAGAGGGTTTATTACTCACATTTTTAAATTACGATTTTTCTAAGTTTACTATTCTTCTTCTTCTTCTTCTTCTTCTTTTTAAAACACTCAATTCAATATATCTTCTATATTTATATAATATTATATTTATCTTTTTAATTTATATTAAAAGCAGACACATTTTCACATTAGAGGATTGTGACTTTTTTGAAGGGTTGTAATTTTTTTGAAAGGTTGTGACTTTTCCAAAGATATGTAACTTTTTCAATGAGTTGTAATCTTTCTGAAGGTTGTGACTTTTCCTATAAGGCACAATAAACACATGTTCGTACGATCTGTCGTTCGCTATAGATAGAGAAATTTTCTTATATTTTTTAACTATGAACTTCCTAATTAGTTTTCTATTCTTCTTCTTCTTAAAAAAACGCAGGTGTGATTTGAAGTTGTTGCATTTTTGAATTTTAGTTGAATTTGGACATCCCTAACTTGAATGTTAAATTAAATTACTATATTACCCTCCCCCCCCTCCAAAAAAAATACTCAATTTAGTATATCTTCTATATGCTATATTAATATTTATATTATTATATTATATTAAAAGCACGAACTCCAATAATTAAACCTAAGCAATAAATTATAGGGGAGGGAGGAAAAAATATATTTAAGAGGTGTAATTAAAAGATTTTAAGTGTGCCTTTTTTATTTTTTACATATCACAATTAATATTAAATCTTTAAAATGAGAAAAAGAGAGAAAGAATAAATGTAACTGAAGGTCATGGAGAGATGCAACACCACATTATCTATTTATATTATAAATATATATATTATAAATATATATTTCATTTATATATATATTATAAATACATCCATTAGTCATAGAAACTTATACTTTATTATTTCATTTATAATTGTTAATTTAAATTTCTGACTTAATAATATTGATATTATTTTAAAAAATAGTGCACCACATGGTTTGACATTGACGTGCAACAAAATTAGTATTATTTTAAAAGTGGGAAGGTTTAAGGTTCAAAGTTAGATTACGAAAATGCCCTTTATTAAAAATTTTAATTCAAAAACATTTTCTACTAACTTTTAAAATTAAGTCAATAATGATAATTAAAACTAGACTCAATACATGGTTAGATATTACAACTTACCATTTTTATTACTTAATGATCTATTAATTGTTAATCCAAAATACCCTTTTAAAAGTTGAACAACAAAATTATCCTTTATTTAAAAGTAAAATTTCCACATGTTTTCTGTTATGAATCAACCCCAGCCAGACGGAAACTTTGACGTCACAAAATCAGTTATTGGGCCAAAAAGGTTGATTTGGGATCGAAGCCCAATTAGCGACTAATTTTAAAGGAACAGAAGTTAGAAAGAGAGGTTATGCGTATTATGAAGAAACCGCCTGTTCCTCTCATCTTCTTTCTAGAGTCTTAACTTCTCATCCCCATTCTTATCTCTATCCTTTAGTTACTTGTAATTTCATTGTAATCTAGTAGTTTGAGAGTTGTAAGTACTATTCTAAAGTTGTAATCATGTTTTGTTCTTATTAATATAATGATCAATTCGGATTTGTTACATTTTCCTTCGCTGAATTAATTAAGATTCTATAACGACCTTATTCCGTCGTTAGGGAAAAGCCAATGGAGAAAGAATTGGGGTCAAAAAACTTTTTCGTAGTAACTTGAGATTTCCCAACCTAGTCTAGATTTGGATGAAATCGGAGTCATTAAGGTGTAGGGAAATCTGGTAGCAATCGGGTGACTTATTTATGATTTTAATTACATGAGTAGTTAAATAATTTGTTAAGGAATTCGTACGACTTTACAGAATTGAATTCGGGTGAGTAGAACTCCCGGAATAGATCTTAGCATGAACGGTATTTTCTGAGCATCGTTGATTAAAGGTGTATTGTGAAATGGGGGTCTTGGAATTATTAAAATAACTCACTGTTTCGTGCAAGCCGCTTTGGCGGTGGTTTTGGTCGCTCTGGCGGTGCTTCTGTAGCGGGGTGAGGGCTGTTGTGGCGGGCCAGACGCGACTTAAAGTCATAAATAAACCCCTAAACGACCTTATTTGGCACTTTTCAATTTTTAGAGCTAAGGAACGACCCAAGCGAATCCTACTCGTTTTTCACCATTCTTGAGGCTAAAGGTAAGCTTTCCACTCCCAGAATCCATTTTTCGATCCGTAGAACATAATAGAATGGGTGAATATTGATGGGAGGGTTTGTTATAGATTCTATGGTGGAAGCAACCCTAATTTAGATAATTGGGATCATGAGTTTGATCTAGGGTTCATAGAATTGTTAGTAATTAGGATAATTAGTGATTGTTTATTGATTCCCGTGTTATTATGATTGTTGTAGACCAAGACCAAGAGGAACGAATCCGGAAAGGGAAGGATCAAGTTTCTTAGGGTTTCAAGCTTGTTTTGAGGTATGTGATGGTTGTGATTCTATGATTGTGTGATGTATGTTTGTTCTTGCTTCATTATGATACATGTATGTATATGAATATTGCATTATTGATCACACTTGTTGTAAATGAGATAGATGAATGATGGTTACCATGAAATCATGACTTAAATGTATGATCTTGAGGATATACTTGTGATTGTGATTTTGGTGTGTTTAATGGATCCGTTGCCATGTCCCGATATAACTAACTTGGATCGGTTGCCACGTTTCGGCATAACTAACTTGGATCGGTTACTACGTTTCAACATAATTATTCGATCGGTTGGCACGTTTCGGCATAACTAACTTGGATCGGTTGCCACGTTCTGGCATAATTATGGGATCGGTTGCCATGTTCCGGCATAATCATTGGATCGGGTACCACATTATGGTATGCTAACTTTTTGGGTGTGGGTTCCATGAGAGGACCATTGAATTATGTTGTGTATCTACTTGTGAGGAATTCGTTCATATCTAATGATGATTGATATTGGAAGACGGTATGTTGCTCTAAATTGATATAACTGTGATATGTGAGAATCGTGAAGTTGTTCATTACTCGTATATGTTGATGATATTGTATATGTTCGATATGTGCATCTGATTATATTGTTGTATTGACTAATGTATGTTACACTTATTGGGATAACCGCGTGATCCTACCAGTACACTGTGGTTGTGTACTGATACTGCACTTGCTTGTTCTTTTTGGAGTACAGAGCATCTTCAGGCGGCTATTGATAGACCTCAGCTAGGTGACTATTGAGCGTGACCGGATTCAAGGGTGAACCAGTTCTTTCGGGCTGCCATGGATCTTTCTTGTTTAAGTCCACGACTATTTGTTTAAGGTGTTGTTTAGTTTCGGGGTTGTACCCCTTGTTCTTAAACCTGTCGTTAGTAGAGTTTTGGTACAATGACTTTCAGGTTCTAGGAGTTGTTCTTCCGCATTAGTTTGGCTAGTTTGTTTAAACCTTTGGAGTTTATGGGAACTCCGTATTTTTATAGTCATTTAAACCTGCTTCCGTATCGTTAAATGTCTTAGTTTTCATAAAATTTGTTTGTTTGGGTTGTAGTAATGGTTCCTCCACCTGAGGGTTTGTGTAGGTGCCAATCACGACGGTCTGGGTCGTGACAGAATCTATTCTTAGTACAGATTGGAGAGGTGACTTTAAATTTGTGCTTAGGAAAACATTTGAATGGTTGAAGATATTTGAGTTAATGAATTTCTGTTAATACGTCAAATAAATCAATTTGACTCATCTCTATTACACCTTCCTCCATTTCGTCAAATGCATATTTAAATGAGTGACACTTGACATATTTAAAATTTAAAGGTCTAAATTAAATTAATTTAACAATCCTCTTAACCATAGTTAAAAATAAATTAGGAAAAAAAGTGCCAACTTTAGTAAAAAATAATAATCTCATTTTCACTATTTTTGGTTCCTCAGTAATATCATATTTTCATTATATATGTTTTATATCTCCAGAATATTATTTCCTAATCTAAAGTAGAATATATTTTTCATTTTTTCATATCTGACAAAAAAAAAACCAACAAAATAATTAAGAAAAAAAAAGATCAACTTTATTTTTAAGCAGAAATTATTCTAAAACCATTTTACAGTACTATTATATTGCAGTGTCTTTTTTCCTTATTTTTTCTGGCATAATTTTATTTGTCAAATATTTATCTTTTTACTCAACAATTTTTATTTTTTTTCTATCAAACATAGTTTACAAGATTTCAATGAAAAAAATATAATGATATATGTCAAAAGTAATTTAGAAACATGATTTGAAATTTGTTTTATTTCAATACTAAATTTTTAGAGATTATCTTGGGTTATTTTTGTATTTTCTATGTATTTTTATTAAAAATATTTATGACTTCATTTGATTAAATTCTTAAATAAAATTAAAATTATATTAAAAATGAGAAAATATAATTAAAATGATGACATAAATGAGGAGCAAAAATTAGTGGAAGATGAAAATTTTCTTACCCAAGTTGGTGAGTTTTTTCTTAATTTGTTCTTTAACTATGATTAAGTGACTTGTCGAATTAAATTTAATCTAGACTTCTAAATTTTAAATATGACAAGTGTCATTCATCTAAATATGCACTTGAGAAAATAGAGAGAAAGTATAATGAAGATGAGTCTGTAACGAACTGTTATCATCGTTATGGAAAAGCCAATGGGGAAGGAATTCGAGGCAGAAAACTTCTGAGTAGTAACTTGGAAATTTCTAGCCTAGGCCAGACTTGGACGAAATCTGAGTTAGGTGAGGTCTAGTGAAATCCAGTAATGGATGGGGGATTTAATTATTAGTTTGATCACGTGAGTGGATAACCAAGATGTTAAGGAGCCTGTACGGCTTTACGAAATCAAATTCGGGCAAGTAGAACTCCCGAAACTGATCTTGGCGTGAAAGGGTAGTTTTAGACCGTCCAGGTTTGAAGGTGTGTTGTGAAATGGGAGCTTGGAACTCAATTTCGGAGTTTCTATCTCCATGCAAGCCATTGGGGAGGGATTAATCCCGCCAGGGCAAGGCCGTTGTGGCGGGATAAGTCCCGCCATGGCGGGCCAGTCGCGACTTAAATTGGGGAAAAACCCCTAAATCGTTATTTTTTGCAAAACATCGTTCTTAAGAGCTAACATACGACCTAAGGCAGTTTCTTTTCAGATTCCAACAAATTCTCACGCTAAAGGTAAGTTAATTACTCCCCTAATCCATATTTCGATTCTTAGAACTTAGAATTCTTGTAAATTATCGTTGGGGAAGGGTTTTGGCCTGAAGTTAAGGGAGGGGAAAAACCTTAGCTAAACATTAGGATCATGGGTTTGGCCTTGGGTTGATATTTTGATATAATCCGGATAAATTAGGCCTTGCTTATTGATTCTTGCATTAATTACTTGTTTTAGACCAAGAACAAGCTGAGAGACTTTGGAAAGGGAAGGCTCAAGTGTCTTAGGAGTATTCAGGCTTGGTTTTGAGGTAGGTGATGGTTCAACTTCCTGTTGTGTGATATATGCCTGTTAATTGCTCCATTGTATGCATGCATGTATGTGAATAGAGAAACACGAACCGAATCAAATGAAATTATTATGTGTGAACAATTACATGCCATGAACCTATTGCTTGACCGTGTGACTAGGCACTATTCATTGTGGTGTGATTGTGACTGTGGTTGTGCTGACTAGACCGAGTGTCACATTCCGACACATATATTAGACCAAGTGATGTTTCGACAAATATATTGGACCGGATGTCACGTTCTAGCACATGTATATTGGATCGGATGTCACGTTTTGACACAATCGTTTTAGTGCGGGTTCCATGAGAGAACCATTTGTAATTGTTACATTTATTTACTTGTCATGGTTCTTGGGAAATTGTACGTTGCTCCTAAAATGATGATTGAATTGGGCATTCAGTATATGTGTGTTTACTGTGTTGTAATGACTTACTTATATTGCGCTACTCGAGTAACCGCGTGATCCTACCAGTACACCATTGTTTGTATATGATACTACACTCGCTTTTTCCTTGTTGAGTACAGGGCATCTTCAGGCGGCTATTGACAGACCACAATTAGGAGATCATTGAACGAGAACGAATTCAAGGGTGATCCAGTTCTTTTAGGTCGCCATGGATCCATCATTAGCTTAGTCCATTCTTTTCTGATCAAACTATATGTTTAGACTTTGTTTATGTTTAGTTTTCGAGGTTGCACCCCTTTTTCCTAGACTTGTTGATTAACATAGTTTTGTTACAATGACTTCCAGTTCTAGAGATTGAATTTCCGCGATAGTTGTTTGTAAGACTTTCTGAGTTTATGGTAACTCCTTATTTAATTCGTCATTTAAACCTGCTTCTGTATCTTTAAATGGTTTAGTTTCTTAAGTTGCTTAGACGGGTTGGGGTAGTGGTTCTCCCACCGGAGGGGTAGTGTGGGTGCCAATCACGGTGGTCTGTGTAACACCCCTCAAAATGAAGTAGGATAAAGTAGAGCCTCACATGGGTTTTATGCATTAATAACTTGTCAAAATAATGAAGAATAGCCTTTTTAGTCAGTTTTAGAGAGTTTGGAAGTCAAACGTCAAGGGACGACCAAGACGGTTCAGAAACTAGTCTTTTACATGTTGGTGTGTTCTAGTATGTTGTTCATGTTTTATGTGTTGTATGGAGTCTAAAATCAGTGGAGGTGACCCTAGTGTCTTAATAAATATTTTTAGGGTCGAAACGTTCGAGTACGACGCCCCGAAGCCACCATAAGGGCCCCCAAGGAGGACCCCAACCCTTGGCCAAACAAGTTGCCAAGGCAGCTTGCAAAATGTGCATGGAGGGAGCATGTCCACGTCGCGGACTGGCTCTACCAAGGGCCAAAAGTTTGGTCCGCGTCACGGCCACCTCTGCCTCGAAATTTAATTTCCAGAAACTTGTGGGAACACTGCCGCGTCGTGGAATTGTTTCCCGACGAAATCAGCGAAAATAAAACTCAAGTTTGACTTGTTTAAAAAGGTCCAACTAAGTGAGGGGTAGTTTGGGTACTTTGGGGGAATTATTATAAATGGTTATTCTACCTATTTTAGGGTATTTTAAGTGGATAAAACCTCAAGACCTAGAATTAGACCTTATTATCTAAATTGAACCTTCCCTCGCAAATAAACTCTCTCTAGAACTCCATGGAAGACATCTTTGAAGCTTCAGGCTAGGGGATGGGTTTCTACTGATTTCTCCTTCAAATTCGTAGGAAATTAATCATAAAGGTATGGGGATTTTATCTTTGGTTCTCCTTTCAATCAAAGAGCCAAATCAAAGTGATTTCAATGGTTTTCAAAAAAC
>NW_006238948.1:2623307-2624555 GCF_000226075.1 Solanum tuberosum | reverse complement strand
AAGAATGTGAGAATGAATGAAAAGAATGGGTGTTAATGCTAATGAATGAAAGTTGGGTCTATTGTAAGGATAGTATCATAAAGTACTCATTTTAAATGAATGTGGTTCATAGATGAAAGGTTTTCTCATCTTTGAATCCAAGAACTTCCTTAATGAATGTTGGGCTTGGATGGGTGCTCTTTCGTGAGTTGAGATGAGAGTACTTAGTTGCAATCCTTATCCCTAAATGAATGAATGTTGGGCTAGGATGGGTGCTCCTTCGTTAGTTGAGATGAGAGTACTTAGTAGCAATCCTTATCCCTAAATGAAATGAATGTCCAAACTCAGTGGGGGAGTAATGTCTAGCACCGAGAGGATATGCACATGGGTGGATACTCTTTCGTTAGTTGAGATGTGAGTATTTAGTAGCAACCCTTAAGATGGGTGCCCCTTCGTTAGTTGATATGTGGGTACTTAGAAGCAATCCTTCTATCCCTTAACTATGTGCCCACATAGGACTAACTAGTGGTCTCTACCACGTAAAGGCTAAAAGAATGACCCTACCTTAGGCAAGTAGGGATCCCTCATCCGGTAAGGGTATTACTGGGATTCCATGTCAAGCTCCATGGTCTATGTCAGTTAAGGCTCTTCCCCCACATTAATGAATGAATGAACTACAATCTCTTAAGGGTGTACTACTTAGGATAGGTGGTGGAATGGGACATCACCTAGACATTAGACAAGTAGACATTTAAGAGAGATCTTGGTGTGTTTTAGTAATGATAATGAATGAATGAGTCTCTTTGGGCTAATTAATGAAAGCATTGGTTTTTGAGCATGCTAATGTGAAAGTGTGTCATAATGTATTGAATGTAAGTGCTTATGTTGAATTGAATGTATGTGATGACCTTATGTCATTAGTGAATGAAGTTGTCTAAATGCATAAAGTTGAATCAATGATTTATGTTGAGAAACATTTAAGGGAGATCTTGGTGTGTTTTAGTAATGATAATGAATGAATGAGTTTTATTGGGCTAATTAATGAAAGTGTTGGTTGTTGACCATGCTAATGTGAAAGTGAGTTATAATGAATTGAATGTAAGTGCTTGTGTTGAATTGAATGCATGTGATGATCTTATGTCATTATTTAATGAAGTTGTCTAAATGCATTAAGTTGAAAGAATGATTTATGTTGAGATGTGAATGGAGCTTGTCTTGTGTAACCATAAGGATCACTTGGGTGTGGTATGGAGAGGTAGTATAGGCTGC
>NW_006238948.1:2620105-2622895 GCF_000226075.1 Solanum tuberosum | reverse complement strand
AGTGTTGGTCTTTGAGCATGCTAATGTGAAAGTGAGTCATAGTGAATTGAATGTAAGTGCTTGTGTTGAATTGAATGCATGTGATGATCTTATGTCATTATTTAATGAAGTTGTCTAAATGCATTAAATTGAATCAACAATTTATGTTGAGATGTGAAAGGAGCTTGTCTTGTGTAGCCTTAAGGATCACTTGGGTAGAGGTCGAATACGCATGTAACGGCTAGGGGGTGCTCTCGGGTCGTTACAAACTTGGTATCAGAGCATAAGGTTTTAAAGATTACTTTTAGGTTCAAAGGCTCTAAAGCCACGTCTAGTAGAGTCTTGTTCATCGGTGTGAGTCGCAACACATCTAAGAGCGAGAGGCTATAGGACGATAGAAGTTTCACTTTCTTTTATTATTCTTGAGGTCGTGCCTTAGATTTTGTCGATAAGTGTCCTTTTCCTAATCCGTCTCTTGTGTTTATAGGATATGAATACGAGGGCTAACCGGATGAGAGCGGAAGAAAAGCTAGATGATGGGGGAGTTCCTCCCTAAGGAGTGCAAGGTGGCCAAACTCCTTTAGGTGGGCAAGAGAATGTGGTTCCGGTGGTTCCCCCAGATATGACTAATGGGGATATTTGAGAGGCTTTTCTCTCCCCGGCCCGTGACATTACTTAAGCAAATAGAGATGTGAGGCCTAGAATGAATGCTATTGAGAGTACCATGGCCTCAAGGTTAAGGGATTTCACAAGGATGAACCCTCCTACCTTCTTTGGTTCTAAGGTAGAGGAGGACCCACAAAACTTTATAGATGAGGTGTTTAAGATTGTGGATGCAATGTGAGTGACTCCTAGGGAGAAGGCGGAGTTGGCTTCCTACCAACTTAAGGATGTAGCTCAAGTGCGGTTTGAGCAATGGAGGGATGAGAGACCCATAATGGCTGACCCAATAGATTGGGGAGTGTTTAAGACGGCCTTTCTTGATAGGTTTTTCCCCTTAGAGTTGAGGGAACAAAAGTTGGTTGAGTTCATGAACCTACATCAAGGGAATATGAGCGTGAATGAGTACTCTCTCAAGTTTACCCAACTCTCTAAATATGGTCCTTCCTTGGTAGCAAATTCTAGGGCTAGAATGAATAAGTTTGTGATGGGGGTTTCCGGTTTGGTTGAAGAAGAGTGTCGTACGGCCATGCTCCATCATGGTATGGATATCTCTAGGCTTATGGTTTATGCTCAACAACTTGAGGAGACGAAACTTAGGAAGATGAATAGAGATATGAAGAGGGCTAGGCCGGATGAACAAAACCAATCTAGGTCTAAGAAGAGGTTCAATAACCAAGATTCTTCAATGGTCAACAATGATAGGGTGGTCTAACCCTAAACTTCAAAGAGGGAATGGAGGTGGTTCTTCTTTTGAGAGGCCTAGGTGTGCTAGTTGTGGAAAGCAACATTTAGGCGAGTGTCTTGCCGGCACGGATGGATGCTTTGGATGTGGGAGTAAGGGTCATAGGATGAGAGATTGCCCTACACTTAAGGCAAAAGGGAAAGAGACCGATCAAGTTGCTAATGATGGCCCGGATCCAAATGCTCCTAAGAGGAACCGTTTCTATATGCTTCAAGCTAACAAGGATAAGGGAACAAATGAGGGTAAGTCAATTTTCTTTGTTGTTTGATGATAACCTTAGGTGGGTTTACCCTAAGTGGGAGATGATGAGTTGAGTAGTAAGGTTGTTGATATCCTTATCTTTTCCTTCTATTCTAATTCAAGCTTGAAACAAAGAGTTCTTAGTAGCATGTTGCATGTTGGAGTCTTATGTGAATTGAGTTTCCATATTCTTCTTATGATGTGCATATTTTAGTTGAATTCTTGTTTAAATAAATAAATGAGTTTTCTTGATTATATCCCTCATGATTTATATGCATTTATGAAGTATTGTTTAAATTGCTCCATGAGATGCCTAGTCGAGCATGATATGCTGTGGAGAAGGAAGTTCCTCCAAAGAAATGAGTAAAGTTTTGTGCATATTGAGTGGTAGATGTTATTCCTACTTCCTTGAATTGCATGAAAGTCTTGTTGTAATGCTTTTTATGTGGAGTTGATGTTTCCTCCTTGATGTGTGCTGTAGTAATGATATTACATGCTTGTTGTGGGATGCTAGTCCTAGAGTCTTTACTCTATGATGTCCGAAGTGTCATTCGAGGGTGAATGTTCCCAACTGGGGGATATTGTAACACCCCTCAAAATGAAGTAGGATAAAGTAGAGCCTCACATGGGTTTTATGCATTAATAACTTGTTAAAATAATGAAGAATAGCCTTTTTAGTCAGTTTTAGAGAGTTTGGAAGTCAAACGTCAAGGGATGACCAAGACGTTCGGAAACTAGTCTTTTACGTGTTGGGGTGTTCTAGTATATTGTTCATGTTTTTATGTGTTGTTTGGAGTCTAAAATCAGTGGAGGTGACCCTAGTGTCTTAATAAATATTTTTAGGGTCGAAACGTTCGAGTACGACGCCACGGGGCCACCCTAAGGGACCCCAAGGAGGACCCCAACCCTTGGCCAAACAAGCTGCCAAGGCAGCTTGCAAAATGTGCATGCAGGGAGCATGTCCGCGTCGCGGACTAGCTCCACCAAGGGCCAAAAATTTGATCCGCATCGCAGACGTGTTGCAGACTCCTCTGCCTTGAAATTTAATTTCTAGAAATTTGTGGGAACACCTCCGCATCGCGGACTTGTTTCCCAAGGAAATCTGCGAAAATAAAACTCAAGTTGATTTGTTTAAAAGGTCCAACTAAGTGAGGGGTACTTTGGGT
>NW_006238948.1:2618818-2619764 GCF_000226075.1 Solanum tuberosum | reverse complement strand
TTGGGTTCTTGCATGAAAGTATTTCAAATGATGTTTTATATTAATATTGATGGTTTTAAGGTCAAAAACTCCATGAACCCTTGCATATCTTGAAACCCTAATTTTGGGTCGAAAGTGGGTCTATTGATTATGAGCTAATAATGTGATATTAATGTGTAGATTGTTATGGACGATTTATTTATGTATTTTTCTATATTGAATTATGAGTAATTGATGGTCAATTGTGTTATATTGGATGTTGGCCTTGAATGGACAATTGTGACCTTAGGTTTATGATGATAATGAAGTTGTGGATAGATTATTTGATTCTAGTATTATATATATATGTAGTAGATGTTAGAATTTTGTGGTTTGATCCCTTTGAAATTAGGGAGGTGTTTACTTTATAAGCATGTTGTGATCATGGCCTTGTAGGCAAAGTTGGATGATTGTTGTTTTGAGTAATGTTGATTATGTGAAGGTAATGTGATATGATGTGAATTTGTGTATGGTACTAAGAGCATGAAATGTGACCTTGTGTAGAGACTTTATGTTTAATGCTTGGTTGTTGTCTTCTTTGAATGACTTATAATGAAGGTGAGGTTAAGGTAGACTATGTTTACCTCTTCTCACACCTAGTAAAGAATGAATGAAAGAATGTGAGAATGAATGAAAAGAATGGGAGTTAATGATAATGAATGAAAGTTGGGTCTATTGTAAGTATAGTCTCATAAAGTACTCCTTTTAAATGAATGTGGTTCCTAGATGAAAGGTTTTATCATCTTTGAATCCAAGAGCTTCCTAAATGAATAAATGTGGGTTAGGATGCGTACTCTTTCGTGAGTTTGGATAAGAGTACTTAGTACCAATCCTTATCCCTAAATGAATGAATGTTGGGCTAGGATGGGTACTCCTTCGTGAGTTGAGATGAGAGTACTTAGTAGCAATCCTTATCCCTAAATGAAAT
>NW_006238948.1:2618022-2618470 GCF_000226075.1 Solanum tuberosum | reverse complement strand
ATTAATGAATGAATGAACTAGGGTCTCTTAAGGGTGTACTCCTTAGGATAGGTGGGAGAATGGGACATCACCTAGACATTGCATAAGTAGACATTTAAGGGAGATCTTGGTATGTCTTAGTAATGATAATGAATGAATGAGTCTTGTTGGGCTAATTAATGAAAATATTGGTCGTTGAGCATGCTAATGTGAAAGTGAGTCATAATGAATTTAATGTAAGTGCTTGTGTTGAATTGAATGGATGTGATGATCTTATGTCATTAGTGAATGAAATTGTCTAAATGCATTAAGTTGAATATATGATTTATGTAGAGATGTGAGGGAGCTTGTCTTGTGTAGCCTTAAGGATCACTTGGGTGTGGTATGTAGAGGTAGTATGGGCTGCCTCACCATGTCTTACTTAGGTGAGTCTTGGGATGACATTTGATGAGTGTTTTAGCGTTATGAT
>NW_006238948.1:2604420-2617546 GCF_000226075.1 Solanum tuberosum | reverse complement strand
CTTAAGTTTCATTTCATTTGTAAAGGGCCGTGTCCCTTAGTACGTTCTAAGTTCTTGTCTAAGATTGGCTAAAGAGACTTAGTAGTTCCTCTTGCGTATTGATGTTTTCAAATGTTGATAACCCTTGAAGTCTTATGGTTTTATTGAGTAAAAGTTTTAAATTCTTAGTGATTTTTATGATCTATGCAATGAATGAATGCTAAGGCTTGTATAAGACCTCCGAGAGGTCGAATACGCATGTAACGGCTAGGGGGTGCTCTCGGGTCGTTACAGTCTGGGTCGTGACAAAGTTGGTATTTGAGTCCTAGGTTCGTTGATCTCATTGTACCAAAATGAGTCTAGTAGAGTCTTGCGAAATAGTACGGAGATGTCTGTATTGTTGTTCGAGAGGCTACATGACTTTAGTAAATCTCTTTGTCTTCTTGTCCTTTCGTGGATGACTTGATTCCAATTGGTATATGGTGATCCAAATTGGTATCTAATCTCCTTCACTCTTCTGTCCGCAGACTGTTAACACGCAATACAACGGTGTTAGGCTTGTAGCTCCCATCAATGAGTCAGCAGAGGAGCCCTCAATAAGAGGCCATGGTTGAGGCAGGGGTAGAGGAAGAGGAAGGGGCAGAGGCCGAGGAAGAGTGGCACCCGCCAGGGGTGGAGCCCTAGCTGAGAATGTTCCTGGGGAAGAGACCCCTCCTGCACCCCAAGGAGAGGTAGAAAAAAATATGGAGATCGAAGATGATGAGGATGCACAGGCTGGGAATACCGGTCTTCCTCCCTTAGACCCAGTGTTAGCTTAGCAGATCATGAGTTTTCTGAAGGGGTTAGTCGGCCCTGGAGTCCTTCACAGTGCAAGCTGCTTAACCTCCGAACAACTACCCCGTTGCTGCCACTATTCCTAGTGTGGATGGTGCATTAGACACTGATGCCTTCTTCATTAAGGGATTAAACCCCGAGTTGCAGGTATTGTCTGTTCACATGTCCTCTGTAGGTAAAAGTTTTAATGAAGTGAAAGATTTTGTGAAGAAAATGGAAGGAGTTCGACGTGATGGACAGGCCAAGAGCATATGTAACTTTCATGGTTCGTACTCTAGAGGTTCAGGTAGGTCGATGATTGCAGCCTGGCCAATTCAGTGAGCCCTGCCCGCTTCTACAGGTGGTTACTTGGGAACTCCACAATAGAATTCCATTCAGGATAGTTAGGGACCGCACCTTCATATGGCAACAGACCATCTTTTGACCACAATTGTTACAATTGTGGAGAACCTGGGCATATGAGGAGAGATTTTCCCCTTCCGCGCATGTCTAACACAATGCAGCAAAATACCAGAGCAGTGGTACCTGCGGGCAGCGGTAGTAATGGCAGAGGACGTCCACAAGGTGGGCGAGGAGGAAATGAGCGAGGCCAGGTAACTGGTAGTGCAGGTAGAGAAGCAGTGCAACTAGGAAATGAGTTTGCCCGTCAAGATGACAGGGCTCAGATTTATGCCTTTGCGGGCAAGACCGAGGCTGAGGTGTCAGATGCAGTGATCACATGTACTATTCTTGTCTATGATCAGATGGCTACTATTTTGTTTGATTCGGGTTCTACTTATTCATATGTGTCCGTTCAGTTTGCCTTGGGATTTGATGCGGTATGTGATGTGCTTGATGCTCCCATCCATGTTTCTACCCAGTTGGAGAGTCTGTCATAGTCACCCATATGTATCGTGCTTGTCCTATTTTATTTATGGGTTTTCAAACATGGGCTGACTTGGTTATTCTGGATATGACTGACTTTGATATAATCTTAGAAATGACTTGGTTGTCCCCTATTATGTAGTGCTTAATTGTAATTCTAAGTCTGTGACTCTAGAGATTCTGGGTAGGGAAAAATTATAGTGGGAAGGGGTGTACAAGCTTAAGCTAGCTAAGGTCATATCTTTCGTTCAGGCTAGGAAACTGGTGGGGCAGGGGTGTTTGGCATATTTGGCTCATATTCGGGATGTTGATGCTGAGTCTCCCTCTATTGAGTCTATTCCAGTAGTGTATGAATTCAAAGAAGTGTTTCCTACCGATTTGCCTGGTATGCCTCCGCATAGGGATATAGATTTTTGCATTGATTGGGAATCGGACACTTGCCCTATCTCCATTCCTCCTTATCGCATGGCTCCGACAGAATTGATATAGCTTAAAGCTCAAATCCAGGAGCTTCTTGATAAAGGTTTCATCCATCCTACTGCTTCCTCGTGGAGTTCTTCTGTCTTGTTTGTTAAGAAGAAAGATGGTAGTATGAAGATGTGCATAGACTATCGACAGTTGAATAGGGTCACCATTCGAAATAAGTATCAGGTGCCTCGGATAGATGATCTCTTTGACTAGTTGCAGGGTGCATCAGTTTTCTCTAAGATTGATCTAAGGTCTGATTACCATCAGTTAAAGAGTAGGCCTGATGATGTACCCAAACCGGCATTCAGGACCTTCTATGGGAACTATGAGTTCTTAGTGACGTCGTTTGGGTTGACCAATCCCCCTGCAGCCTTCATGGGTTTGATGAACGGGGTGTTCAAACCCTTTCTGGATTCATTCGTTATTGTATTTATTGATTACATCTTGGTTTATTCGAAGAGTAAGAAAGAGCATGCCAACCATCTTCGTATTGTTTTGGGTGTCCTTGGAAACTAGAAGTTGTATGCAAAATTTTCCAAGTGTGAGTTCTGGTTGACTTAAGTTGCCTTGTTGGGGGATGTGGCTTCAAATGAAGAGGTAATGGTAGATCCCCAAAAGATCGAAGCAATCAAGAACTGGGTTCGGCCTAGCTCTATGACTGAAGTTAGGAGTTTCGTGGAGCTAGCCTGCTACTATCGTTGTTTTGTGAAATTTTTTGCTTCTATTGCCACGCATTTGACAAGGCATACTAAAAAGGAGGCACCTTTCAAGTGGAATGACAAATGTAAAGAGAGCTTCCAGAAACACAACTCTTCTGACCACAACACCTATTCTGACACTGCCGGTGGAAGGTAAAGATTTCATTATTTACTGTGATGCTTTAGATTCGGGCTTGGGTGCTGTGTTGATGCATGAAATAAATGTCATAACTTATGCATCGCGACAGTTAAAGGTGCATGAGATAAACTACCCAACACATGACTTGGAATTGGCAGCGGTAGTGTTTGCTCTCAAGATCTGACGACATTACCTTTATGGTGTCAAGTGTGAGGTGTTTACTGATCATCATAGTCTACATCATGTATTCACTCAGAAGGAACTGAATCTGAGACAACGAAGGTGGATGGAGTTACTCAAGGATTATGATGTTACCATCCAGTATCATCTGGGTAAGGCTAATGTGGTGGCAGATGCATTAAGCCGGAAGACGGTGAGTATGGGTAGTCTAGCTTGCTTGGGTGTGTCCAAGCGACCTTTGGCCAAAGAGATTCAGACCTTGGAGTCTAAGTTCATGTAGTTGGGCATCTCAGAGAAAGGTGGGGTGTTAGCCAACATTGAGGTTAGGCCTTCATTGAGGAGATCAAGGCCAAGCAGTTTGAGGATGAGAGTTTGAATGAGCTCAGAAGGAAGACAGTGTCTGGAAAGGCACAAGATGTGGCTCTTGAAACGGGTGGTGTGCTCAGTTTTAAGGAAAGAATTTGTGTTCCCCGAGTTGATGACTTGATTCAGAAGATGTTGACGAAATCTGATGGTTTGCGATAATCCATTCATTTGGGTGTGACCAAGATGTATCGAGATTTGAAATGACTTTATTGGTGGTCTGGCATAAATAAAGACATAGCTAAGTTTGTGGCTAAGTTCCACAACTGTCAGCAAGTAAAGTATGAGCACCACAGGCCTACATGTTTGCTTTAGCGAATGACAATTCCTGAATAGAAGTGGGAAAAGATAGCTATGGATTTCATGGTTCGTCTCCCCAAGACCTTGGGGAAGTTTTGATTCCATTTGGGTGGTAGTTGACAAACTGTCTAAGTCAGCCCACTTCATTCCGGTCAGAATATACTATAATGCTCAGCAGTTGGCTAAGGTTTATGTGAAAGAGATAGTGAGGCTGTATGGGGTGCTCCTTTCCATCATCTCAGACCGTGGTATGCAGTTTACATCCCAAGTTTTGGGGAGCATTGCATGATGAGTTGGGCAGTTGACTCACTTTTAGCACAACTTTCCATCCACAGACAGACGGGCAGTTAGAGAGAACTATTCAAGTGTTAGAGGACATGTTGAGGGAATGTGTGATTGACTTTGGAGGGCATTGGGATAAGTTCCTACCTTTGTGTGAGTTCTCCTATAATAACATTTACCACTCTAGCATTGACATGGCTCCATTCAAGGCACTTTATGGGAGGGAATGTAGATCACCTATAGGATGGTTTGAGGCTAGAGATGTGAAACTTTTGGGGGTTGATTTGGTGAAAGATGCACAAGATGAGGTGAGAAACATCCAAGCTAAGCTTCTAGCAGCCCATAGTCGACAAAAAAAGTATACAAACCGTATGGTGAGAGACATGACATTCCAGGCTGGTGAGCAAGTTCTTCTTAAAGTGTCACCCATAAAGGGGGTGATGAGATTCGGCAAGAAGGGCAAACTTAGTACTCGATATATCGGGCCATTTGAGATTCTTGACTGTGTAGGGTCAATGGCTTATAGGTTGGCCTTATTGCCTAGCCTATATGGAGTCCATCAAGTGTTCCATGTGTCCATGTTGAAGAAGTATCATAGGGACGGAGATTACATCATAAAGTGGGACTCAATTTTGTTAGACAAAGACCTTCAGTATGAGGAAGAGCCAGTTGCAATTCTTGATCGCGATGTACGGAAGCTGAGGACCAAAGAGAAAGTCCGTGAAAGTTCAATGGAAGCATCATCCGGTTGAGAAAGCTACTTGGGAAAATCGAGAAGGACATGTGAGACAAGTATCCCAGTTATTCGACGATTCAGGTACTACTCTACTCTTGCCTTAGCCAATTATCCTAGTTTGTCACTCGGGGACGAGTGATGGGTAAATTGGTATCTATTGTAACAACCTATTTCCTTCGTTATGGAAAAGCCAATGGGAAAGGAATTTGGTCCAGAAAACATCTGAGTAGTAACTTGGAAATTTCTAGCCTAGGCCAGGACAAAATCTGAGTCAGGTGAGGTCTAGGGCTATCCGGTAATGGATGGGGGATTTAATTATGAGTGTGATAACGTGAGTGGATAGCCAAGACGTTAAGGAGCCGACACGACTTTACATGATCAAATTTAAGCGAGTAGAGCTCCCGAAACTAATCTTGGCGTAAAAGGGTAGTTTTAGAATGTCCATGTTTGAAGGTGTGTTGTGAAATGGGAGCTTGAAACTCAATTTCTGAGTTTCTGTCTCAGTGCAAGCAGCTGGGGCGGGATTAATCCCTCCGAGGAGGGGATGGGGGACGCTGTCGTGGGCCAGTCACGACTTAAATCAGGGAAAACCCCCAATATCGTTATTTTTTTGAAAACTTTGTTCTTAAGATCTAAGGGATGACCCATGGCAGTTTCTTATTAGATTCCAACGAATTCTCGCACTAATGTAAATTAATTCTCCCTAATGTGTATTTCGATTCTTAGAACTTAGAATCCTTGTAAATTATCGTCGGGGAAGGGTTTTGGCCTAGAGTCAATGGAGGGAAAAGCCCTAGCTGAACATTAGGATCATTAGTTTGGCCTTGGGTTGATATTTTGATATAATCCGGGTAAATTAGGCCTTGTTTATTGATCCTTGCATTAATTACTTGTTTTAGACCAAGAACAAGCTGAAAGACTTTGGAAAGGGAAGACTCAAGTGTCTTAGGAGTATTCAGGCTTGATTTTGAGGTAGGTGATGGTTCAACTTCCTGTTACGTGATATATGACTGTTAATTTCTACATTGTATGTATGCATGTATGTGAATAGGGAAACACGAACCGAATCAAATGAAATGATTATGTGTGAACAATTACATGCCATGAATCTATTGCTTGACTGTGTGACTGTGTTCACTGTTCATTGTGGTGTGATTGTGACTGTGGTTGTGTTGATTGGATCGAGTGTCACGTTCCGACACATATATTGGACCGGGTGTCATCGGGTGTCACGTTTTGACATATGTTTATTGGATCGGGTGACATGTTCCGACACACTAACTGTTTCAGTGCGGGTTCCATGAGAGAACCACTTGTAATTGTTACATTTATATTTACCTGTTATGGTTATTGGGAAATTGTACCTTGCTTCTAAAATGATGATTGAATTGTGGATTCTGTATATGTGCGTTTACTGTGTTGTAATGGCTTGCTTGTATTACGCTACTGGAGTAGCCGCGTGATCCTACCAGTACACCGTTGTTTTTGTACTGATACTTCACTTGCTCTTTCCTTGTTGAGTACAGGGCATCTTTAGGCGGCTATTGACAGACCTTAGTTAGGAGATCATTGATCGAGACCGGATTCAAGGTTGAGCCAGTTCTTTGAGGCTGCCATGGATCAATTAGTAGTTTAGTTCATTCTTTTCGGACTCAGACTATATGATTAGACTTTGTTTATGTTTTGTTTTCGGGGCTGCACCCCATTTTTTTAGACTTGTTGATTAACACTGTTTTGGTACAATGACTTCTAGTTCTAGGGATTGAATTTCCGGATAGTTGTTTTTAGACTTTCGTAGTTTATGGGAACTCCTTATTTAATTCGTCATTTAAACCTGCTTCCTTATCTTTAAATGGTTTAGTTTCTTAAGTTTCTTAGACGGGTTGTGGTAGTGGTTCTGCCACCGAAGGGTTAGTGTGGGTGCCAATCACGGCGATCTGGGTCGTGACAGAGTCAAATCCATAAATGACTGTACTAAATACTAATGATCAGTTACTTGAAAGGCTTTTAAATTCCTACGTTGAAAAATTAGACTATTTGCTAAATAAATATTGGAAAATGGTAAATAATGCCCTTAAACTATGAGAAAGGAACGAAAATGCCCTCCGTTTATAGTTTGACTAAAAAATGCCTTTGTCGTTAATACTTTGGTTAAAAAATTCCTTTGCAATAAATAATTTGATCCAGAAATGCCCCTATAGTTACTAAATGAATCAAAAATATCCTTTTTCGATTAATTTTTTTTTTCATTTTTAAACATATTTGTTTTCTAATTAACATATTATTAAAGAGCATTGTTCTTGTTTTCTTTCTTTTAAAATCAATTTAACAAATAAAAATGCTTAATCTCATTTTATCAATTAAAATAAAATAACTTCATGTACCCTTTCGATAGATAATATATGCCATTTATATAAGATCATAGTATATCCATCATAAAAAATAATTATAATAAAATATATTTTCAATTTTTTTAGAATTGAAGTAAGATAAATATTTGCTAATTTAGAATATATTATTAGAAAAAGAATGTATTAAAAAAGAAATAAATAATATATTTTATTTGGAAAATGAGCATTTTTGACCCATTAAATAACAATAAGGACAATTTTGGATCAAAGTATTAACGACAAGGGCATTTTTGGACCAAACTACAAACGGAGGGCATTTTTTTCCCTTTCTCATAGTTTAAGGGCATTTTTGATATATAAATATAGAAGTAAACAATTACGCCTTTTTACCTCTTATATACGTTGCAAAATTTTTGGTTTTAGATAAAATGTCAAATTAAATACACAATAAATTATCTTATCTAATATAATATATTCTGCTCAATAATCTCTCTCTCTCTCTCTCTCTCTCTCTATATATATATATATATATATATATATAACACATTGCTTTTTGAAAGAACTAGAATTAGAAAGAGACATTTTTGGAAAGAATGAAAATCTGGAAAATTTGGTTAAGTAATGTGAATTTTGAGTTTTTGGTCAACTTCAGATGACCATAACTCCTAGATCAGGATGATTTAGGTGTGTATCCATATATCTTAGGAAAGATCTTGGAATAAGCTTTCCAAAGCCGCCGAGTTTGCGCGATTCCAAGTTCGTATGAGTTAGATATGCTCATTGGAAGTTGGGCTGTTCGATTAAGGAAAGTCCAATCCGGATTTTGGAAGGGTATTTTGGTCTTTTCCATACCCAACTGAATTAATTCGTTTTTGGTAATATTTTTAAGGTCTAGACTGATAGGATTCAGTTGACGCTTTTGAAAAATAGAGTTAGGGTTTTTGGAGAAAGAACGCAAGAGGAGAAGAAAGGAGAAAAGAGCCAAGATCATCATTCGTAAGGATTTAGCTTGTGGATTTCGTCAAGGGGTGATTCGTACGAGGTATGTGAGATCACATAGCATTGGGTTAGTTCACCTACGCGCCAATCATGATTCAATTCAGCAAAGTTATATTGATTTGAAAGTAAATCCTATGAGTTCTTGATGAAATTTGTTTGAAATCTTGTGGGTTCTTGTTGTTGATGTGTCTTGAGATTGATTCATGTATTTAGGTGTGAATTTGAGTTGAATCTTTCATATATTGGGGGTTTAGTCAATTCTAGGTGTTTGGGGAAAGAACCATTTGAGTTTGGAGGATTTAGAGTTGAAAAGCGAGCAAGAAAAATCGTCAAACACATGGGGAAAGGGGTGGGGCGTCGCGCCAGCCAGCGCGCCCCAAAGAGTTCTCTGAGGTTTCACTCTTGGGGCGCCGCGCCAGCCAGAACTCCCCAGGCCAGGCTCTGAAGTTTGCATTCTGTCGCCCCGCGCCTCTCAGAGTGCCATGGACGCTAGTTCTTCCCATTTCTTCCCCAACCTTCCGTACTAGTTCCTTAGCAATGTACCTATGTTTTCTAGTTGATTCCAACACTCTTATGTACATCTAAACATAATGAAATCATCCATAAACTTGATATCATGAACCTTGAATCCATATTCAATTAAAGGAAACTTAAGAGTCAAGTCTAGAAGTTAAGAAGTAAGTCAAGAGAAGTTTATAAAGTTTTCAAAAGTCTTTCACAAACGTTTTAACTTTTTTTTAAGCCTTAAGTTTTAAGTTAAGCAAAGAGTAAAAAGTTGAGTACATTTCTTCAAAAGAGTATATCGAGACTATGTATTCCCAAAGAGTAATTTTTTTCACTTTTACAGAAGAAAGGGAAACACCAATTTCCAAGAGAGCTTTTAAGCTAAGTTTTGAGTAATTATCTCAAACCAAATAAAGAAGTTTTGTTTTGAAACATATGAGCTAAGTATATTTTGGCAGTAGTATTGAGCACCGATATGGGGATGCGAGTTCATATTAACTCAAGTCTCCATAAACCATGTATCCATCATGGGTAGTAAATGATCATACTTTTTAGATGACTCCTTAAGTTCTTTTTAGCATAGACTAGTGGATCCACTTAGTTAAGGCGTTCTATATGACGGCAAAGTATAAGACAGTTCTGGTAGCGTGGGCAAGACGCTGTATCACCACTTTGGCTCATAGTGGTAGTTGTCGGTTATAAAAACTCCCACAAAAACTATATCACTCTATTACACGAGTAAAGTTGAGTTTGTTATTGCATTTCTTTAACGAACTGATTTGCTTTCTACTGTTTTAAAAGCTTTCTATATATTGCATGTGTTTTATTGCTTTATATTGAGTTAAGTTGTTCATGAGTTGAGTAAAGCCAAGGTAAGTGTTCTTTTCAGATTCTTTTCAAGCCTATGTTATGTTTAGCATTCCAACTCGCATACTCGTACATTCAATGTACTGATGCCAGTTGGCCTGCATCGTCTTATGATGCAGACGTAGGTTATCATGATCAACATCCATCGCCTCGTTGATCAAGTTGAGCACTCAGAGTTAGTTGGTGAGCCTCCTTGGTTTCCGGAGTCTCCTTTTCATAATTGTTTAGCTTTTCAGTTGTTAGGATGATCGGGGGTCCTGTCCTGACATCCCTCTTTGTTTTAGAGGCTTTATAGACAGTTAGCAGTCCGTTGTCTTTACATTACTATTTCATAAGTTAAGACTTGAGTTGCCATTTTGGCCAAGTTGAATGTTTGACCTTTGAACGTTCTAAGTATTTTATTAAACAGTTGAGTATAGATGCATTGAATCCTTGTAATTATGCTTTTAAGTCTTCCACTGAGTAAGTAAGCTAGTCCAAGGGTTCGCTTGGGACCATAAATGGTTCTCGAGTGCCAACCACGTCCAGAGGTATAGGCTCGGGGCATGACTAACTTGGTATCAGAACACAGAGTTCAAGAGTCCTAGTGACTCTATGAATCCGTGTCTGTAGAGTCCTAGTTATCGGTATGAAGAGCGCCACATCTATAATTAGGAGGCTGCAACACTTAGGAAATTATCTCATTTCTTTCACACTTATTTCGTGCGTTAGAGTTTGATCTCTAAGAAGTTTCTTTCTAATTCGTGCTTGCACGTGTTTTTCAGTTAATCATGCCTCCACGAAGAGCTGTCAGAGGTCGTCCTACTAGGCGTAATGTTGAGGAGCAAGGGGTACCTAATGCACCTGAAGTACAACCCTAAGGAGAAGTTACTAATGCTGAGTCCAGGGAAGCAATAAGGATGCTGAGTCAAGTTGTGACTAACCAGGTTGGGCAGCAAAGAGAAGCTCGACAAGAAGAGACTGACACTTCAAGGATTCGCGAGTTCTTGAGGATGAAACCTCTAAGTTTCACTGGTTCAAGCACTACTGAGGATCCATAGAACTTTATTGAGGAGCTGCAAAATGTATTTGATATCATGCGCGTTGCTGATACTGAGAGGGTGGGACTAGCTGCATACCAAATGAACTAGGATTTGGTTCGACCAATGGACAAAGAACTGAGCTGAGGATGCACCACTTGCGAGTTGGGATTATTTTGAGGAGGCCTTCTTGGGGCGTTTCTTTCCTTGAGAACTGTAAGAGGCTAAGGTACGAGAGTTCCTTTCTCTTAAGCAAGAGTCACTAAGTGTTCATGAGTATGGGTTGAAGTTCACCCAACTATCCCGTTATGCTCCGAAGATGGTTGTGGATATGAGGAGTAGAATGAGTCTGTTTGTTGCTGGGTTGTCCCGTCTATCAAGAAAAGAGGGCAGGGTAGCGATGCTAATTGAGGACATGGATATATCAAGGTTAATGGTATATGTGCAGCAGGTTGAGGAAGAGAAGCTGAGGGATAGGGAGGAGATTAGAAACAAGAAGGCTAAAACAGGGAATGAGTCCGGGCAGCAGAAAAGTAATGTGAACCGTTCGTCCTTTCAGCAAAAGCAAAAGGGGCCTGCTCTATAATCTGCTAGTGCACCTGCACCCAGAAACAAAGGTGAATAGTAAGAATTCCCAACACTTCAGGGATAGACCTGCCCAATCTCAGGGTAGTATGGCACAAGAAGGTAACTTGGCTCCTGCATGTGCTAAGTGTGGTAGAACCCACCCAGATAAGTGTCACGATGGTTCCACATGTTGCTTCAAGTGTGGACAAGAGGGTCACTTCATGAAAGAGTGCCCTAAGAACCAACAAGGTAGTGGAAATCAGGGTAATATGGCCCAATCTTCATCAATTGCTCCACCAGACAGGGCTGCACCTAGAGGAGCTACTTCCGGTACTAGCAGAGGAGCAAACCGTCTTAATGCGATCACTAGTCGCCAAAAGCAAGAGAACTCTCCAGATGTTGTCACTGGTATGATCAAAGTATTTACTCTTGATGTTTATGCTTTGCTAGACCCAGGAGCAAGTTTATCTTTTGTAACCACTTATGTTGCAAATTATTTTGATGTTCTTCCTGAGAAGCTTTGTGAACCTTTTTGTGTTTCTACACCTATTGGGGAGTCTATTCTAGCGGAGCGAGCATATCGTGATTGTGTCATTTCCATCAATCACAAGAACACCATGACTGATTTAGTTTAGTTAGACATGGTAGATTTTGATGTCATTCTAGGCATGGACTGACTCCATGCCTGTTATGCGTCAATAGATTGTAGAACTCGAGTTGTCAAGTTCTAGATTCCTAATGAGCCAGTCATAGAGTGGAGTAGTAGTTCAGCAGTGCCTAAGGGTCATTTCATTTCATACCTTAAGGCGAGAAAGTTGGTTTCTAAGGGTTGTGTCTATCACTTAGTCCGAGTTAATGACTCTAGTGTTGAGATACCTCCCATTCAGTCAGTTCCAATAGTAAATGAGTTTTCGGAAGTCTTTCGAGATGATCTACCCGGAGTCCCTCCTGAGAGAGAAATAGACTTCGGCATAGAAATTCTTCTCGATACTCATCCTATCTCTATTCCTCCATATAGAATGACACCAGCAGAGTTGAAAGAGCTTAAATAATAGTTAAAAGATCTCCTTGATAAGGGCTTTATTCGACCAAGTGTCTCATTTTGGGGTGGTCCGATCTTATTTGTGAGAAATAAAGATGGTTTCCTTAGGATGTGTACAGATTACCGTCAGTTGAACAAGGTTACCATCAAGAACAAGTATCCTCTTCTGAGAATTGATGATCTTTTCGATCAGCTTCAGGGTGCTTCTTGTTTTTCTATGATTGACCTCAGATGTGGCTACCATCAGTTGAAAGTAAGGGAGTGTGATATTCCCAAGACAACATTCAGGACCCGTTATGGTCATTATGAGTTTCTAGTCATGTCGTTTGGTTTAACTAATGCACCCGCATCGTTCATGTACCTTATGAATAGAGTATTCAAGTTTTCTTTAGATATGTTTATTATCATTTTCATTGATGACATTCTAATCTATTCGAGGAATGAGGAAGATCATGCTAGCCATCTTAGAATAGTTCTTCAGACTTTGAAAGATAAGGAGTTATATGCTAAGTTCTCTAAATGTGAGTTTTCGCTTGAGTCTGTGGTATTCTTGGGCCACATAGTTTTCGGTGATGGAATTAGAGTTCATACCCAAAATATAGAGGCAATACAGAATTGGCCTAGACCCACATCTCCCACTAATATTAGGAGTTTCTTGGGTTTGGCTGTATATTATAGAAGGTTCGTAGAGGGGTTCTCATCTATTTCAGCCCCTTTGACCAAGTTGACTCAGAAGACATTTAAGTTTCAATTGTCTGAAGCTTGTGAGAAAAGCTTTTAGGAATTGAAGAAGAGGTTGACTACTTCCCCAGTGTTGTCCTTACCAGAAAGTGCTCAAGGTTTTGTCGTATATTGTGATGCGTATAGAGTTGGTTTAGGTTGTGTATTAATGCAGAATGGCAAAGTTATAGCTTATGCCTCCAGACAATTGAAA
>NW_006238948.1:2595917-2604186 GCF_000226075.1 Solanum tuberosum | reverse complement strand
ATGTAGAATGGCAAGGTTATAGCTTATGCCTCCAGACAGTTGAAAGTTCATGAGAAGAATTACCCAACCCATGATCTAGAATTGACTGTCGTAGTATTTGCTTTAAAAATATGGCGTCATTATCTTTATGGTGTTCATATGGATGTGTTCAGCGATAACAAGAGTCTTCAATATGTGTCTAGTCAGAAAGAGCTTAATCTCAAACAAAAAAGGTGGTAAGAGTTACTCAAGGATTATGATATGAGTATCCCCTATCACCCATTCAAGGCTAATGTTGTTGCTGATGCCTTGAGCAGGTTGTCTATGGGTAGTACCACCCTATTTTGAAGAAGATAAGAAAGAGTTAGACAAAAAAGGTGCATAGACTTGCACGACTAGTTGTTCAACTAATGGATTCCACAGAAGGAGGAGTAGTGGTGATGAATGGAGCTGAATCATCATTAGTGTCAGAAGTAAAAGAGAAGCAAGACCAAGATCCTTATTGCTTGAATTAAAGGCAAGTGTTCATAAGAAAAAAGTGATAGCTTTTGAACAAGGGGGGGATGGTGTTTTGAGGTATCAAGGTAGATTGTGTGATTGTTTTCAAAGGTAATTAGGATGAGCACCTACGTCTTATTGAATTTACTTACAATAATAGGTACCACTCTAGCATCCATATGGCTCCTTATGAAGCTCTTTATGGAAAAAAAGTGCATATCTCCTATTGGATGGTTTGAAGTTGGTGAAGCTGGGTTGATAGGACCAGATTTAGTTCATCAAACTATGAAGAATGTGAAAGTAATTCAAGAGAGGTTGAAAATAGTGCAGGGTCGTTATAAATCCTACACTGATGTTAGGAGAAGAGAGTTAGAGTTTGAAGTAGATGATTAGGTATACTTGAAAGTTTCACCCATGAAGGGTATTATGAGGTTTGGTAAGAAGGGGAAGCTTAGTCCCCGGTATATTGGTCCTTACTGAATATCCAAGAGGGTTGGTAATGTAGCTTATGAGTTAGAGCTACCTCAAGAGTTAGCAGCGGTTCATCTGGTGTTTCATATTTCCATGTTGAAGAAGTGCATGGGCGATCCTTCATTGATCATACCAACTGAAGAAATTGGGATCAAAGATAGCTTATCTTATGAAGAGATTCCGGTTCAGATTCTTGATCGCCAAGTTCACAAGTTGAGAACAAAAAAGGTAGCATTAGTCAAAGTTCTTTGTAGGAACCAATTTGTTGAGAAAGTTACTTGGGAAGTTGAGGAAGATATGAAGAAGAGATATCCACATCTCTTCAAATCTAGAGAAGTTCCAGATCAAGGTACTAACCTTTTCTTGGTATTCATTTATAAGTTGGCATGTTGTAATTACATTATGCTTGTTGGGTGTTTGAACTGCATGTTTAATGTTACACTCTTAGCCTACTAAGAGTAATCTCATTCGAGGATGAATGTTCCCAATGGGGAGATATTGTAACACCTCACTTTTTGAAAGAACTGGAAAGAACTAGAATTAGAAGAGCCATTTTTGGAAAGAATGAAAATCTGGAAAATTTGGTTAAGTAATGTTAATTTTGAGTTTTTGGTCAACTTCAAATGAACATAAATCCTAGCTCAAGATGAGTTAGGTGTTTTTCCCGATATCGTAGGAAATATCTTGGAATAATCTTTCCAACGCCGCCAAGTTTGCGCGATTCTGAGTTCGTATAAGTGAGATATGCCTATTGGAAGTTGGGTTGTTCGATTAAGGAAAGTCCAATCCGGATTTTGGAAGGGTGGTTTGGTCTTTTCCATACCCAACTGAATTAATTTATTTTTGGTAATATTTTTAAGGTCTAAACTTATAGGATTCAGTTTACGCTTTTGAAAAATAGAGTTAGGGTTTTTGGAGAAAGAACGCAAGAGGAGAAGAAAGGAGAAAAGAGCCAAGATCATCGTTCGTAAGGATTTAGCTTGTGGATTTCGTCAAGGGGTGATCCCTACGAGGTATTTGAGATCACATAGCATTGGCTTAGTTCACCTACGCGCCAATCATGATTCAATTCATCAAAGTTATATTGATTTGGAAGTAAATCCTATGAGTTCTTGATGAAATTCGTTTGAAATCTTGTGGGTTCTTGTTGTTGAAGTTTCTTGAGATTGATTCATGTATTTAGGTGTGAATTTGAGTTGAATCTTTCATAAATTGGGGGTTTAGTTGATTCTAAGTGTTTGGGGGAAAGAACCATTTGAGTTTGGAGGGTTTAGAGTTGACGAACGAGCAAGAAAAATCGTCAAACACCTGGGGAAAGGGGTGGGGCGTCGTGCCAGCCAGCGCGCCCCAAAGAGATCTCTGAGTTTTCACCCTTGGGAGGCCGCGCCAGCCAGTGCCCCCCAGGACAGGCTCTTAAGTTTTCCCTTTGGCGCCCTATGCCTCTCAGAGCGCCAAGGACGCCAGTTCTTCCCATTTCTTCCCCAACCTTCCGTACTAGTTCCTTAGCAATGTACCTATGTTTTCTAATTGATTCCAACACTCTTAGGTGCATCTAAACATCATGAAATCATCCATAAATATTAGTTCATGAACCTTGAATCCATAATTCAATTGAACTCTTTCTCTCTATATATGTATATATATATATATATATATATATATATATATAAAATTACAGTTACTAATATAAAAATATATGAACACCGTTTAAATAAGAACAAAAGGTTGAAAGGCTTATGCTACTCTTATTTTCTTGGAAATAAATATGAACTTTTGTTCTTCAATTGACAAATTTTCCAACATTTTGTTGTAATAAATCTATAAATAGGTATATGATTCTTTTACTCATATTTAATTTTTATAGCTGTTTTATATCGAAATACTGGCATTATAATAATTTTATTTCTTTATCCTTATTATAATATTTTTATTATTTATAATTATGAAATTACTAGTTTTACCATAACATATTTATTAGTCTTAATTATGAGGAGGAGATTAGTTTTTATTTTTTGAGTAATAAACATCAATACTTAGCATTTAAATCAGTAAAGAATTTGTTTCATTTCTTCAATTGTTAAAAGTAATTATTAACAAACTTTAATTTAATGGAGTTGAATCACTACTACTTTATAGTTTGTATACAATTCTTTTACCTTCTTTATTTTTATATGTATTCTTTTAGTTTTACAACATATATGGAGAAAAAAGAACAAAATAATAGTAGATGCATTAGTGAAGGATAAACGATAGGGAAATAGTATATAACAGAAAAAAAATGTAACTCAATGGTTGGTTTAGTTTCTTTTTAATTGTCATTTCATTTTTATTTTATTTAATAACAATCATAGAATATATTTTTTAACTTTTATTTAGATTAAAAGAAATTAAAGGGTCCGTTGCCAATAAATGCTTGTATGAATGTGTATCATAATTTACTACGAAATATTTGCTATGTACAATAGAAATAAAATTAATTAAGGGATATATATATATATATATATATATATTATAGCTTATTTCTTAGGAATAAATTCTCTCTTTTGTTCAATATTAATTGTTAAGTTTCCAGGATGCTCTGATCATTCTCCTCTTTGCATTACATTGATGAAAGAAGAGGATATCAGGCATAAGCCGTTTAAATTCCTAAACCATCTAGCAAAGCATGAGAATTTTCAGGAGATAGTTCAGAGGGCTTGACAACAAAGACGAAGTAATGGGACAATGTATGAGGTATGGAAGAAACTTCAGAATGTGAAAATAGGTTTGAAAGAATTGAATAGTGTTGCTTTCCATGGGGTGCAAAGTAGAATAAGAATGTATAGACAACATCTGCATGATATACAATATACTATGAGAAATCCAGGACAAGCACATGACATTATTGAGCTGGAGAAGGAAGTTAAACTAAATTTGGAGAAATGGCTAAATATTGAGGAGAGTATAATGAAGAAAAAATCAAGGGTTCAGTGGCTGCAATTGGGGGATGGAAACACAACATATTTTCATGCTAGCTTGAAGAATAGAATAGCCCAGAATAAGATCACAAGTTTAATCACAAATACAAGAAGGTCTGAGACCAGTAAAACTGAAATTGAGGAAGAGATTACAGATTTCTACAAACAATTATTGGGATCCTGTGCCACTCAACTACCTGCTATAAATCAGAAGGTCATGAAAGATGGTCCGGTCTTGAATAGAAGCCAACAAGCTCAACTGATTGCACATGTTAGCAAAAATGAAGTGGTTATGGCTTTGAAGGGCATAAATGACAACAAAGCTCCTGGATGTGATGGTTTCAATGCATATATTTTTTAAAAGGCTTGGGTGCACATAGGAGAGGACATTACTGATGTTGTTCTATACTTTTTCTCCACAGGTAAAATGTATAAAGCCATTAATTGCACTACTGTGACTCTTATACCAAAAGTAGCTCATCCTTCCAAAGTATCAGAATATAGGCCTATTTCCTGTTGTACTTTACTGTACAAGATCATATCCAAAGTGCTAACAAATAGGATGCAGTGTGTGATGGAGGTTTTGGTGGATAAAAATCAGTTTGCTTTTGTGGTAGGCAGGATGATAAATGACAACATCATCCTAAGTAATGAGTTAGTCTAGGGATATGGGAGGAAGGGAGTGTCTCCAAGATGTATGCTTAAAGTAGATATGAAAAAGGCATACGATTCTGTTGAATGGAGCTATCTTAAACAGATAATGACTTATTTGCAGTTCCCTGAGAAATTTGTTGAGTGGATATATCAGTGCATTAGTACAGTATCATATTCCATTCTCATAAATGGATATCCTAGCAACCCTTTTATTGCAAAGAAAGGCTTACGACAGGGGGATCCACTGTCCCCTTATTTGTTTGTGTTGTCTATGGAGTATTTGACAAGATTGCTCAAGAAACTGAAGAATGATCCTAACTTCAATTTCCACCCAAAGTGTGAAAGAATGCAGATAGTACAACTCAGTTTTGCTGATGATCTTTTGCTGTTTAGCAGAGGAGATACTATATCAGTTAGATTGATGTTTGGCATTTTTCAAGAGTTCTCCCTAGCTTCTGGATTAGTTGCAAATGCTGATAAAAGTTCCATATATTTTGGAGGAGTGCCAACAAGTATTCAAAATGAAATCCTTCATGATCTAGGATTTTCACAAGGGTACTTACCTTTTAGATACTTAGGAGTTCCACTAAGTACTAAGAGGGTGTCTTTTCTGCAGTATCAGCCATTAATTGATAAGATCATGAGTCGAATACAGAGCTGGACTTCCAGATTCCTATCTTATACAGGAAGGACTCAATTGATTAAGAGTGTTATGTTCTCCATTCAGGTGTTCTGGTCACAAGTGTTTGTGCTACCCAAAAAAATTGTCAAATGTATTGCAACATTATGCAGGACCTTTTTATGGACAAGAGGAGTAGATGCATCCAGAAAGAACTTATTGCTTGGGAACATCTATGTAGTCCTAAAACTGTCGGGGGCCTCAATATATTGAATATTCAAGCATGGAATAAAGCTGCAATAAGCAAACTATTATGGAATTTGAGCACTAAGAAAGATAGATTATGGGTGAAGTGGATCCACATGTATTATGGGAAACAAGGGACTATATGGGGTGTCATACCAACTCAAGCCTCATGGATGGTGAAGAAGATAATGTAGATGCACAAAGTATTGGAGACTATTGGCTGGAATGAGGAGTATGTCAAGCATATTGGAAAATTCTCCATAAAGCAGCTTTATAAAGACATTAGAGGAGAATACCAGAAGGTGGAATGGAGAAGGCTCACATGTAACAATATTGCCTGCCCTAAGTGTATTTTCATCTTTTATTTAGCCCTACATAGCAGGCTACTCACAAGGGATCGATTAGCAACATGGGGCTGTGTGGAAGATATTCAATGTGTATTATGTAGGAATGAGGATGAGAACCACAATCATTTGTTCTTTCGATGTTTGTTCTTATCACAGGTTTGGTAGAAGATACTAAGGTGGCAAAACATTAATAGGAAAGCTAAAGGATGGGAAGAAGAAACAACCTGGGCAAATACATATTGTAAAGGTAAGCAAGCAAAGGCTGAGGTATATAGGATGACATTGGCTGCAAGCGTGTATCTCATCTGGCAGGAGAGAAACCAAAGAATTTTCCAGAAAATAGCAAACACTCCGGCAATGCTGGCAAAACAGGTTGTCCAAGAAGTGCATATGAGAGGGAGAACAAGCATACGATTAAACTGTGTACTAGCAACTCTGAACTTTTATCCTGAATAGGTGCAATTTACTTAGCTAGAGTGGTAAATGCGTAGTGAAGTCTGTTAGAATAGAGAGCTGATAAAGCATAGTTTGGGAGATGTCTAATATGCATGAGTTACTGATTTGTATTGTTTCAGTTGGTAGTGAAATTTTTTTATTTACCAAAAAATATTGTTAAGTTTTTTTTAAAAAAAAACATTGTTGGTATTTATCTTGATAATATAATATAACTAGTGTACTTGGCCATGCTTTGCGCGATTAAAATAAAAGATTAAATATATTCTGAAATAATTAGCGTCATTACTTGACAAATATTTTAATAATAAATAATGTAATAAAAGAGAGGAAAATTAAGTTACGATTCTAATATGACCTATTCAAAGAAATTGCTAAAAAAAATTGTGCTACAAATTGTTGATAAAAAAAAGATGAAACATAAAAGTTGATATGAAAAACTTGAGCTAATTGATAATTCAATCATCATAGTTTCATACTAATTAAAGTTAATGATTTATAGCAATCTTATTAGTTCAATCACAATCTACTCCATCATAAATTACTCCTCATGTCCCATATTAGTTGATCACTATACTAAAAATAGTTGTCACATATTAGTTGATCACCTTAATAAATCAACAAAGCATTAATTGATTTTATTTTTCAAATTACCTTGCAATTAATTCCTTTTTAAAGTGTTTTGTAAAGTTTCAAAAAAGTTCTTTAGGGGTGAATTGGTAAAACTACCCACTTAATTATGATATCTAAATATATGCACGTAGAAAGAAAAGTCATCAACTAATATGGGACGGAGGAAGTACATGATTTTCTATTTGTATAAATGACTATATAATAAAAATAAATAAATAAAGATATATGATTTCTTAATATATGCACGTAAAGAGAAAAGTGATCAACTAATATGGGACAGACGAAGTACATGATTTTTTTTCTTATAAATGACTATATAATAAAAATAAATAAATAAAGATATATGATTTCTTGTTTATGAATTCTTCCCACTAAGTGCAACATACATAAGTCAATACAACAATATAATCACATGCACATATCGAACATATACAATATCATCAACATATACGAACAATGAACAACTTCACATTTTCAAGATACACAATTATATCAAATCATTGGTCCTCTGACGGAAACCAAACCCAAATAGTTAGCATACCAGAATGTGGTACTCGATCCAATGATTATGCCGGAACGTGGAAACCTGTAACACCTCAAAAATCAGACATAGGAAAAAAAATGCAGAAAACTATCTGAAGCAGTGAACCACGGCAGGGTTAACTGACCGTGATAGGGTAGTCTGTTGACCTGCCCGTGGTCATGACTTGGAAGTGACCAGGCCCAGACGTCAGACCACGGGCACCTTCACGGTCCGTGGCCTTGACGTCGGGCCGTGGTGGAGTCCATGAAGTCTAGGTAGTAGCCTCCCTAGCCTAGCCCTCAGACAACCCTCGCCCAAGTAAGGACCACGGGGACCTTCACGGTCCGCGGTCCTGAAGACGGGTCGTGATGGCGTCCGTGAAACCTAACAAGTAGCCCGCTAAATCCTGAGCCACCAGACCTCAGCCCAAGTGAGGGCCACGAGGACTTTCACGGTTCGTGGTACCCCACACGGGCCATGGTAAGGCTCGTGAGATAGACCCTCTGCTCAGTAGTCACCAAGTGAACACCACGACCTACTTTACGATCCGTGGTCCTTTCCACGGTACGTGAAGGTGGCCGTGGTCAGCCCTGTCTGCACCTGAAGTCACGGGTCTTTTGGTCTTTTCCTATTTCGTTAGACCCCTAAACTATGTTGTTTTAACCCTAAACTACGTGGTTTTGGTCAGTTTAAGCCTAGAAACATAACTAGAACTTACCTAAATCAAATCATTACTTAAACTTAGAAAATTAGAAGAGAAAGAGGCGAGCAACTCTATTTCAAGAATGCAACAAGGTTCCATCAGTTCCAGCCTCGATATCGAAAGATTTCTCCATGGAATTCGTCACCAGGTATGTGGGATTTCACTAGAGGGTTCCTTTCACCCATT
>NW_006238948.1:2592204-2595601 GCF_000226075.1 Solanum tuberosum | reverse complement strand
ACTAGGGTTCAACGTACCCATATAGTCCAGAACTACGAGCCACGTAGGTGTAAGTCCCCTCTGTGGGCAACATCAGTTTAGTGATCATGCCAGCATGCCTCTATACTTCTGGCAGGGTATATTGGGTCCTCTCCATGGGGCTTATACATCAGACTCCACATTTATCTCATGTGGTTTTATTATCGGTTATTAGTATCTCCCACAGTTCAGTTAGATTCTATTGCATTGACCATGTTTCAGTATATTCAGTATTCAGTCTCAGCATGTTATAAATTGGTCATTGCATTCAGTTAGCTCAGTATTCAGTATCTATATCATGTTCAGATTATATCATTGCTTATTTTCTTTGTTCAGTTATATGTTATTTCAACTTTATTCTATTCCTGCGTGCTCAGTACCTTTCATGTATTGACGCATACTCTGAGCTACATCTTCTCGTGATGTAGGTTCAAGTTCTCAGCATCTAGATCATGCTTAGCTTGGTTCCGGATCTCCAGTTCAGCAGAATCAATGGTGAGTCCTCATTCTCTGAGGACAATAGTCATGAGTTTCTTTTCAGTATTTTTTGTCCTTTAGTTTTAGTTTTGCTAGACTTAGCTGGGGCCTGTCCCAACATTTCTAGTCAGTTAGAGGCTATTTTCAGACATAGTTAGATTCTTCTTAGTATTGAGTAAATATCTTCTTTGTATTAAACTCATCAGTTTTCATTTCTCTCAGTTATAGTATATGGGTATTCCCCATTTTCTTCATTTTATTGATGATTATAGCTTCCGCATCAGTTTATTATCTTCAGTATGGTCATGATCATGCCAGCAGGGTTAGCTTCGGATCACTTGTGGTCCTAGATCCCATGTCCGCGTCTCGAGGGAAGTCTTAGGGACGACAAACTTGGTATCAGAGCACTAGGTTTAAGAGTTCTAGGATGTCTAAAAAGCCGCACTAAGTTGGGTCCTTTTCATGGGTGTGAAGTGCACCACATCTAATGACAAGGAGGCTACGAAGTGTATTAGGAAGAATATTCATTTTCTTGTTACTCTTATCGTGCTAAGGTATGATCCAATTCTATTCTAACTCGACATTCTACGTTTAAGTGATCATGCCTCCCCGTAGAGCTAACGCTAGGAATGCAAACGCAGCTCCTTCAGTCCTAGATCAGGAAGTTTCTAATGCAGAATTCAGGAACGCCATTCAAATGTTGGCTCAAAGTGTGGCCAACCAGAACAATCAGTGGGTTCCAGTTCAGGCAAATGCCAATGTTGGGTTAGCTGCAGCTAGAGTGCGAGACTTTGTTAGGATGAATCCGCCAGAGTTCTTAGGATTGCAAGTTGGAAAAGATCCCCAAAACTTCATTGATGAGGTCAAGAGGATATTTGAAGTGATGCAGGTAACTGGGAATGAGCCGGTTGAGTTAACATCTTACCAACTGAAAGATGTAGCTCATATCTGGTATACTCAGTGGAAGGAGAACAGGGGTACAAATGCAACTCCTATTACTTGGGATTGTTTCAGCAAAACCTTTCTGGACAGGTTTTTCCCTATAGAGTTGAGAGAAACAAGGGCCCAGTAATTTATGAACTTAAGGCAGGGTAACATGACGGTCTAAGAGTATGGGCTCAAGTTTAACCATCTCTCCAGGTATGCTCCTCACATGGTTGCTGATTCCAGGGTTTAGATGAATAAGTTTCTGTATGGAGTATCAGACTTAGTGAAGACATAGTGTAGGAATGCTATGTTGTTGGGAGACATGAGTATCTCTAGGCTCATGACTCACGCTCAGCAGGTTGAGGGTGATAAGCTTAGGGAACATGCTAAGGAGAATAAGAAATCAAGAATAGACAACTATGAGTATTCCCAACAGAAATCGGATGGTGGAAATCGCTTACAGTTTCAGCAGAAGTCTTCGACTCCAGCACCTTCATTAGCCAGTGTTCCATGCTCTAAGTTTCGGAATAATCAGAAAGGTGGAGCATCAGGCTCTAAGTCTCAAGGGAGTGTTACAGGTACCAAAACCTACCAACTTACCCTAAGTGTGGTAAGAACCATCTGGGCGAGTGTCTTGCAGGAAAAAAAGGATGCTTTGTGTGTGGTCAGTCTGGTCATAGGTTGACGGATTATCCTTCTAGACAGGGTCAAAGAGGTAATAATGGTAGAGCTCAGTCTACAACTTCAGCAGCACCAGCAGGTCGCCTGACTCAGCAGGGTAACTCTTCTGGTACAGGTGGCGGACAACGCCAAAACAGGCTCTATGCACTTCAGGCTCGCCAAGATCAGGAAGATTCTCCTGATGTAGTCACTGGTACGTTACAAGTCTTTGACCTTGATGTTTATGCATTATTAGATCCAGGGGCTACGTTATCTTTTGTAAGTCCTTATTTAGCGGTCAAATTTAGTATTAGTCCAGAATCTCTCTTAGAGCCCTTCTCAGTCTCTACTCCAATCGGTGACCCAGTTATAGCTAGACGGGTAAACATAAATTGCCTTATCACAGTCTCTTAGAAAGTCACCTCAGCAGATCTTGTAGAGTTAGAAATGGTAGACTTCGATGTCATTCTAGGAATTGATTGGTTACATTTCTATTATGCCTCAGTCGATTGTAGAACTAGGATTGTTCGTTTTCAGTTTTCGGAAGAACCAATCTTAGAATAGAAGGGTAGTAACTTAGCGCCTATGGGTCGATTCATTTCTTAGCTTAAGGCCAGAAAAATGATTTCTAAGGGATATCTCTATCATCTAGTTCGGGTCAAGGATTCTAACTCTGAAACCCCAACTTTTGAGTCAGTTCCAGTAGTCAATAAGTTTCCAGAAGTGTTTCCAGAAGATCTTACCGGAGTTTCTCCCAAAAGGGAAATCGACTTTGGAATTGATCTCCTTCTAGATACCCAGCCTATCTCTATTCCTTCTTATAGAATGGCTCCAATTGAGCTTAAGGAATTGAAAGAGCAGTTGAAAGACCTTCTAGATAAGGGCTTCATCAGATCTAGTATTTTGCCATGGGGTGCACCAGTGTTGTTCGTAAAGAAGAAAGATGGTTCTCTCAGAATGTGCATTGACTATAGGAAGTTGAACACGGTCATAATCAAGAATAAGTATCCCATCCCCAGGATTGATGACTTGTTTGACCAACTTCAGGGTGCTAGTCATTTCTCAAAGATAGACCTCAGATCGGGTTATCATCAGCTTAAAATCAGAGATAGTGACATTCCAAAGACAGCCTTCAGAACTCGGTATGGTCATTATGAATTTGTAGTCATGTCATTTGGACTAACCAATGCTCTTGCAGCTTTCATGGAATTGATGAACAAAGTGTTCAAGCAGTACTTGGACTTGTTCGTCATCGTCTTTATTGATGACATCCTCATTTACTCTAGGAATGAGGAAAATCATGCTAGTCATTTGA
>NW_006238948.1:2586091-2591895 GCF_000226075.1 Solanum tuberosum | reverse complement strand
ATTTATTGTGATGCATCCAGAGTCGGCCTAGGCTGTGTGTTAATGTAGCAAGGTTAGGTTATAGCCTATGCTTCTAGATAGCTTAAGGTGCATGAGAAAAATTATCCAACTCATGACCTCGAGCTTGTAGCGGTGGTGTTTGCACTCAAGATTTGGAGACACTACTTGTATGGTGTTCATGTAGATGTGTTCACAGACCATAAGAGCCTTCAATATGTGTTCACCCAGAAAGAGTTAAATCTTCACCAGAGAAGATGGCTTGAGTTCCACAAGGATTATGACATGAGTGTGCATTACCATCCTGGTAAGGCAAATGTAGTAGCAGATGCCCTTAGCAGACTATCTATGGGTAGTGTAGCACATGTTGAAAAATAAAGAAAAGAGCTCGCAAAGGATGTTCACAAGCTTGCTCGTTTAGGAGTTCGTCTTATGAGCATATCAAATGGTGGTGTGACAGTTTGAGATGGATCAGAATCTTCATTGGTAGTGGAGGTTAAGGGAAGGCAAGACAGGGATCCGATATTGCTCGAACTCAAGGGGGCAGTTCATCAACAGAGAGTTAAGGTTTTCTCCCAAGTGGGAGATGGTGTACTTCGCTATCAGGGTCGATTATGTTTTCCTAATATGGGCAAGTTGAGACAACAGATTCTAGCAGAAGTCCATAACTCCAGATATTCTATCCATCCAAGTGCCACTAAGATGTACCACGATCTGCGGAAAGTCTATTGGTGGAATGGTATGAAAAGAGATATAGCAGATTTTATGGCTAAGTGTCCCAATTGCCAGCAAGTCAAGGTAGAACATCAGAAACCAGGAGGTATGACTCAAGAGATTGACATTCCTACTTGGAAGTGGGAAGTGATCAAAATGGACTTCATCACAGGTTTACCTCGTACTCACAGACAACATGACTCTATTTGGGTGATAGTGGATAGAGTTACTAAGTCTTCTCACTTTTTGGCGGTCAAGACTACAGATTCGGTGGAGGATTACGCGAAGCTTTACATTAATGAGATTGTGAGGTTGCATGGAGTTCCTTTGTCTATCATCTCAGATAGAGGTCCTTAGTTTACCTCTCAGAAGTCATTTCAGAAAGGTCTTGGTACTCAGGTTAACCTTAGCACAACATTTAATCCGCAAATGGATGGGCAGGCAGAGCACACCATATATACCTTAGAGGACATGTTGAGAGATTGTGTGATCGACTTTAAGGGTAGTTAGGATGATCACCTTTCTCTTATAGAGTTCGCCTACAATAGTAGTTATCATTCCAACATTCAGATGGCCCCTTATAAGGCATTGTATGGGCGTAGATGTAGATCTCTAGTTGGTTGGTTTGAAGTAGGTGAAGCAGCCTTGATAGGACCAGATTCAGTGCATGATGCTATGGAGAAAGTGCAACTCATTAGAGATAGACTTAAGACTGCCTAGAGTCGCTAGAAGTCCTATGCAGATGTGAGAAGAAGGGAATTAGAGTTCCAAGTTGATGAGTGGATTTTCCTAAAAGTGTCACCTTTGAAAGGGGTGATGAGATTTGGAAAGAAAGGGAAGCTTAGTCTTAGATATGTAGGCCCTTACAAGATTATGAAGAGGATTGGTAAAGTGGCTTATGAGTTAGAGTTGCCAGCAGAATTAGCAGCAGTGCATCAGGTTTTTCACATTTCACTTTTGAAGAAGTGTGTGGGTGATCCAGCATCCATAGTGCCATTAGAGAGTGTGGCCGTGAAAGATAGTCTCTCGTATGAGGATGTACCAGTTGAGATTCTTGATCGTCAAGTTAGAAGGTTGAGAAACAAAGAAGTTTCTTTAGTTAAGGTTTTGTGGAGGAGTCAGTCCGTAGAGGGAGCTATTTGGGAAGCAGAAGCATCCATGAAGTCCAAGTATCCTCACCTTTTTTCTTCCGATTCCACTCTAGCATGAGGTAATAGTTCCTCTTCAGTTTTTTAGTCATTCATGCAAAAAATCAGTTTAGCATCATATTCCTTCAGTCTGTACTTGCATTTTTAGCGTATTTGCATGTTCTTGGAACTTAGTTCAGTCAGAAATCAGCTTCCAATGTTTAGTGGTAGGGTTGCAGCTCATCCCCTCCATTTCAGTTAGTTTAGTCTTCATTCGAGGATGAATGATCCAAAGGGGGAGATGTTGTAACACCTCAAAAATTAGACCTAGGAAAAAAAATGCAAAAAACTACCTGAAGCAGTGAACCACGGCAGGGTTCACGGATCGTGATAGGGTCTATGGTTCGTTGACCTGCCCGTGGTCATAACTTGGAAGTCACCAGGCCTAGACGTCAGACCACGGGTACCTTCATGGTCCGTGGCATTGACGACGGGCCGTGGTGGAGTCCGTGACGTCTAAGCAGTAGACTCCCTAGCCTAGCCCTCAGACACCCCTCACCCAAGTAAGGACCACGGGGACCTTGACGGTCCGTGGTCCTGAAGATGGGTCGTGTGGGCGTCCGTGAAACCATACCAGTAGCCCCTTAAATCCTGAGCCACCAGACCTCAGCCCAAGTGAGGGCCACGAGGACCTTCATAGTTCATGGTCCCCCACATGGGCCATGGTAAGTCTCGTGAGATAGACCCTCAGCTCAGTAGTCACCAACTGATGACCACGACCCACTTTATAATCCGTGGTCCCTTTCATGGTCCGTGAAGGTGGCCGTAATCAACCCCATCTACAACTGAAGTCAGGGGTCTTTTGGTTTTTTTCTATTTCATTGGATCCCTAAACTACGTCGTTTTAACCCTAAACTATGTGGTTTTGGCCAGGTTTAGCCTAGAAACATAACTAGAACTTACCTAAGTCAAATCATTACTTAAACTTAGAAAATTAGAAGAGAAAGAGGCGAGCAACCCTAGTTTAAGAACGCAACCAAGTTCCATCAGTTCCACCTCGATATCGAAAGATTTCTCCGTGGAATTCGTCACCAGGTATGTGGGATTTCACTAGTGGGTTCCTGTCATCCATTAGGTCCCTAGTTTTCAGTCAGTTTTTTGATTCCCTTATTATGACTAGACCTAGGGTTTCTTGAATGTTAGAATTATTGGGTTCTTAGCTGTTAGAATGATCCAAATCAGATTAGTATGTTAATATTCAGTTTATTGCATGAATTCCAGAACCGTAGCTATGTATTTCTTTAGTTCTTGGATTACACATGCTAGGTCAGATATTTCAGTTATACATGCCTCAGTTATTAATACATCAATATCAGTTAATTGTTGCATACTCAGTATGCATGTCCAGTTTGAGCTATCCAAAAACTTACAAAAATTCAGTCATAATGTGTTAATAACTTAATCAATTGGGAGTAGCATAATACCGAGTTGGACTAGGGTTCAGCGTACCCAAATAGTCCCAGAACTACTAGCCACGTAGGTTGTAAGTCCCCTCTGTGGGCATCATTTTAGTGATCACGTCAGCATGCCTCTATACCTCTGGCAGGGTATATTGGATCCTCTCCATGGGGCTTATACATCGGACTCCACATTTATTTCATGTGGTTTTATTATCGGTTATTAGTATCTCCCACAGTTCAGTTAGATTCCATTGCATTGACCATGTATCAGTATATTCAGTATTCAGTCTCAGCATGTTATAAATTGGTCATTGCATTCAGTTAGCTCAGTATTCAGTATCTATATCATGTTCAGATTCTATCATTGCTTATTTGCTTTGTTCAGTTATATGTTATTTCAACTTTATTCTATCCTGTGTGCTCAGTACCTTTCATGTATTGATGCATACTCTGAGCTACATCTTCTCGTGATGTAGGTTCAGGTTCTCATCATCCAGATCACGCTTAGATCGGTTCCCGATCTCTAGTACATCAGAATCAATGGTGAGTCCTCATTCTCCGTGGACAATATTCATGAGTTTCTTTTTAGTATTTTTAGTCCATTAGTTTCAATTTTGCTAGACTTAGCTGGGGCCTGTCCCAGCATTTCTAGTCAGTTAGAGGCTTTTTTCAGACATAGTTAGATTAAGCTTAGTATTGAGTTAATATCTTCTTTGTATTAAACTCACCAGTTTTCATTTATCTCAATTATAGTATATGGGTATTCCTCATTTTTTTCATTTTATTTATGATTACAGATTCCGCATCATGTTTATTATCTTTAGTATGTTCATGATCATGCTAGAAGGGTTAGCTTGGGATCACTTGTGGTCCTAGGTCCTGTGTCCACGTCTCGGGGGTAGTGTCGGGGCGTGACACAACCGATCCCATAATTATGCCTGAACGTGGCAACCGATCCAAGTTAGTTATGCCGGAATGTGACAACCGATCCATTCAACACACCATAATCACAATCACAAGTATATCCTCAAGATCATACAATTTAGTCATGATTTCATGGTAACCATCATTAATCTATCTCATTTACAATAAGTGTGATCAATAATGCAACATTCATATACATACATATATCATAATGAAGCAAGGAAAAACATACATCACACAATCATAGAATCACAACCATCACCTACCTCGAAACAAGCTTGAAACCCTAAGAAACTTGATCCTTCCCTTTTCAGATTTATTCCGCTTGTTCTTGGTCATCAAACAATCAATATAATACGAGAATCAATAAACAATCACCGATTACCCGAATTACTAACAATTCTATGAACCCTAGATCAAACCCATGATCCCAATTATCCAAATTAGGGTTGTTTCCACCATAGAATCTATAAAAAAACCCTCCCCTATCAATATCCACCCATTCTATTATGTTCTACGGATCGAAAAACGGATTCGGGAAGTGAAAAGCTTTCCTTTAGCCTCAAGAATGGTGAAAAACGAGTAGGAGTCGCCTTGGGTTCGTTCATTAGCTCTAAAAATCGAAAAGTGCGAAATACGGTCAATTAGGGGTTTATTTACGACTTTAAGTCGCGTCAGGCCCGCTACAACGGCCACCACCCAGTTATAGCGGCCCCGCCAAAGCGACCAAAATTGTAACGACCCTAAAAACGAACTAGTGAAACTAGAGCCTCATATGTGAGTTTGGAGTTGAGAACTTCATGAAATGATGAGAAATGACCGTGACATCCGGAAACTAGTCATTTGAACTAGTGAGTTGTAAGGGTCAACTTTAAATGGTCATATCTTTTAGCTCAAGATGAATTAGGTGGGCCTTTACCTATCCAATTAAAGGTCTCTGAGTCCTCTTTCCAACGCCAACGAGTTTGCCCAATTCCGACCTTGGAGTAAAAATTTATGCCCGTAATATGAAGCACTGCCAGGCTGCAACAAAGGGCGAACTAAGACGGGAAGGGGCACAATTTTTAAGTCAAGACTTTATGGATCCTTAGTCCTTTTCCAAAACTAACCCTATGCTATTCTTTTCCTTTCCTAGAAACTATAAGACCTTTTTATGACCCAATTTCTTTCATTTAAGTCACTCCTCTTAGAATTAAAAAGAAACCTACCTCCTCTCAAATATATCTTTCTCTACAATCCTCCATTGAAGAAGGTCAAGAACTAGGAGCTAGGGTTTGACGATTTTAAGGTGGCTCTTTCTCAAATTTCTTGGGGATTCAAAGTCAAGGTATGGGGACTCTTTATCTCTGATTCCTTTTTCAATCAAAGAGCCAATTCAAAGTATTTTCAAAGTTCTTCAAAAATCCTAAAGTCTTCATTTCGATTCTAGCATGGGTTCTTGCATAAAAAGGTTTGAAATGATGATTTATACAGTTATTAATGATTATTAATGGTTTTTAGAAACAAATCTCCATGAACCCATGTTTTCTCAAATTCTCTAAATTTCACCATAAAGTGGGTGTATTAATTTTGAGTAGATGAT
>NW_006238948.1:2581233-2582110 GCF_000226075.1 Solanum tuberosum | reverse complement strand
TTTGGAGTTGAGAACTTGATGAAATGATGAGAAATGACCGTGACGTCCGGAAACTAGTCATTTGAACTAGTGAGTTGTAAGGGTCAACTTTAAATGGTCATATCTTTTAGCTCAAAATGAATTAGGTGGACCTTTACCTATCCAATTAAAGGTCTCTGAGTCCTCTTTCCAACGCCACCAAGTTTGCCCAATTCCGACCTTGGAGTAAAAAGTTATGCCCGTAATATGAAGCACTGTCAGGCTGCAACAAAGGACGAACTAAGACGGGAAGGGGCACAATTTTAAGTCAAGACTATGGGTTCTTAGTCCTTTTCCAAAATTGACCCTATGCTATTCTTTTCCTTTCCAAGCAACTATAAGACCGGCGATGAATGAATGTTAAGAGGCTTGTATTAGACCTCTATGAGGTCGAGTACGTCGATTACGACTAGGGGGTGCTCCCGGGTCGCGACATCAGTCTTCCTTGATTGATAGAATCCGTGGTAGTCCGATTATGGATGAGGCCTTGGTGGCCCTTAGAGATTTAGTGTTAGCGGGTGATGGTGGTCAGGCTACCTTAAATCCTGATGGAGTGTTAAGATTTGCCGGCCGCATCTATGTTCCGAAAGTTGAAATTATTAAGGTATGGGGACTCTTTATCTTTGATTCCTTTTTCAATCAAAGAGCGAATTCAAAGTATTTTCAAAGTTCTTCAAAAATCCTAAAGTCTTAATTTCGATTCTAGCATGGTTTCTTGCATAAAAAGGTTTGAAATGATGATTTATATAGTTATTAATGATTATTAATGGATTTTAGAAAGAAATCTCCATGAACCCATGTTTTCTCAAATTCTCTAAATTTCACCATAAAGTGGGTGTATTGATTTTGAGTAGATGAT
>NW_006238948.1:2473593-2578132 GCF_000226075.1 Solanum tuberosum | reverse complement strand
TTTGTACTCTAAAGTATTAGATGGTTTTGAGACATAAGTGTATAAAGTCTACAAAGTCTTCCGCTTGCTATTTTTTTTTTTATGAAATGTTTTCTTGGTAAAGAAAATTTTAAATTCCTTATGGTTTTAGTGTTTATGCGATGAATGAATGCTAAGAGGCTTGTATTAGACCTCTACGAGGTCGAGTACGCCGGTTACGACTAGGGGGTGCAACCGGGTCGTGACAAAAATCCTCGCCAAGGTGGGTTGCATAAAACAGAGAGCTATTTAAAGAATTCCAAAATCTCTATTTAACAACACACCTCTAACCAACGACGCTAAGAAAGTACCCTTTACGCTAAGATCGATTTCGGGAGTTCTACTGGCCTGAATTCAATTCCGTAAAGTCGTACGGATTCCTTAACGGGTTATCTAACTATTCATGTAATCAAAATCATAAATAACTCACCCGGTTGTTACCAGATTTCCCTACACCTTAAAGACTCCGATTTCGTCCAAATCTGCAATAGGTTGGGAAAAACCAAATACTACGAAAAAAAATTCCGTCCCCAAATTTTCCTCCGTTAGCATTTCTATAATGATGACAAGTCGTTACAATAGATACCTATTTACCCATCACTCGTCCCCATGTGACAAACTTAGGAAAACATAGGCTAAGGAAGGAATGAAGTAGTACCTGAATCGACGAACAATTGGGGATACTTGTTACGCATGTCTCTCTCGGTTTCCCAAGTAGCTTCCTGAACTGGATGATGCTTCCATTGAACTATCACAAACTTAATATCCTTGGTCCTCAACTTACGCACATCACGATCAAGAATTGCAATCGGTTCCTCCTCATATTGGAGGTCCTTGTCTAACACAGTTGAGTCCCACTTTATAATATAATCCCCGTCATCATGATATCTCTTCAACATGGACACATGAAATACCGGATGAACATCCGATATATTAGGAGGTAAAGCCAATCTATACGCTACCAGTCCCACACATTCAAGAACCTTAAATAAACCAATGTATCGCGGACTTAGCTTACCTTTCTTACAAAATCTCATCACCCCTTTCATGGGTGGTACCTTAAGAAGAACATTCTCACCGGTTTGGAATGCCATGTCTCTTACCTTATTATCCGCATACTTCTTTTGTCTACTCTGAGCTGCTAAAAGCTTAGCTTGAATGCTCCTCACCTTATCTTGAGCATCCTCCACTAAATCTACCCCCAATGGTTTCGCATCTCCAACCTCAAACCATCTTATGGGTGATCTACATCCCCTCCCATAGAGTGCCTCAAATGGTGCCATATCAATGCTGGAGTGATAACTATTATTATAGGAGAACTCACACAAAGGCATGAATTTATCCCAATGCCCTCCAAAATCAAGCACACATGCCCTCAACATGTCTTCTAGTACTTGAATAGTCGTCTCCGACTGCCCGTCTGTCTGTGGATGGAAGGTTGTACTAAAAGTGAGTTGTGTGCCCAATTCGTCATGCAATTTCCTCCAAAACTTGGATGTGAATTGGGTACCACGGTCTGAGATGATAGAGAGGGGCACCCCATGCAACCTCACTATCTCTTTCACATAGACCTTATCTAATTGCTCAAAAGTATAATCTATTCTTACCGGAATAAAATGGGATGACTTAGTCAATCTATCAACCACTACCCAAATAGAATCAAACTTCCCCAAAGTCTTGGGAAGACCAACCACAAAATCTATGGCTATTCTTTCCCACTTCCATTCCAGAATTGGGATTTTCTGAAGCTAACCTGCAGGCCTTTGATGTTCATACTTCACTTGTTGACAATTTTGACACTTCGCCATAAACTCCGCTATATCCTTCTTCATGCCCGGCCACCAATAAATTTACTTCAAATCTCGATACATCTTGGTCATACCCGGATGAATAGAATATCACGAACCATGAGACTCTGCCAACAATTTCTCAGTCAATTCATCTACTCTAGAAACATAGATTCTTCCCTTAAAATTGAGCACACCATCCGCATCAAGAGTGGTCTCTTGGGCCTTACCATTCACAATCTTCTTTCTAAGCTCCTCCAAATTCTCCTCCTCAAACACCCCACCTCTTTCTAAGATGCCCAACTGTATGAACTTAGACTCTAAGGTCTGAATTTCCTTAGCCAAAGGTCGCTTGGATACACTTAACCAAGCTAAACTACCCATACTCACTGCTTTCCGACTCAAAGCGTCTGTCACCACATTAGTCATGCCCGAATGGTATTGAATGGTCATATCATAATCTTTAAGTAACTCTATCCCCCTTCGCTGTCTCAAATTCAGATCCCTTTAAGGGAACACATGTTGCAAACTACGATGATCAGTAAATACCCCACACTTAACAATATAGATGTAATGCCGCCATATCTTAAGAGCGAATACTACTGTTACCAACTCCAAATCATGCGTTGGATAATTCCTCTCATACACCTTCAATTGGCACAACGCATAGGCTACAACATTCTTATCCTGCATTAACACAACACATAAACTAGAATGTGCAGTATCACAATAAACAATAAAATCCTTACCTTCAACCAGTAATGCTAGAATGGGAGCGGTGGTCAAGAGAGTCTTGAGCTTTTGAAAGCTCTCCTCACACTTTTCAATCCATTCAAATGGTACCTCCTTTTCGGTCAAGTTAGTCAAGTGAGTGGCAATGGAAGCAAATTTTTTCACAAATCGATGATAGTAGCTAGAGAGCCCCACAAAACTCCTAACTTCTGTCACAGAGCTAGGTCTAACCCAATTCTTAACTGCCTCAATCTTTTGGGGATCTACCATTACCTCTTCTTTTGAAACTACATGCCCCAAAAAAGCAATCGATTTCAACCAAAATTCACACTAAGAAAATTTAGCATATAGCTTTTGCTTCCCAAGAACACCCAAAACACTATGAAAATGGTTGGCATGCTCTTTCTCACTTTTCGAATAGACCAAAATATCATCAATAAACACTATAACAAATGAATCAAGAAACAACTTAAACACCCCATTCACCAAACTCATGAACGCTGCAGGCGCATTAGTCAAACCAAATGACATAACCAAAAAATCATTGTGACTATAGCGAGTTCTAAACCCCGTCTTGGGCACATCCTCAGGCCTAATTTTCAACTGATGGTAGCCAGACCTTAGATCAATTTAGAGAAAATCGATGCACCTTCCAATTGGTCAAAAAGATCATCTATTCGAGGCAAAGGGTACTTGTTTCGAATAGTGACCCTCTTCAATTGCTGGTAATCTATACACATTCTCATACTACCATCCTTTTTCTTAACAAACAAAACTGGGCACCCCATGGGGAAACACTAGGTCGAATAAATCCTTTATCAAGATATTCTTGGATTTGAGCCTTAAGCTCTCTTAATTCTGCCGGAGCCATGCGATATGGAGGGATAGAAATGGGGCGCGTACCAGACTCTAAATCAATGCAGAAAGCTATATCTCTATCCGGAGGCATACCAGGCAAGTCATTAAGAAACACTTCTCTAAATTATGACACCACATGAATAGACTCAATGGATAAAGCCTCAATCTCAACATCCCTAATATGAGCCAAAAAAGCCAAACAACCCTGCCCTATCAATTTCTTAGCCCGAATGGAGGATATGATCTTAGTTCGCTTAGGCTTGTACACCCTTCCCGAAATTTCTAGAGTTACAGACTTAGTATTACAATTAAGAACAACATAATAGGGGACAACCAAGTCATGCCTAAGATTATGTCAAAGTCAGTCATATCCAAAATCACCAAATCAGCCCAAGTCTGAAAACCATAAACAAAATAGGAAAAAGCATGATAGACATAGGTAACTATGACTGACTCTCCAACTGGGGTAGACACATGGATAGGGGCATCAAGTATATCAAAAATCATATCAAACTCTGAGGCAAATCACACATATACATAAGAATAAGTAGAACCCGGATCGAATAACACATTAGCCATCTAGTCACAGACAAGAATAGTACCTGTGATCACCGCGTCAGATGCCTCTGCCTCATTCTTGCCCAGAAAGGCATAACACTGTGCCCTATCATCTTGACAAACCACTTCCCTGCCTGGTTGCACATTACCTCTGCCTGCATTACCATTTCCTCTACCTTTACGGCCTCGCTGATTACCTCCTAGCCCACCTTGTGGACGTCCTCTACCATTATTACCATTCCCTGCGGGAACCACTCCTCTAGATTGCTGCTGTGCGGAATCTAACACACGTAGGTGGGACAATCTCTCCTCATATGCCCAGGTTCACCACAATTGTAACAAGTACGATCAAAAGATGGTCTGCTGCCCGTCGAATGAGTGACTCCCTAGCTATCCTAAAAATTATGAGATGGAGTTTCTGAGTAACTACCTGCAGAGGCGGGCATATCGGACTAAATTGGCTTGGCTATAAGCGTTGGCCTTCCGGACCCCTTGGAATAAGAACATTGAAAGTTACCCGAGTTCTTGGGCCTTTTTGACCATGCCTTAGCTTGACCATCTTGCCTCACCCCCTCCACTTTCTTAACATAGTCTGTCACCTTATTAAAGCTCCTCCCTGCAGAAGTCACATGAACAGATAATACTTGCAACTTAGAATTTAATCCCCTAATAAATAATCGGATTCTCTCTTCCTCAGTAGTCACCAATTGAGTAGCATATCTAGACAAAGCATGGAACTTGTCCTCATAAGCAGCCACAGTCATACCACCTTGCTCCAAAGCCGTGAACTCACCCTTCTTGCGATCCCTCAAAGTCCTAACCACTTATTTCTCCAAAAACAGAGCATGAAACTGGGTCCAAGTAAGTGGAGGTAAAGTTAAAGATCTACATCCCACATAAGCTCTCCACCACTGCTTTGCCTCAACTTGAAGTTGAAAGGACACAAACTCAACCCCATGCTGATGGACAATTCCCAACATATGAAGCCTTTCGTAGAAATCTAAGATGAACTCATAAGGATCCTCATTCTCAGAACCAAGAAACACAGGAGACTTTAGTTTCAAAAACTTATTCAACATTTCATGCTCATTCCCAGTCATAACAGAACCCAACAAAGGACGAAAAAAGCATCGTTAACTCTCGTTCCACCCAGCTTGGGCGCAGTGCTAGCAACAGGACGATTAGTAGGAGCTTGAGCAGGTCTTCCACCCCTAGGTCTTTCTCTACCCCTACCTCAACCACGACCTCTCACTCTAAATTCCTCAGCTGGAGCATTGATGGGAGCTACGGGTCTGACTCCGTTGAATGTAGTGTTAACCATCTGTGGACAGAAGAGTGAATGAGGTTAGATACCAATTTTAATAGCCAGATACCAATGACTCCGTTGAATGTAGTGTTAACCATCTGTGGACAGAAGAGTGAATGAGGTTAGATACCAATTTTAATCGCCAGATACCAATTGCAATCAAGTCATAGCACGAAAGTAGACAAGAGAAAATAGAGAGATTTCCTAAAGTCCTATAGCCTCTCGAAGAAAAGTAAAGGCGTCCGCGTAACATTCCGTGAGACTCTACTAGATTCGTTTTGGTACATCGAGATCAACGAACCTAGGCTCTGATACCAACTTTGTCACGACCCAGACCGTCGTGATTTGACACCCACACTAACTCTATGGTGGGAGAACCACTACTACAACTCAAACCAAGAAACTAAACCAAAACTAAGGCATTTAAGTTATCGAAGAAAATTAAATACTAAGGAAATAAATTGGGAGTTCTTATAAACTCCAACAAAAGTCTAACAACGAACTAAACAATGCGGAAGAAATAACCTAACACCTGAAAGTCAATGTACCAAAACATCTAAAGTTCAACAAGTCTAAACAATAAGGGGTGCAACCACAATCTAATGAACTAATCAACTAACTAGAACATAGTCTAAGCCCGAAAGAATTGGCTCACCCTTGAATTCAAACAATCATTGATCTTCTAAGTGAGGTCTGTCAGTAGCCGCTTGAAGTTGCCCTGTACTCAACAAAAATAAGAGCAAGTGAAGTATCAGTACACAACCACAATGTACTGGTAGGATCACACAGCTATCCAACTAAGTGAAACATACATAAGTCAATAAAACAATATAATCACATGCACATATAAAAAATATAGAATATCATCAAACATAAGTCAATAAAACAATATAATCACATGCACATATCAAAAATATATAATATCATCAACATATACGAACAATGAACAACACATATTCATGCTCATTCCCAGTCATAACAGAACCCAACAAAGGACGAAAAAAAGCATCGTTAACTCTCGTTCCACCCAGCTTGGGCGCAGTGCTAGCAACAGGACGATTAGTAGGAGCTTGAGCAGAACGAAGCACTCCAGGACAAACCAAACCTTTCAAGAATGACATGATCTATTGAGCTAACACTGAGTCTATGGGAGGAACATCGATAGTCTCAGCCTGCACCTCTTCCTCTTGTCCCACATCCTCAACATTCCCAACATCAACATTCTCCTCTCCGATATCTTCATGATGCGCAAGAGGGTTCTCATTCACAGGAGCATTCTCAAAAGGAGCTCCATTCCCAGCAGGCACTACTCTTCCACGGATTCTACCCCTAGGTCTTTCTCTACCCCTACCTCAACCACGACCTCTCACTCTAAATTCCTCAGCTGGAGCATTGATGGGAGCTACGGGTCTGACTCCGTTGAATGTAGTGTTAACCATCTGTGGACAGAAGAGTGAATGAGGTTAGATACCAATTTTAATCGCCAGATACCAATTGCAATCAAGTCATAGCACGAAAGTAGACAAGAGAAAATAGAGAGATTTCCTAAAGTCCTATAGCCTCTCGAAGAAAAGTAAAGGCGTCCGCGTAACATTCCGCGAGACTCTACTAGATTCATTTTGGTACATCGAGATCATCGAACCTAGGCTCTGATACCAACCTTTTCACGACCCAGACCGTCGTGATTGACACCCACACTAACTCTCCGGTGGGAGAACCACTACTACAACTCTAACCAAGAAACTAAACCAAAACTAAGGCATTTAAGTTATCGAAGCAAGTTAAATACTAAGGAAATAAATTGGGAGTTCTTATGAACTCCAACAAAAGTCTAACAACGAACTAAACAATGCGGAAGAAATAACCTAAAACCTGAAAGTCAATGTACCAAAACATCTAAAGTTCAACAAGTCTAAACAAGAAGGGGTGCAACCACAATCTAATGAACTAATCAACTAACTAGAACATAGTCTAAGCCCGGAAGAATTGGCTCACCCTTGAATTCAAACAATCATTGATCTCCTAAGTGAGGTCTGTCAGTAGCCGCTTGAAGTTGCCATGTACTCAACAAAAATAGGAGCAAGTGAAGTATCAGTACACAACCAAAGTGTACTGGTAGGATCACACGGCTATCCAACTAAGTGAAACATACATAAGTCAATAAAACAATATAATCACATGCACATATCGAACATATACAATATCATCAACATATATGAACAATGAACAACTTCACATTTTCAAGATACTCAATTATATCAAATCATTGGTCCTGTCATGGAACCCAAACCCAAACCCAAACAGTTAGCATACCGAAACGTGGTACCCGATCCAATGATTATGGCAGAACGTGGCAACCGATCCCATAATTATGCCAGAACATGGCAACGGATCCAAGTTAGTGATGTTGAAACGTGGCAACCGATCCATTCAACACACCACAATTACAATCACAAGTATATCCTAAAGATCATACAATTAAGTCTTGATTTCATGGTAACCATCATTCATCTATCTCATTTACAACAACTGTGATCAATAATGCAACATTCATATACATACATATAACATAATGAAGAAAGGAAAACCATACATCACACAATCATAGAATCACAACCATCACCTACCTAGAAACAAGGTTAAAACCCTAAGAAACTTGTTCCTTCCCTTTTCGGATTTGTTCCGCTTGTTCTTGGTCTTCAAACAATCAATATAATACGAGAATCAATGAACAATCACTAATTACCCGAATTACTAACAATTCTATGAACCCTAGATCAAACCCATGATCCCAATTATCCAAATTAGGGTTGTTTCCACCATAGAATCTATAACAAAACCCTCCCCCATCAATATCCACCCATTCTATTACGTTCTACGGATCGAAAAATGGATTCGGGGAGTGAAAAACTTACCTTTAGCCTCAAGAATGGTGAAAAATGAGTAGGAGTTGCCTTGGGTTCGTTCATTAGGTCTAAAAATAGAAAAGTGCGAAATAAGGTCAATTAGGGGTTTATTTACGACTTTAAGTTGCGTCTGGCCCGTTACAACGGCCACCACCCAGCTATAGCGCCCCCGCCAAAGCGACCAAAATCCCCTCCAAGGCGGGTTGCACGAAACAAAGAGCTATTTAAAGAATTTCAAAATTCCCATTTCACAACACACCTCTAACTAACGACGCTCAGAAAATACCCTTTAAACTAAGATCGATTACTGGAGTTCTACTCTCCCGAATTCAATTCCGTAAAGTCGTACGGATTCCTTAACGAGTTATTTAACTACTTATGTAATCAAAATCATAATTAACTCACCCAATTTTTACGAGATTTCCCTACACCTTAAAGACTCCGATTTTATCCAAATATGTACTAGGTTGGGAAAAACTAAATACTACGAAAAAGTTTTCCGGCCCCAAATTTCCCCCCGTTGGCATTTCTATAACGACGGGAACAAGTCATTATAATATTGGACCGATTGTCACGTACCGACACATATATATTGGATCGGGTGTCACATTCCGACACACTAACAGTTTGGTTGTGGGTCCCATGAGAGGACCACTTGTGATTGTTACGTTCTTGTTTACCCGTCAGTGATATTTGGGAAGTGTATGTTGCTCCTAAAATAATAACTGATCTATGTATCTTTTATGTGTGTGTTTACTATGTTGTAATTAAAGGGCTTATATCTATTCATTGGAATTGATTGCGCATTAGCGGGCCCACAGGTATGTGGTCTTGTAAGAGAAGATCAAGGGTCCTGGTGTTCTTATGTAATATGGTTAGAGGGGCTGTCTGTGTTCTTAAAATAATGAGGAGTAGAGTAGTGGTTATGATCTAAATAGTAATTAGACTCTACCTTGGGAAGGGGATTTGTTTTTGAAACGGGTAGCGAGCTTGGATAGGGTATACAGTGTAGATAAGAGTTGAATTGTGATGAATAAGAATCGAGGGTATATTGTGAGTGGTTGGCTGGGTTGGTAGTGGCTATAACCGAGAACTCCACTACGAGAATAAGCGGTTAAGTTATGATCAAGAAATGGAGTAAAGGAGGGTGATGGACAAGGGGGTTGTAGTCAAGTGTTAGTACATTTTAAGGTATCTGTGAATGGCAAAGGTAGGAGGATAAAGGTTGGGGGTGTACTTCCTTATTGCATGTTTTCTGCTGGTGGTTTTCTTTATAATATGCGGTGGCCATCAGGTTGACTGATGATGCCTACCAGTACATGTGTTTGTACTGATACTACTCTTGCTATGCCTCTGAGCATAGTTTGGTTGCAGGGTCAGTGATGTTTCATAGGTGAAGACGAAGACAATCTCCAACAGCTTCTACTCTTTCTTCCCTGTGGTTGGAGTTCTGACATTAGTTACTGCTTTTTATACATTGTAATCTTAGAAGCTCTTGTATCTGTTTAGACTAGATCCTTGGGGGTGTTAATTCTTTGTAAATTTGACTTTGGGTTATTTAAAACTCTTTATTATATAAAAACCTCTTGAAATTCCTTTTATTTCCAATTTTCTTAATTTTCCACATGTTTTCAATCATTTGGGTTCAAGGGTTCTACTACTTAGGTGTTAGAGTAGGTGCCCACACAGCTCGGTGGGTTAGGTCGTGACACTTAAACATACCAACTGATGTAAAGCAAAATAGTGCATATGATATGAAGATGATATGTTGGTCAATGCACCAATACATACTGCCTCTAGATCCTGCTTATAGACCATCTGCGAATATTTCATAAAATGAAATTGTATTTCATTACTGTATGTCAATACATATGGATACTAATGTACTATGCATGTGAACTCTTATCAAAATGTAAATGGAGAATTTAAGTCATGGACAAATATAAAATGTTTTTTTTTATTATCAAATTACTACTTCTACTATATTTTGATCATGAATTATATTCTATAAGTCTCAATTTATATGACGCCATTTAAATTTCGAGAATCATATAATTTAATTTTGATCATATATTCGGACATATAATCTTTCAACTTTTTGAAAGAAAATTTAAATATTTGAAAACTATTAAGAAGAAGCATTCATTGCCTGTGTTAAGGACATAATATCAGAAGTCTCAAGAATATTTTGTAGAACACTGCCTCAAAGAATCACTCTCGTTATTAAGCCCTTCGTTCTACTAATAAAGAAGGGATCCTTCAAGATATTTTATTTCTTCCAAAAATTCAAAATAGTTAAAAGATAATATAAATAATTACAGTTAATGAATGACTTATTTGAATCACAAAATTTGGACGGAAGTTAGTCCAATTGATGAGTTGGTTCTTATCAACTCATTAGACTCAAATTCATGAATTATTGTTATGTTTTAATGCTAATTGAGGGAATTTTAGGCCCTAGTTCTCTTGTGTACATACATTCCTTGAAAAATTATGTTTGAAAGTTTTGAAACTTAAAATCACTAAAGCACACAGATGGAGGAACCGACGTGCCGCATGAGCGAGCTGACTAAATACTATCCATGTATTAACCAATTTGGCTTTGATTCATCTTTGCCTATTGTGTCAAAATCCCATCAAACTGTACACACCGCTAGTTATTTCCAATCTCGGTAGAACCTATTTTTGTTGATTCCTTGCTTTTGATACTTGATATTGATAATTTATAGTTGTTCCCTAAATTCCCCTATTTTATATGCTTGTTGAGAGTATAATGTGCTAGTTTGTCTTGGATTGAGAAATCAATTGGAGAGTGATCCCGACTGCCAATCCTTGTTGCTAGAACCTGTCCTTTAAAGTTAGGTATTGTTTTGCAAACGACCGCCTATGCCCTTAAAATGAAACACACTTAAGTGTTCATAAAGAATGACGTTGTTGCTAGAGATTGTCTTACGATCATCTCTAGTTGATTTTTGAATTCAAACTTTCGTGCATTTTCTTGTTACTTTTTTGTGTTGTTGATTATGAAAATAGGGAAAGATGAGCCACACAGATGATAATGAGAGTGTGGTTGGGTTGGTCAATGATTTGGGTGATATGCCTATTGATCTAGGTGTTGCGAGAGCCATTCCCTTATCACCTACGGTAGGGAATGCGGTTTTCCAAGTAAAAAGTCTTATGTTGCACCTCCTTCAAATGAAAGGTATATTGCAAGGGCAAGTTGTAGAAGATACAAATCGACACCTACAATTTTTTGTGGATATATGTCTTTCGTAGAAAATGAGGAACATTAGTCAAGGATCTGTTTGGCTAAGTTTTTTTCCTTCCTCATTGACCAGAGAAGAAACTTCATGGATTAGTGAAATACATCAAGGGTCCATAACATCTTGGGCTAAACTAAAGACTGCGTTTCTTGAGAGATATTTCCCACCCTCATGGATGCTTATATTGTGAGATGAAATAAATAATTTTTTGCAATTACCAGGGTAAGCTATGCATGAAGTGTGGTTAAGGTTTAAAAAGAAGGTTCCTATGTATTTAAACCATGCATTGTCAAATGAAGTGTTGCTACAAATTTTCTATGGTTCGTTAGATGCCCTGAACCAAGTGGTAGTGAGTAACTTGACTGAATGTTCTTTCATAAACCTAACTTATCCATTGGCTTCTATTTCTCTTGATAAAATGGTGATGACCAATATTTCTTAGCATACTAGGGACAATGAAAGGTATTTGGGTGTAACAATTTCGACCATGGAAAATGAGATGAGAAGGAAGGAAGAAGATTGGGATTAACAAATGGACAAAATGATAACGAACGTAGAGCTTTTAGCTAAGCATATGATGGGCACTGAAAAAAGTGTAAATAATATTAGATCACATGGTGCATCATCAATTGAAGAGGATTCTTCTTATTCCTCATTTGATGAGGATATCAAATATTTGGTGAACCAAGGGTTGGGCTGTCGACTGGAGTTCCAAGAGACCATTCAAGGTCATTGACGTCCCCGAGAGGAAAATTAAGGTTGGAGAGATATATATGATCTATGGAGAGACTGAGATAGGTAGTGTCATAAGCAAGATCTAGCAAGAGTAGATGAGAGGTACAATCATCGAAGTTCAAACATTTAATTGCCTCCACAAAAATCTGATGCTGCCCACAACCAAGCAAGTGTGAGTGACCCAACAGGTTCAAAGATTGTGGATATGCTAAATGAGTTCTCAAGAGGGTCGAGATTACATATAACGGAGTAGAAGAGATCAAGAGTGATGTGTATAACTTAATCCAAATAGTGAGCTCTCATTTACTTCATTTAAGAACTTGGAGACTCAAATGAATCATCTCTCAACTCAAATGAATCAAAGAGCCAAAGATACACTTCCTAGTAATACTCTTCCAAACCCAAAAAAAGATGGCCATTGTTTGGTGATAGTTACTAGGAGTGGAAAAATTCTTTATGATGCCAAGGTTATGCCGAAGAAAGTGGCAAACAAGAAACGTTAAGATAGGCCTAATGCACCAATCCATATTATTGTTAATGAACACTTGGGAGGAAATGGTTGTAGATCTTCTTTGTCTACTTTTGATAAGTGTGGAAGGAAGCATGATGGTAAATGCTTAGCGGTATGGATGGTTTATTTGGTTGTTGTAAGAGTTGTCGGAAGATAAGGGATTGTCCATCACTTGGTACTAAGGGAAGAGATGGTAGACAAGCTCTTCCTAGTGGTTCGGGTTCAAGTGCTCCAAAGCAAAACCGATTCTATGCACTCCAAAATTGACATGATCAAGAGGGTTCTACCGATGTGGTTACCAATATGTTGAAAGTCTTCCATCTTGATGTTTATTTTTTGCTTGATCTTGGTGCTACTTTCTTTTTTGTGATACCATATTTGGCTATGAGGTTTGATGTTACTCCAGATGTGTTGTTAGACACTTTTTTTTGTCTCTACTCCTATTGGTGAATCTATTATGACTAAGAGAGTCTATAGAAATTGTTCCTTCTCCTTCTCCAATAGAGTCACTCATGTTGATCTTGTAGATATGTTAGATTTTGAAGTAATTCTTGATATGGATTGAATCCATTCTTGTTATGCTTATGTTGATTATAGAACCCGAGTGGTTAAGTTTCAGTTTCCTAATGAGCCCATTCTGGAATGGAAAGGGGGGAAATTATATGCCTAAAGTTCAGTTTGTTTCTTGTCTAAAAGCTAAAAAATGATTTGTAAGGAATTAATATATCATCTTGTTTGGTTTAGGGATATAGATTCTAAAACCCCCACACTTGAGTCAGTCTCCATCGTAAATGAGTTCCTGAAAGTGTTTTCTGATTATTTACCCGGTGTTCCTCCCTAAAGGGAAATAGACTTCGGTATTGACCTTCTCCCAGATATGCAACTTATATATATTCCTGCTTACCATATGGATCCAGTAGAACTTAAGGAATAAAAGGAGCAATTGAAAGATTTTTTGGATAAGGGTTTCATCTGACCGAGTATCTCTCCACGGGGCGCTCCAGTTTTGTTTTTTCGTAAGAAGGATGGTTCACTTCGCATGTATATTGAATACTAACAACTAAACAAGGTTACCATTAATAATAAGTACCCTCTTCTGAGGATTGATAATTTATTTGATCAACTCCAAGGAGTGAGTTGTTTCTCTAAGATCGACCTCCTATCGGGCTATCACCAATTGAAGGTGAAAGAGAGAGACATCCCGAAGATGGATTTTCGAACTCGATATGGTCATTATGAGGTTTTGGTAATGCAATTTGGTTTGACTTATGCTCTAGCGACATTTATAGATTTGATGACTAGGGTCTTCAAGTAATACCTTGATATGTTTGTGATTGTGTTTATTGATGATATTTGGATTTAGTCACGGAGTGAGGATGAGCATGTTGAGATTTTTTTTTACAAATTCTCAACAATAATGAGGTATATGATAAGTTCAACAAGTGTGAGTTTTGGTTGAGGTATGCTGCTTTCCTTGGTCATATTTCTCCGGTGAAGGTATTCAAGTCGATTCTAAGAAAACAGAGGCGGTTAAGAATTGGCCTAGACCTTTGTCCGTTTCGAATATATGGAGTTTCTTAGATTTGGACTGTTATTATAGAAAGTTTGTGGAAGGATTTTCCTCTATTGCTTTTCCTTTGACCACATTGAGTCAAAAAAGGTAAAATTCATATTGTCGGAAGCTTGTGAAAAAAGTTCCCAAGAGTTGAAGGATAAACCCACTTCGACTCCTATTTTGACACTACTAGAAGAATCAATTGAATCTGTGATGTATTGTGACTCTTCATGGATTGTTATTGGTTGTGTTTTGATGCAGCATGGGAAAGTCATTGCTTATACTTCGAGGCAATTGAAAGTGCATGAAAAGAACTATCCTACCTATGATTTGGAATTAGCAACAGTTGTTTTTTCTCTAAAGATTTGGAGGAATTATTTGTATTGTCTGCATGTAGACGTGTTCACGAACCACAAGAGTTTGAAATACGTTTTCACTCAAAGGGAATTGAATCTTCACCAAAGAAAGTGACTTGAGTTGATAAAAGATTATGACGTGAGTATCCTTTATCACCTAGGCAAAGACAATATGGTAGCCGATGCCTTAAGTCGGTTGTCAATGAGTGATGTTCATAGATTAGTTTGACTAGGTGTTTGGTTGGTTGATTCAAGTGAGGGTGGTGTAGTTGTTCATAATGGTTCGACATCATTTTTTTTGTTGGATGCGAAAGCAAATCAATGCCTTGATCCGATCTTGGTTGAGTTAAAGGAAGTGGTGCTTAAAAAGTCTGTTGAGGCTTTTTCCCGCGGGGGGTGGGGTGGATGGTGTGCTTTGAAATCAAGGTCGTTTGTGCATTCCCAATATTGATGACTTGAGAGAGCAAGTTTGATCAGAAGCCCATAGTTCTCAGTATTGTATTCACCCGAGAGCCACCAAGATGTATCATGATTTGCGGGAGGTTTATTGGTGGAATGGGATGAGAGGGATAATGTGGAATTTGTGGCTAAGTGTCCTAATTTTCAAAAAGTTAAAGTTGAACAGCAAAAGCCAGGATGTTTGTCCCAAGATATTAGTATTTCTACTTGGACATGGAAAGATTTGAATATGAACTTTATTGTTGGTTTACCCTGCACCCAGCGACAACATGATTCGATTTGGGTTATTGTTGATCGTATGACGAAATCAGATTATTTCATTCCTGTAAAGGTTTATTATTCGGGGGAAGATTATGCAAAGTTGTATCTAAAGGAAATGGTTAGGTTGCATGGATTGCCCCTATCCATTATCTCCGATTGTGGTATCCAATTTACTTTTCAATTTTGGAAGTCATTCCAAAAGGGTCTTGGTATACGTGTCAAGCTTAGTACGACATTTCATCCTCAAACCAATGGGCAAGCAGAGCATACTATTCAAACTTTGGAAGATATGTTGAGAGATTTTGTGATTGATTTCAAGAGTAATTGGGATGATCAATTGCCTATGATTGTGTTTGCATATAATAATAACTATCATTCGAGTATTGTTGTGACTCCATTTGAGGCTCTTTATAGTAAGAGGTGTAAACCTCCTATAGGTTTGCTTGAGGTAGGTGAGGTTGCTTTGATAGGGCCCGAATTAGTCCATGTCGACATGGAAAAAGTTTAACTTATTAGAGAAAGGTTTAAAATGGCTCAAGTCGACAAAAGACTTATGCTGATGTTAGAAGAAGAGATCTTGAGTTTGATGTTGATGATTAGGTTTACTTGAAGATTTCACCTATGAAGAGTGTCATGAGATTTGGTAAGAAAGGGAAGCTTAGTCCCTGTTATCTTGGTCCCTATAAAGTATTGAGGCGAATTGACAAGGTTTCTTATGAACTAGATTTGCCTAATGATTTAGCATCAGTACATTCGATTTTCCATGTGTCCTTATTGAAAAAGTGTGTTGGAGATCCGACATCTGTACCATTATAGAATCTTGGTATAAAGGAAAGACTTTCGTATGAATAAGTTCCGGTAGAGATTTTAGACCGGCAAATTTGACGGTTGAGGAATAAACTATGGAAGTTGCATTTGTAAAAGTGTTATGGAGAAATCAAGAGGTTGAGGGTGCTACTTGGGAGGCCGAGGCCGATATGATGTCCCGATATCCTCATCTTTTTCCCTCCCATCCTACTTTAGCTTGAAGTATTTAGCTTTTCATGGTTCATTCTTTTGGTTTCATGTGTCTTAGTCATTCCAATGTTTCATGTGCATACAAGTATGTTTAATGAAATGATGTTTAAGTATGTTTTTAGCTTGGAGTTATTTTCCTCCTCGGATATGTGTGTTTTGATGAAAATGCATTCGTGATGGGTTGTTAGTTTCTCTCCTACTCTTTTCATACTATCTTGAGTTCCATTCGAGGACGAGTGTTTCCAAGGGGGACATATTGTAACACCTCGGACTCTGAGAAAGGTCAAAGTGGGTTAACAGACAAGTCCACAAATCCAAAATGGACCATGAACCGTTCATAAAACCTTAAACGCTCCATTTAGGGGTCCTCGACCCGTTTAGGCTTAGTGGCCTTTCCGTTTAGAGCTGCTAGGATTTGGGGTCATCTAGATGGATCCCTAAACGGACAGTGAAGATCTGTACGGCCTGTTTAGGGGTCCATACAGAGGACCCATCAACTTTTAAGTTAGGATCATTTTGGACTTTCCGCTATGTGTTTGATACCTAAGTTATGTCGTTTTAACCCCTATTCTAAGCTATATATAACTGAATTAAGTTCTAAAGCTACCCATTCTAAATTATTCCCACAAAATCACAAATTCCCTCCAAGTTCTTCCCCAAAATTCTCTCTCTAGAGCTAAGGAAGTAGAAGAAGGGTCTCACTTCAAGGTCTCCAATTCACCATAGCTTTTGGGATTTGATCATTAAGGTATGTTAGTATTCACCTATAGAGTCCTTTCCTTTATAGTGTTCCCAAGATAATCCAATTTACAAGTTAGATTCTCAATTCAAAAGTTAGGGTTTTATTCAATTCTCATGTGATCTCTTCAATTGTAATTTTATTGATTAATTTCTATCTTTTGATGCTTGAATTGAATTGATTTCATGATTTTGAGTTGAAATCACATGAATCCATGAATGATCCATGATTTGATGATGAACCCATGATGAAGCTTATGAACTATGAATATATGAATTTATAAAGATATGCATGCTTAGAAGAAATTGATGTAATTGAATTAAGGATGCTTTGAGAGGAAAGTGTAAATGTTGTTGTGAAAGATTTTCTCACATACTTATATGATCATGATTGTGAAAGGTTTTATCACATAAGGAATAAATAGGTTAAAAGATTTTCTCACCTAAGTTGAATCAATATTTAAGAAGCTATCCTAATTAACTTTAGCATGGATGGATTGCTTAATTGTGCCTTTCCATGGATAATGAAGTGGTTATGATTAATGTGTATTTTGTGGGATTTTACTACCGAGAGGATATTGAAATGGAGGATCTCCTGTTAGTAGAGGCCGGGTCTCTAGTAGCAATTTTCTTGTCCCTAACTACGTGCCCCTGTAGGATGTATAGCTAGGTGATCCACGTAAGCTAAAAGTTTAAGGTTGTTGCCTTGGCAAGCAATGACATCTCTTTAGGTGTGGGTAAGACACCATATTCCATGTTTTAGCTCATATGGTCTATGTCGGTTAATGGTAAACTTCTCACAATAATGAACTAAGGTTACTTTCAAAGTATCTCACAAGTGTTTTAAATATGTTAAAGCTTACATTGACCATGATTATGACTTATGTTTTTTAACCTTTTGATATTATGATTTAGCTTGGTCATTGCATGTCATATAAAGTCATTTTAAGCACGATTTCATACCTATTTATGTATTTCTATTATACTAGGTACATTTCATGTACTAATGCATACTTGTGTGCCTACATTGTTTCACTAATGTAGGGTCCGACGCTCCTACCTCTCATACTTGTGCGTAGTTGTTCTCATTGATGATTCGAAGATCAAGAGTTGGTGAGTCCGCATGTTCCGAGGACTATGCCACTTATTTTCTTTCCTTACTTTAGTTTTTAGACAATATGAGTTATGTCCCAATAACTTCTTTTGATGTTTAGATGGCTTGTTGAGACTATGTTAAACTTACGCTTTATTAAACTCTTTTATAATGTAAGAATTTGACTCTTGAAATCTTTATTTCTATTATGATGTATGCCAATTGACTTGTGTAGGGCCTTTCGGGGTTTAATACGCCAAGTTACACCTAGGATATACTTTGGGTCATGACACACTCACATCATTAACTTGTTTTCACCTTATTTATCCCATTCATGACATCAATCATTCATTCAAACACCCATTTTTGTTGTCATATGAGGCATGTAAATAATATGAGCTCGCACCAAGTTTTTTTGTTTTCCTTCTTTTAGATCTTTCATCCATGGGTTCACTAAACACTTTTCAATTGAAGCTTATGGTGCTCTAAGCAATTAAATTCATTCCTTTTTTATTTCTTAATGCACACTTCTCCAAACATAAGCTGTTTCCTACATCACATTTTCAATCTTTTCTTCTCCCCCAAACATAGGCTTTTAGCCTATAATTTCATCATTAGCAATTAGGGAGATGAGGGTGCCAAAGTAGAGGATTAAAAAGGACAAATTATTCAACCTAGTCACCAAAGAAATATGTTAAGGCTCAATGGAGTTGACTAAGATCAATGTCAAAGGAAGGAGAATTTGGGTAAAGTGACTATTCAAAAAAGGCCTAGGTTTTCTTACATGCCAAGCTATATCAAGAATTTCACCTTGAATCACATTTTGGGGCATGTTCTAGAGAATATGCATATACAAGAATTATTCAGAACCTCACCTCATAAGGGATCATGAACCAACAAGGTCTCAAGCTAGTCTGAAAATCAATTGACTCGAATGACTTTTGAAAAACTACAACAGGTGAATCAACATTCGCTTGTAAATCACAAAGCCAAATGAAAAATGTACTAGTGAAGATGAGAGATTACATTGGAATTCACTTTTCCCTTATTTTTTTAAAAACTTTTTCAAAATTCCTTTGCCAAAAAATTTTTTGGTGGTCCCACTTACGAGAAGTATGTCATCCCGATTCGACACACAAAAAGAATTATCAAGAAAAAGAAAACTTTTATCCTTATGAAAGAATCATGGTATGAAGAAAATCCTTGGAGTTTATTTGATTATTTACTATTCACAAAGGTAATATTAAATCGCGCAATCACTGTTCATTGAGAGAACAAGGCCAAGCTAGGGAACTAAATGCAAGTAGCAAGCACATGTAGTAAAAAAAAATGTAAATATAGGACCAACACGGCTAAAAACAACACCAAGGTAACAAAAGATCAAGTCCAACAATGGCACAATTTAAACATTAAAATAGGCCAACCTAAAACATTCAAACATGTCTGACAAGGGCTCAAAAGTATTATCCAAACAACTACGAAAGCCCTACAAGGACACAAATTAACAGAAAGCAATAAAAATATCAATCCAACATGGTACAATAGCCACCAGCACCACCAACTAAAGATAAGCATTACCCTCAATGCTAACACAATAAAAATAAAAGGGAAAAAACATCCTGATCACTTTTCTTATTTCTTCATTGTCATCCTTGGGTTGATCGTCTGGCATGCTAGACCCCGCTCCACCCATTTACAAGTGAGATGTTCTTTATGACACCTTCAAAACTCGCTGCAAATTCTTGTATTCGTCGTCTAACTATGGCAAAGCATTTATCGGTCCAAGTGTACTCATTGGTGCTCTCATTGAATCCTCAAGCAAGGACATGTTTGCTGAAGTCATAGGTGCTTTCCCCTTCATTATGTTATATTGGCCCAAAGAGTAGTGACAACACCTTTCACCACATCAACTCATTTGCATAAGTTGTTCAAGTTATCCACCAAACCTTATATCATATTTTTTGCCACATTATTAAGCATTGCAGGTAACACCTTGGCAAGCTCTGTGAGTTGGCACTCATTGGCATAGGTGATTTCTACAAAATTGTGATAGGAACTTTTACCAGGAATAAAATGTGGTAGAGAGAAGTCTGGTATAGTGCCCTCCCAAATGGAGGAATTTTCTAACACCACATGAGTTTGGTCATTCGGAGTAGCATGGCTTGATGACTGGTCATGTCTTCTCTCAAAAGACCCCAAAACTTGTATTTTTTTATTTTTCATTTTGTGGGATTCTACATCTCTATTTCAATCCAGATCAATCACCCCAATAATGGGGGAAGCAATATCAAAAGTAAAATAGTGAATACCTGCTTGAGCTTATAATTTGTTGAACAAGACCCTAAATGGCATTGAGATACCCTTTTGGCGGGATTTCCACCACTTTTTCACAACCACCACATTATCATAATTAATGTTAATGTTGAGTATGAGGCAAGAATTAACAATGGTACCCTCTTTATACACCTGTGATCAATTTTTGAAGGAATGAGGTGGGAAACCACAAAGTTGAGCCATAATTTGGCTTCAAAGTTAAGGTCTTCACAAGAAATCTCTCCATCCACAGAGTCCTAGGACGGTTGGTCCACAACAGTTGTATTATATACCTATTGGAGTTGACTGCATTTGGTGGCAATCTTCTGTGCGAATATAGATCCTTCAATGATTTGTTTAGCCTAGAAAAGGGAGTTGATGGTTGTCAAAGTTATGTCAAAATCTAAACCCTACATCATGATAGAGAGAGAGTTAGCAAAATTCTCAAGTGGTACATGGTGGCCCATTAGATCTTGCCTCGCTTGATAAGAGGCATAGAACTCGAATACCAACTAAGGGAAAAATCCTAACGAGACATCAGATAGAGGAAACCAGTCCCTATCCATGAGCTACTAGACTATATTAGGGAATTCCTCCCCCAAACCAGCCAAGTTGAACTTCTTCTATGGCGTGCAGGTCTAGGTAGTCTTGAATAGAGTGTAGTACTCTTTCATTCCCTTTACACAAAAGCAGATTCACTATTTCTCACTAACAGTGTTCTGAGGAGCTTTGTTCTTATTCTTGCCTTGGAAGGAGGAGGAGGGCTAGCAGCCTACCTATAGGAATGGCTCATGCGAGATGTCATGTTTTACAAAAAGAGTGTGAGACAACACAAAACAAACAACATTTTTTTGTATTTTTCCTTAGGAGATAAAATAACTAACTATATGAAGTAAACGAAAATAAAAAGAACTAGGATGTAAGAGAATCTCAAAATTTTCAAATTTAGATGCACCGGCATCGGACTGTGGTTTGCAGATGCAAAATAGGTCACTATCAGTTAAAATTAGTAGCCTGTCAATATTTTAGGCTTATTGGCATTACATCGACATTTCATCGATGAAGATCTGCATCTTGCAAGTGTAACATTGGTACGAGTCTGTGAAAATAAATTTCTAACTCAACCGGCACTGCACCTATGAAATGCAGGGTAACATCCATTCAACGTGAATGCTCCATAGTGACCCTTTCGACCAAAAAGGCTCTTTTTCAATCCATACATTTGATAAATTTATCCAACATGTTCTCAGACTTCCCCAAAAGATACACAAAGCAATTTTAAACTAACTAGATGGTTTTCCTTAAAAAGGACATTACTCCGTTTATCATTGATAATTGTCAAGCAACACAAGCACACATTCAAGAATAAAAACTCCACTCATTCGCAACACATATCCTCACAATAATATAAATTCAGTTCAAAGCATTCTTACAAAAACTATGTATGCTATACACATGAGATTTCAGCCCAAAAGTAAAGAATTCACATAATGAAAAATTTATTTGTATTACCCCATACTTTCTAACACGTATATGACTAAGTTAACTTTGGATGAAAGTATTTACACTCGAGATAGTAAGGTGGTATTTGAGCTCAAATATCAAAGTGTCCAAGTGTATATAGGTGTTAAGTAAAGAAATTAAGAGTTGGAAATGAAATAAAATAAGTGAGTTGCTTGCTTGACTTTATTATGCTAGCAGGTGCATCACCTACTTATATTACATGGATCAAAATAAAAGACCAAGAAGAAGGTGCATCACCCACTTAGACTATTTGACCAACTTAAAATGTCCAAGTAGATGCATCACCTACTTGACCAAATCGTTGTCTAAACTGATCAACAAAAGTCGGCGAAAGAGGGCCCTTATAAGATCAAGATTAGATGATATTTTTCTTCATTTTAAATTATAAATTTAAGATTCTATCAATTCTCTCTCAAGCTCTCTCTTGACCTTCAAACAACCGCCGCTATATCCCTCTCGAGTTCTTAAAGTTCTCCCTTTTTTTTTTCAAGTCAAGTGTAGGGCAGCCCTATCATAGCTAGCAGTTCCACTTTTGCTTAACTTATAAGAGATTTATCCTTTTCTTCGGTTCAAGTTAAAGGAAAGTTTAAGTTCTTCAAGAATTAGAAGTCAAGAGTATAAGAATATTCACCGACAAAGGTAGGGTTACTTCCCCAATTTTGTCCATATATATATAAGTTGGGATGGATAATTATTTATGTGTAATAGGCAAGAATTCACGGACAAGGCTCAAAACTCATAAGAGTTGAAGTTTTGCGGTACAAGGGATCAAATTGCAGATGTTCTCACCAAGGCCCTCCCACAAGCCAAGCAAGATCAGTTCCGGCAGAAACTTGGAGTTTGTAATTTTGAATCAAGGGGGAGTGTTGAATATTGATTCAAACGTAGTTAGAGGTTCCTATTTAGTTGGCATAATAACACGTTTGTTAGGAGTCCTAGTTGAGTCAAAGCATATCTGCTGTTAGTTGCTAATATTTAGCTTAGTGGATAAGGTTGTGGGTCATTTTTCTTTTAGGTGGTTTAGCCTTAATTCCTATTTAAAGTGTCCTATGTATTTTCTTTAAAATATCATAAATATAACATGAAAGTTCTCTGCAACTCTTCTTTTAGCTTCTTATACGCTGTTTCTTCTTTCTTTATTCTCCAACAAAATTGGTATCAGAGAAGAGAACTACTAGAACAAAACAACAGAGCACATAAATCAAGCCTCAAACCTCTCAGGTGCTGCCTCTTCGGTGGCGTAGACAATAACCTTATTGGCAGGTTTTGCCAAGATATCAAAGTACTCTTGGAATGGAGATTTGGTGAAGGAAGGCTCTTTCCAAAAATCTGGGGTTAGGAACCCGTAAGTCTTCATTAAATAATCAAATGTCTCCTTAACAAAGTTTCCAAGGGTTTTGGTGGATCCACGAGAAGATGTGAAGACATCTTCAATACCAGCAAACTGAAGGACCTTCTTGGGACACGAGGAGCAACAGTACCAGCACCACGAGGATGAGGCACCACCCTCACAGTAACAGACCCACATTTTCGTGTAACCCTGCAAGGCACATTATGTGGCTTCCTAATCTTGTTACCCCAATTACCTCTCCTCATAGCTTAGCCAATATAAATGCTCCACGAATAGCAGTAGCAACTTCCTTCGAGCACTTAACACCCAAACCAACGTGACCATTCCTGTCACCTACAACAACAAACGCCTTGAACCCGGTTCTATGTCCGGCACGGGTCTGCTTCAAAACCGGTATGATTTTCATCACCTCATCCTTTAGAGATGGTCCGATAAGAGTATCAATGATTTGAAACTCCTTGATTGGGAGTGAGTGAAGGTGGATTTGGTCAAGTGACCTGATTTTTCCATTTTTCACAAGCCTTCCTAGCTTTGTCACTGGAACCCATTTCTCCTCCTCTGTTTCATGGCGTGAACGAGGGCCGCCATGGCCTCTTCCGTCATGGTCTCCACCTCTACCACCACGTCCACCAAATCCATGACTGAATATCCTCTCTCCCCTCCTCCTATCTCCACCATGATTGTAAGTTATTAGGTTTATAGCTAGGGTTTAGAGAGAGTGTGTGATGAAAAAAAATATATATTTGTTGGATATAGCACACAATCCAAAGCTTATAATCTATATAATCCATTGAGTGGAAATTTTTTGATCAGTAGAAATGTTATGTTTAATGAAGATGCTAGCTAGAACTTTGATTCTGAGAATGTTATTTCAAATATTAAATTACTGCCTATTGATGAAGCTTTTGAGCAAGAACCTACAGCAGTTTCTGTTCCAGGGAACGCATCCAACTCTTCTCCAATAAGTAGTAACCGTGCTACTCATCAATCAAGAACCTCTGCTCCAGCAAGTGATCACAACTTAACCCCCCAAGGAAGTGGCAGAAGTTCTTCTTCAAGTGATTCTTTCAGTGAAACTCCACCAGCGAAATTCAAATCGTTAAGGGAGATTTATGAAAATTGTTCTTTTGCTTTTTATATTACTGAACCCAATTGTTTCAAGGAAGCTGTAGAAAGTCAGGTATGGAAAATTAAATGATAAAAGAGATGCAAGCAATTGAGCAGAATCAAACATGGGAATTGTTGAATTTACCGGAAGGAAAGGAACCCATTGGACTCAAATGGGTGTTCAAAATCAAGCGTCATGCAGATGGGAGAATACAACGATACAAAGCAAGGCTTGTAGCTAAAGTATATGCACAACATCAAGGTATTGATTACGATGAGACGTTCTCACGTGTTGGTGAGAATACTCTTATCTTTGGCTACTAAACTGAGCTGGCCCGTTTATTAATTTGATGGTAAATTTTCATTCTTAAATGGGGATTTGGAAGAGGAATTTTATGTTTCCCAACCTGAGGGTTTTGGTGTTAGCGGCAATGAGAGCAAATTATACAATCTCAAGAATGTTCTTTATGGGCTAAAACAAGCGCCACAAGCATGGTACAGCAAAATTGACTCATACTTTCTGAGGAATGGATTTGAAAGGAGCGAGAATGAGCATATGTTGTATGTAAAGAAACAAAGTACAAGTGATTTTTTGGTAGTTTGTCTTTATGTGGATGACATGATCTATATGGGGTCATGTGAAACTTTAGTTGCTGAATTTAAATCTTGCATGATGAAGGAGTTTGAAATGTCAGATTTAGGTATTTTGCAATACTTTCTTGGTCTTCAATTGAAACAGGTAGAAATTGGTATTTTTGTTTCTCAAACGAAGTATGCAAAAGACCTCCTGTTCAAGTTCAGTATGCAAAATTGTAAAACGGCTGCCACACCCATGAATGCAAATGAAAAATTTCAGCTTGAAGATGGCATAGATCTCCCTGATTCTAGTCACTACAGAAGCTTGATTGGAGGTTTGAACTACCTAACACATACTCGTCCTGATATTATGTTTTATGTTAGTATGTTGTCTAGGTATATGCATAGTCCTACCAAGCAACATCTTGGTGCTGCCAAAAGATGCAGATTTCAGCTTGACAAAATACAGTGATAGTAATTGGGCAAGAAGTATAGATAACAAAAAGAGTACTTCTGGAAATGTGTTCAATTTAGCATCTTGAGCAATTTCTTAGAGCTCAAAGAAGCAGGATGTGGTTGCATTATCATCATCAGAAGCAGAATATCTCGCTGTAACTTCAGTAGCTTGTCAAGCGTTATGATTACAAAGAATTTTAGTTGATGTTTTCTATCATCAAGAGGGTCTGATAAAAATATTTTGTGATAACAAGGCAACTATTGAAATGACAAAGAATCTGTCTTTTCACAGCAGCACAAAGCACATACACATCCATTATTATTTCGTTCATGACCACACATCAAGAGTTGATATAGATTTGAAGTTTTTCGGTTCAAGGGATGAAATTGCAGATGTTCTCACCAAGGCCCTCCCACAAGCCAAGCATGACCAGTTCTGGCAGAAACTTGGAGTTTGTAATTTTGAATCAAGGGGGGGGGGTGTTAAATATTGATTCAAACATAGTTAGAGGTTCCTATTTAGTTGACAAAGTAACACATTTGTTAGGAGTCCTAGTTGAGTCAAATCATATCTATTGTTAGCTGCTAATATTTACCTTAGTGGATAAGATTGTGGCTAAGTTAGTGGGTCATGTTTCTCTTAGGTGGTTGAGAGTTAATTTCTATTTAAAGTGTCCTATGTATTTTCTTTAAAATATCAGAAATATAATGTGAAAGTTCTCTGCAACTCTTCTTTTATCTTCTTATACATTGTTTCTTCTTTCTTTATTTTCCAACAATAAGTTCGATAATTTTTGTATTCCGTTGAAGGATTTTGGGACTGTTTCTCAGCTGTTTTATATGTATATTATTGGGAGTATTTGGGTGACCTAATAAGATGATTGTATGAAGTTTTATTGAGGTGGAAATGCAGGGTGTGGTGATACACCATTTATTTAAGCACTATACATGCTTAATTCACATCAAGTGTTTCACTATTATTTTAGAAGGACCACTTTGTGATTAGCTGCTAATATTAGGTTTATGATGTACTTATATTGTAGATTAATACCTTAAAATAAAGGTTGAACGGTTGTAGTTGTATTGGCCCAAAAATAAGGTATGTGTGGCTACACAATCTCTTTTGCCGCTAAGGCACGAACCTTTGTCACAGTCTCTATTATATGAGTCAATAATATCCTAGATTACACATGTTAAAAGTATTCATATGTTGGATACACAATCTGACTATATACTGTCAAATGGCTTCAATTGTCTATTTGATCATATACTTCATTTTCTTGCATGTTCACATGTTTCAATTTACAACTTATATGTCCTTACTTGGAATGTACACTTATCCCTAATTTGAATCCTCCCATGTGCCTCATTAGTTATTGTGTTAATGACCCTTTCAATTGATATTATTTACTTAGTATTTAATTATCATATCACCTTACAGGGAGAACCCTTACCTCTCCATTTGAGGAGTTATAATCTCTATTTTAAATTTCTGTATGCCTCCATTTGGGATGTCCAAATTTGTTTTAAATGAACCATGTACTAAGTAGAATCACTTGCTCACTTGTTAAACAATTTAATGGCTCATTTTCTACATGTCCTCGTATTCTCACTTATCACATGTCTTCATGGAGCATTTTTTAATATGTTTTAGCCCAAATAAGATTCATTCTGTCATATAAGTTCCTAAGTATTATTACATTGATGTTACAATTGTTTCTGTGCCTCAAGTATTTTATTTACAGGTCTATATCCCAAAGCTCAAAAGATTTATGGACAATCTCAAAGATTAAATAAATGATGTAAAGAAAGTCAGTATAATTACAAGTGGTAGCCTAGAGTTGAAAGCTACACACAGGTCGAATCCGAAAGCAAACCTCTATATTTTTTGGTGGTAGCTCAGGGGTTAAAATACCTAGCATGGGCCAATCCTAGTTGATATAATTATGGGTGATAGCTCAAGGGTTATAATGCCTAGCATGGGCTAATCCTCATTTTTGTATATGTATGAGGATAACATCCAGAAGTCAAAATGCCTAGCATGGGTCATCCTCTTCTACCACTGATCAGTTGGTCATTTATATGCCTTACAAAGATTATTAATTAAATAAGAGTAAAGAAAAGACTTTAATATACATTATTCTACAAGTGTAAGCAAAAATGGTCTTTTATCCTTATTTATTAATTTGTTCACGATGTAAAGCATAGTAGCCCAAGTGTATAATTTTTTACTTGACCACACGATAATGAACAACCATAAGACACTTGGAAAATGATCATATGGTGTTAGTGCATGACTTATAATTCCTCAAGATACTTACGTCTTAGTACATGTATATCTCAGTTGAGTACCTTACTAATTCTTTATCTTATGTTATCTATTGGTTACTTGTTATTTTGCCTTCTTTACATCCCACTATATGTCGTATATGTACTGACATCCCTATGATTGGGGGCGTTGCATTTCTAAAAATGCAGAACATCCCTATACTTGTCTTTTTGAAAAGTATAAATAGTTGGGAAGAGAGAGAATGCGATATATCTTATCTTTTATCATTTTTATTTTATTTTTAGAACTCTTAGAGAGAAAAACTCTTGGGAATTGTTCTTCAATTGAGGTTTTGAATATTGCTCTTGCAATTGACAATTAGTGAGTGAATCAAAGTGGGTGTTGATTTTAATCGTTGAATTTCATCACATCCTTGGCTGCTATCATGAAAGGTATCATCTCTGACTTTTTTATGATGGGTGGTTAAAACCCCATTCTCTAGGGGTCTATTATGGGGTTGGGTATTGATTTAAATTAATGTGTATGTTGTATTACTCTATATTCTTGTTGTTGACCATGGATTTAGGATGTTAGTAGGTGATTAATTTAGGGGTTAAGGTGGCCAACTTAATCCTATCTTATCCATGGTTGTTAAGCATTACCGAGCAATGCAATTATACCTCTACTTGGCATCAATACACACCCCTACACTCCTAGATTTGATTACTAGTGTCCAAACTCCATTTTGTTAAGTTTGTCACTCATACTTGATATTGACATTATATGATAAATTTTGGTGGAATGATCCACCCAATTTCCTCATTGCTACTTTAGATTAGTTACATCTTAATTCATTTCTTAGATTCTTAACCTTCGACTAGTCCTTGTCGGATTCGATCCCGACTCTTAGTTGGGTACTTTATATTAACAATGATCACTTACTCTTTGAATTTATTTTAAAGAGTAGTTTAAGCATTATCAAAAATGACATCACTGCCGGGGAGTAGTAACTAAGAATTAAATTTGTGAATAAATTTGTATGTTCATCTACTAGTAGTTGAGAAAACTTACATTTGTTTTTGTTGTTGTGTTCTAGTAGTAGGTAACACAATGTACGCAAACAATAGTAATGTGTCACGACCCAAGGGTACCCCCTAGATGAAACATGGCAGATAGAACCCCGAAATGCAACATGTAAGCCACTTAGCATATCATAACATAAAGCATTAGAAAAATAAAGAGTAAAAACGCATTTCATGTCCAAAATTTTCATAAAGAAAAGCGGAAGTCTAGACTTGTCTCAATTAGCCATCTATTACAAAACTTGAATCAAAATAGGGTCACAACCCTTACAACATAATCCAAAATGGAAATACAAGAAAAGGAACTACAATGATATTATCCGTCCTCGAATCATGAGGACTCACCACAAGCAAGGAGAAAGGAACAAATCCAAGCTTTAGCCACAATGGGGACCACCTTGAGAACCGGATCCTACACTTGGGAAAAATGTAGGAAAATATGGTTAGTACAAAAATGCACTAAGTATCATAGCCATGCATAAAAACCTTGAAAACATGCTAAACGGGACATTTTAGTTGAATGCATGCAATTTACTAAGTTAAATCATCATTTTGAAGATAGTGGAACAAAACAAGTCAGAATCATAATTAACTCATAGATCACCATATCATAGGAGAAACATATCATGAGTACCCTCAAAGCATACTTGTGCAATGCATGAATAAGATCCCATAATCTCACCCATAATAAGTAAAGCTTCTTGAGTAGTAATAGTTCATAATTCATGTTCTTGTTCATAGTTCATATGTCATAGTGGGAATAAGCCTTAATCGACATAGACCATGTGAGCTTAACATGGAATCCGGTGTTACCCACACCGAAAAGGGTTGTCCTACTTGTCTAAGGTAGGACCATGGTTTATTAGCTTTTAGGTGGATCCACTAACTAAATATCCTATGGGGGCACGTAGTTATGGGATAAGGAGATTGTTACTAGAAACCCAGACTCAACTTTGGTAGAAGGTCTCCATCTCATGAGATACATACTTTGGGAACCCGTACTCAACTAGTGTAGAAGGTCCCATTGGAAGCCGAACTCAACTTGTGTAAAAGCTTCCATCTCATATTCAATATCCACTCGGTGGCATTACTTCCCACAAATTCATATTTAGTCTTGACTTAAGTTCATATTTATGGAAGAATGCCTTGACACTCAATTCAACATAATTCATAAGATAGCTCATAGATTCAATAGGTGAGAATACCCTTTCAAACAAAGAATCATCATATTGTGAGAAAGCCTTTCACATCATGTCATATTCATGCATAAGTGTGTATATAAGAATAACCTTTCAACAATACAACAATTAGATCATAATCATGTTCACCTTACTCTCAAAGTGTTCATAAAGCATATACATAAATCCCACAATCATGCATAATTCACATACTTTTCCCTTCAAGGACCATAGATCATATTCCACCAACATATCTAGAATTACTACATTAGAAATGGATGATAAGATAATTCAAATAGCTCAATTACTCTAAGAATAATCTCATAACATTCTTCTATAATCAACAAACCCACATCACAAGATCATAATTGGAGAAATCACGGATTTCATGGGTTCTTGGGGGTTTCAATATAAAACCATCATAAATCATCAATTCAATCATAATATAAAGTAATTCAATCATTAAAATCATTTTTGGAAAGAACCCATGACTTGGAGTCAAAACCCTAGCTTTTAGGGATTTCTAACTTTGAAATTGAAAGTTTGAGGGGCTCCATGGATGTAATTTATCCATAGATGAAGTACTACCATACCTTAGATATGAATCTCAATGAAATTGGTGTGAAAGCTTCTTGAACCTTAGCCCCACCTTCTTCCTTCTTCTTGTAACACCCCGACTTATCAAACGTCTAAATTAACTCGTATCTTCGTGGAAAGACAAAGAGGGTGATTAATACATTAAGAATAATTTGGTATGTCATATTTTAAGTGTTCAAGGGTTGTATCTCAAGTTTTGAAGTAAGGTAAGTCGCAAAATAAAAGTTGGCGAAAGTTATCGTAAGTTCCTTTTTAAAGATTTCTCCAAAATTTGGGTCCAATGTCTCGAAAGTATTCTCCCAATATATAAAGATTTATGGGGCCCATGACCCATTAAATAAAAGTTCTACAACTCTAGTTTCCAATGCATCAAACGGTTTGTTCATACGACTTTAGAATGGAGAGATATTCGCATTTTCGCGAGACTGCGCAATGAAGCACGTGTGGGTCCCCTAAGTAGGTGGAAGCTTATAAGATAGCATCTTCTTCATTTTTCTTCATTCAAACTCGTAAGAAACCCATGAAAATCAGTGAATTTCTCCTCAAATCATCCTTCTGTGTTCATAATCTCTTCTTGGATCCTTATAAAAAATTGCCCTACTTCGCGAGCTCGTCGTTTTGGTATAGTTTTCATGCTGAATTGATTGGTGTAGCTCCGTGGAAGCTGTGGCAGTAGAGTTTTTTCAGTGGTTTGATTTTATTTAAGTGTTCTGGGCGTGTAAAGAAAGGTAGGAACCATCTTTTATTAGTTTATGGATACATTCTTGGATAGGAATTTATGATAGGAATCCATATCGATTGTCGTAGTAATTCTTGTCCTTAATTACTGATTGATTTTACATTTTTTTAAAGTGTTGTAGTGGTGCGGACAAAGGTATTTTCAGCATAAATCATAAAGGAAAAGGTATGTTAAGGCTATTCCCTTCGTTCGGCATATATCCTTAGAGCTTGGGATTGATATAGTAGGGTAGTTAATGTTGGTGATTTTGTAGATCTAATTATGACTGGTTGGCTGATTGAGTGGTTATAAACCCTCATTATAGGGACTCATAATCTATTAAGAACGTCCTTGAGTTAGGAATGACTTGGAAACTACATATATATATTGTTTATAGCTAAATTGCTCACCTTTAGCTTATTCAATTGCTTGTTATAGCCCTTGGGGCTATTGTGATTAGCTGTTGAGCTATGAACTGCCTATGGGGGCTTTGTTTTTGTCTAATAGGACTATGTTATTGCCTAAGAGGGCTATGTGTTACCTACAGGGCTATATTGATGCCAAAGAGTGTTATGTGTTGCCTACGGGTAATTTTTGGCGCCAAAGAGGGCTATGCGTTGCCAACAGGGTTATGTGATGTAAAAGAGGGCTACGTGCAGCCCACAGAGCTATGATGTTTCCTAAGAGGGCTATGCGCTAACTACTGGGCTATATCGTTGCCAAAAAGGGTTATGTGACTTCTTACAAAGACAAGGGGCTACCGATAGGGTTATGTAGATGGATTTGGCAGCATCTGGGCTTATGGGGGCCTAGGTAGGTGGTATGTTGTTTATGCCTACCGAGCTTATGGTGGCTTGGTTAGGTTGCTATTTGATCATTATTGTATTTTTTAGTTTCAGTAGTGGGTTAGCATGCTTATCTAATTTTGATTTCTTTACCTGATTGATTTTTGTATATTTATGATACTTTATCATTTAGTCTATAACATTTCATGCTCTGTACATTATTTTGTACTGACACCCCATTGCCTGGGGCCACTACATTCATGTATGCAGGACCCGACAGATGACACACTAGACCTCCGCAGCAACAGGATTGACTTCTATCTAGTTGACTAGACCCTTTCCTCTGGAGCTGCTAGAGTTGGTAGGTTTGTTAGCTTTTGTTGTATATATTTTTATGGGTAGGCAGGGGCCCTGTCCCGCCAATCATTACTACTCTTATAGGCTTGCAAACTAGTGTGTAGGGCGTACAACTACGTTATGGCCATGCTGGCCTAGTTTGTTGGTTTGCTGCTGGTTGTTAGCTGTTTGATATATTGTATTGATATATACATGCTTTCAGTTTCACTATAGAGATCATGGTGGCCTCGACGGCCCAAGCAGCACTTCTGTGCTAGTTGCCTTTTTCTTTATACGAACTCTTGGGAGTAGTTATTTCCTTTATATATCTGTTGACAGGGGCCTTGCTGGCCGGGGGCTTAATTTTAAGCCGAGATATACTTGTTTGTTTTCTTGATTGCGTGTGACTGCCATGCGCTAGTAGCAAATGATTCAGTAGGGTCAGCTTGGGCTTGAGTTCTGGCATTAGGTGCCAGTTGCGCCCCTTGAGTTTGGGGCATGACAAACTTGGTATCAGAGCAACGTCGTATCCTAGGGAGAATGCAGACTGTGTCTAGTAGAGTCTTGATTATAAATGTGTTGTGCACCAAATTCGATAAGCAAGAAGCTACCAGGCATGTTAGAATTACTATCCATATTTTTCTCACCTCGTGCTATAGAGCGGTGCCTTAAGTCTATTCCGGTAGTTAATGAGTTTCTAGATGTATTTCCAGACGAGCTCCTTGGTATCCCTCCTAAACGAGAAAGTGATTTTTCTATCGATATGCTACCAGGTACACAACCCATATCTATCCCTCCTTATAGAATGGCTCCTACTGAGCTAAAGGAGTTGAAGGATCAGCTGAAAGACTTGTTGGATAAAGGCTTTATCAGACCTAGTGCTTCAACATGGGGTGCGTTAGTGTTATTTGTGAGGAATAAAGATGGCTCACTAAGAATGTGTATCGATTATCGACAGCTGAATAAGGTGACTATAAAGAATAAGTATCCCTTTCCGAGGATCGATGACTTGTTTGATTAGTTATAAGGTGCTGAGTGCTTCTCAAAGAATGATTTAAAATCAGGGAACCACCAGATACGAGTACGGGAGAAAGACATTCTAGAGATAGCTTTTAGAACATGATATGGACACTTTGAGTTCTTTGGTAATGTCTTTTGGATTAACTAATGCACCAACAGTGTTCATGGACCTGATGAATAGTATATTCAGGTTTGTATTCTAGACTTGTTTGTGATTGTATTTATTGATGTATATTTTTGGTGTATTCACGTTCAAAAGCTGAGCATGCAAATCATCTCCGAGAAGTCCTTCAGGTTCTTCGAGATCGAGAACTTTATGCAAAGTTTTCTAAGTGTGAGTTCTGGTTGAACTCCGTAGCTTTCTTATGCCATATTGTATCAAATGCAGGCATTACGGTTAACACACAAAAGATTGAGGTTTGTAGTTTCTTAGGGTTAGCTGGGTACTATAGAAGGTTTGTAGAGGGGTTTTCTTCACTTTCAACACCATTAACGAAGCTGACTCAAAAAGTAGCTATTTCCCATTGGACTGAGGCTTGCGAGCATAGTTTCCAGGAGCTAAAGGAAATGTTGACATCAGCACCAGTTCTAGCAATGACAGAGGGTTCAGAAGGCTATGCGGTGTACTGTGATACTTCTGGTGTTGGGTTGGGATGTGTTCTAATGCAACGTGGTAAGGTTATCACATATGCTTCAAGGCAGTTGAGGAAGCTTGAGAAGAACTATCTGACCCACGAATTAGAGTTGGCTGGAGTTGTGCATGCATTAAAGATCTAAAGACACTATTTGTATAGCGTTCATGTTGACATCTTCACAGATCATAAAAGCCTTCAATATATCTTTAGACAAATGGAGATAAATCTGCGACAACGTTGATGGCTTGAGTTACTCAAAGACTACGACGTTAATATTTTATATAATCTAGGAAAGGAGAATGTGGTAGTCGATGCCCTCAGTCTAAGATCTATGGGTATTTTATCCTATTTAAGTGTTGAGAAGTGTGAGCTAGCATGAGAGCTTCATCAGTTAGCTAGCTTGGGAATCAGATTGTTAGAGGCAGACAATAGTGGGGTCATAATTTAGGACAGAACTGCATCATCTCTAGTTGTGGAGGTAAAAGCACGGCAACATGAGGACCCTAGCTTAGATCAGCTCTGAGCCAAGGCTCAGGATCAGAAGTCTGTAGAATTTGATATAGCAGGAGATGGAGCCCTCAGATATAGTGGTCGATTGTGTGTTCCGGATGTTGCAGGGCATTGACATCATATTATGGAAGAGATACATCATTCCCGTTATTCTATTCACCATGGTTCGATGAAGATGTACCATGATATTAAGGAGATCTATTGATGGCCCGGGATGAAGAACGACATTGTTGAGTTTGTGGCACATTGTCCAAACTGACAACAGGTGAAGGTTGAGCACCAAAAACCCGTTGGGCTAGTCCAGGAGATAGCCATTCCTTTGTGGAAGTGGGAAGCAATTAATATGGATTTTGTTACTGGGTTACCTCGTTCGCGTCGTAAGTTTGAATCTATTTGGGTAATTGTTGACAGACTAACAAAACCAGCCCATTTCTACCAGTCAAGACTACTTTCATAGCTGAAGATTATACAGGGCTTTACATCTGAGAGATTTTTAGGTTGCATGGCGTCCCAATATCTATTATCTTAGATCAAGGAGCACAATTTACTGCTAACTTCTTGAAGTCTTTCCAGAAAGGATTAGGGACACAGGTTAATCTCAGTACCGCCTTGCACCCTCAGACAGATGGCCAAGATGAACGCACTATTTTAACACTTGAGGACATGCTACGAGCATGCATGTTGGACTTTAATGGAAGTTAGGATGACCACTTTACCTCTTATTGAGTTCGCATAGAATAATAGTTATCATTCTAGCATCGGGATGCCACATTATGAGGCTTTGTATGGGCGGAAATATAGATCCCCCATTGGATGGTTCGAGGTAGGTGAGTCAGGGTTGGTTGGACCTGACCTAGTACATCAAACAGTGAAGCAGGTTAAGCTCATTTGGGAGAGGTTGCTAATAGCTCAAAGTCGACATAAGTAATACTCAGATGTGCGACGAAGGGACTTTGAGTTTTGTGTCGATGACTGGGTATTCTTAAAAGTCTCGTCTATAAAAGGTGTTATGAGATTTGGCAAGAATGGCAAGCTTAGACCAAGATTCATTGGGCCATACCAGATCCTTCGGACGCTAGGACAAGTGGCTTATGAGTTAAAATTGCCTTCGGGGCTAGAATCTGTTCATCCAGTATTCCATGTATCGATGCTACGGAAGTGCGTAGGAGACCCTTATCGGGTTGTCCAGTTGAGAAAGTTCAGATCACAAAGGATTTGTCCTATGAGGTAACTCCAGTTGCCATATTAGATCGACAGGTCCTTAAATTTAGGACCAAGGAGGTGGCTTCGATTAATGTATTGTGGAGAAACAAGATTAGAGAATAGGTGACCTGGGAAGCTGAGGATGGGATGAGTCCAAATATCCTCACTTGTTTTGTACCCCAGGGTGATAACATATCAGTTTATATTAGTGAAGTAAGGTAAGATACCAACCTAATTTTTTATATTATTGCTTCTTATTATGGTTGTTGTCGTTATATTTTTGCTAGCACTGTTAATGCGGAGTTGAAGTGCTTAGCTATTTATGCCATCCTGTGAGACGCCTAGATTAGAATTTCTGTGTTTCAGGTTCTGTATAGTCACATTCACAAAGGATACTTTTCCTATACTTTGGCAACTCCTACGGACATAATCGTGTGACTAAGACTTTTCATTCGAGGACGAATGTTTCTAAGGGGGGAAGGATGTAACACCCCGACTTATTAAAACGTCTAATTAACTTGTACCTTCGTTGAAAGAAAAAGAGGGTGATTAATACATTAAGAATGATGTGGTATGTCATATTTTAAGTGTTCAAGGGTTGTATCTCAAGTTTTGAAGTAAGGTAAGTCGCAAAATAAAAGTTGACGAAAGTTATCGTAAGTTCCCTTTTAAAGATTTCTCTGAAATTTAGGTCAAATGTCTTGGAAGTTTTCTCCCAATAGATAAATATTTATGGGGCCCACGACCCATTAAATTAATGTTCTATGAGTCTAGTTTCCAACGCATCAAACGGTTTGTTCATACAACTTTAGAATAGAGAGATATTCGCGTTTTCGCGTGACTGCGTAAGCAAGCAGGTGAGGTGGATCCCCTAAGTTGGTGGAAGCTTATAAGATAGCATCATCTTCATTTTTCTTCATTCAAACTCGTACGAAACCCATGAAAATCAGTGAAATTCTCCTCAAATCATCCTTGTATGTTCAAAATCTCTTCTTGGCTCCTTATAAAAAATTTCCCTACTTCGTGAGCTCGTTCTTTCGGTATAGTTTTCATGGTGAATTGATCGGTGTAGCTCCGTGGAGGCTGTGGCAGCAGAGTTTTTTCAGTGGTTTGATTTTATTCAAGTGTTTTGGGCGTGTAAAAAAAGGGAGGAACCATCTTTTATTAGTTTATGGATACCTTAGGTCTTGGATAGTAATTTACGATAGGAATCCGTATCGATTGTCATAGTAATTCTTGTTTTTAATTACTGATTGATTTTACCATTTTTTTAGTGTTGTAGTGGTGTGGACAGAGGTATTTTTAGCATAAATTATACAGAAAAGGTATTTTAAGACTATTCCGTTCGTTCGGCATATTTCCTTAGAGCTTGGGAGTGATATAGTAGGGTAGTTAATGTTAGTGATCTTGTAGATCTAATTGTGAATGGTTGTTTGATTGAGTGGTTATAAACCCTCATTATAGGGACTCATAATCTATTAAGAACGTCCCTGAGTTAGGAACGACTTGGAAATTATATATATATATATATATTGCTTCTAGCTAAATTGCTCACCTTTAGCTTATTCAATTGTTTGTTGTCGCCCTTGGGGCTATTGTGATTATATGTTGAGCTATGAACTGCCTATGGGGGATATGATGTTGTCTAATATGACTATGTTATTGCCTAAGAGGGCTATGTGTTGCCCAAAGGGGTATATTGATGCCAAAGAGTGTTATGTGTTACCTACGGGGCCATTTTGACGACAAAGAGGGCTATATGTTGCCTACAGGGCTATGTGATGCAAAAGATGGCGACGTACAACCCACAGAGCTATGATGTTTCCTAAGAGGGCTATGCGCTGCCTACGGGGCTATATCTTTGACAAAAAGTGCTATGTGACTTGTTACAAAGACAAGGGGCAACCGATAGGGTTATGTAGATTGATTTGGCACCTTCTGGGCTTATGGGGTCTAGGTAGGTGGTATGTTTTTTGTATCTACCGAGCTTATGGTGGCTTGGGTAGGTTGCTGTTTGATCATTAATGTATTTTTCAGATTCAGTAGTGGGTTAGCATGCTTATATAAATTTGATTTCCTTACATGATTGCTTTTGGTATATTATGATACTTAGTCATTTAGTCTATAGCCTTTCATACTCTGTACATTATTTTGTACTGACGCCCCATTACCTGGGGCCGCTGCATTCATGTATGCAAGACCCGACAGATGACCCAGTAGACTTACTCAGCAGCAAGATTGACTTCTATCTGGTTGGCTAGCCCCTTTCCTTCGGAGCTGCTAGAGTTAGGATGTTTGTTAGCTTTTGTTGTATATATTTTTATGGGTAGGTTGGGGCCCTGTCCCGCCAATCATTACTACTCTTAGAGACTTGCAGACTAGTGTGTGGGGTGTACAACTACGTTATGGCCATGCTGGCCTAGTTTGTTGGTTTGCTGCTTCTTGTTAGTTGTTTGGTGTATTGTATTGATATATACCTGCTTTCAGTTTCACTATAGAGAGCATGGTGGCCTCAACGGCCCAATCAGGACTTCTGTGCTAGTTGGTTATTTCTTTATACGAACTCTTGGGAGTAGTTGTTTCCTTTATAGATCTGTTGACAAGGGCCTTGCCGGTCGAGGGCTTAATTTTAAGTCGAGATATACTTGTTTGTTTTCTTTATTGCGAGTGGCTGCCATGCGCTAGTAGCAAATGGTTCAGTAGGGTCAGCTTGGGCTTGAGTTCTGGCATTAGGAGCCAGTTGCTCCTCTTGAGTTTGGGGCGTGACAAACTTGGTATTAGAGCAACGTCGTATCCTAGGGAGTCTGCAGGCCGTGTCTAGTAGAGTCTTGATTATAAATGTGTTATGTACAAAATTCGATAAGCAAGAAGCTACCGGGCATGTTAGAATTACTATACTTCTTTTTCTCACCTCGTGCTATAGATCGGTGCGTTAAGTGTTGAGGTTTTTGGCTTATAATTGATATTTGTACGCAGATAGAGATGGCTGGTGTCCACAACTAACCTGGGGCTAAACACAGCTGCATGCGAGGGCACTGGCAATGTACCACAGGTGGAGGTAGCCCATTGTGAGACCCAATGGGATACATCTTCTTAACCCCCTATTACTTCTCCACCGCTTTAGGAGCTTCCGTGGGCTACAGGACACCCGACTCCACCAACAGTACCACATCTAGTTCCTGTTATTCCATCTGACTAGGATATCAAGAGTGCAGTATGTATCTTAGCATAGTTAGTAGCTGCAGAGTACCAACCAATTGCGCCAGATTTTGTCGGACCTTCTGAAAGGCCCGGAAGTTCGAGAGTTCGTGAATTTCTTGACTTGAATCCTCCATAGTATACAGGGACATATCACAGAGAGGACCCTCATCACTTTGTTGATCAGCTTCATAGGATCTTCAGAGTCATGCGTGCCTCAGTGACTGAGTCAGTTGAGTTAGCATCATTTTGATTGTGTGACGTTGCAGTATTTTAGTACGAAAGCTGGGAAAGATCTAGGGCAAAAGATGCATCTCTACCCACTTGGGATAGCTTTGCAGAAGCTTTCATAGATTACTATTTGCCTCGAGAGATTAGGGATGGCCGGGTGGACCAGTTTCTGAACCTCCGACAGGGCAGCATGAGTATTCGAGAGTACGGGCTGAGATTTGATTCATTGGCTAGATATGCACCAACATTTTGTGATACGATGCATGACAGGGTGCGTAGATTTGTGGGAGGGATTGACTCAGACTATACCGACGCTTGTTCTACCACTGCAATAAATGATAATATGAATATCTCACGAATTCAGAAGTTTGCACAAGGCATAAAGGATCGTCAACATCTACAGTTTATGACTGAGAGGGTCGATACAGAGATAGAAGAGGGATAGGCTCGCTTGTTCACATAGAGATTTTCAGGGTGGTCCCAGACCTCGATATTCTAGTAGGCCACCTAGACCTCCACCATATCAGTTCTAGGGTAGTAGTTTTGATCGTCAGGGACAGTCAGGCCCAGGTGAGGGTCCACGAGCATCAGACTCTCAGCAGCAGAGAGGCTTAGGCCAGGCTAGGACAACACCACCGCATTGCGCTACTTATGGTAGGATGCATTTTGGGAGGTGCAGGCAGGGTTCCACAAGTTGTTATTATTGTTGACAGCAGGGGAATGGGTGGAGGAACTGCTCGACCATAGGTCAGGCGGGTCAGTATAGGTTCCTCCTCATCAGCATAGTCTACAGGGCGTGGACACCAGACTTCAACAAGTAGAGGCAGAGGCAGAGACAGAGGTAGAGAGGGAGCACCTAGTTCTAGTAGTGGCCAGAACCGTACATATTCTTCACTAGCCGGCCGACAGGTCTCAGAGTCATCACCAGATATTGTGACAAGTGCCTTAACCGTTTTCTCTCATTGTGTTTATGCTTTGATAGATCCTGGATCTACTCTATCTTATGTTACCCCATTTATTGCGGGAAAGGTATGTATAGTAGCAGAGTCATTACATCGACCCTTTACTGTATCTACACCAGTTTTTGAGTCTATTATTGACAAGAGAGTCTATCGAGGTTGCACGGTAGAAATTATTGATCCTCAGACCGCTGTAAACCTAGTAGAGTTAGAGATGGTTGATTTCTACGTCATTATGGGTATGTACTGGTTAGCGTCTTGTTATACTAATGTTGAGTGTCAGACAAAGATTGTTAGATTTCACTTTCTAGGAGAGGTAGTTCTGGAATGAAAAGGTGATACAACAACGCCGGAAGGTAGGTTTATTTCCTGTCTTAAGGCGAGGAGGATGATCACTAAGAGTTGTATTTATCATCTTGTTCGCGTTCATGATATAGATACAGAACCACCAACTCTTCAGTCTATTCTTGTAGTTAATGAGTTTCTAGATGTATTTCTAGACGAGCTCTGTGGTATCCCTCCTAAACGAGAAATTGACTTTTCTATCGATATGCTACCAGGTACACAACCCATATATATCCCTCCTTATAGAATGGCTCCTACTGAGCTAAAGGAATTGAAAGATCAGCTGAAAGACATGCTGGATAAAGGCTTTATCAGACCTAGTCTTCACCATGGGATGCGCCAGTGTTATTTGTGAGGAATAAAGATGGCTCACTAAGAATGTGTATCGATTATCGACAGCTGAATAAGGCGACTATAAAGAATAAGTATCCCCTTCCGAGGATCGATGACTTGTTTGATCAGTTACAAGGTGTTGAGTGCTTCTCAAAGATTGATTTAAGATTAGGGTACCATCAGATACGAGTTCGGGAGAAAGACGTTCCAAAGATAGCGTTTAGAACTAGATATGTACACTTTGAGTTCTTGGTAATGTCTTTTGGATTAACTAATGCCCCCGCAGTGTTCATGGACATGATGAATAGTATATTCAGGTTGTATCTAGACTTGTTTGTGATTATATTTATTGATGATATTTTGGTGTATTCATGTTCAAAAGCTGAGCATTCAAATCATCTCCGTGCAGTCCTTCAGGTTCTTCGAGATCGAGAACATTATGCAAACTTTTCTAAGTGTGATTTTTGGTTGAACTCTGTAGCTTTGTTAGGCCATATTGTATCAGATGCAGGCATTGCGATTGATACACAAAAGATTGAGGCAATTAAAACTTGGCCCAAACCTATGATTCCGACCGAGGTTCGTAGTTTCTTAGGGTTAGCTGGGTACTATAGAAGGTTTGTAGAGGTTTTTTCTTAACCTTCAATACAATTAAAGAAGCTGACTCAAAAAGTAGCTAAGTTCCAGTGGACTGAGGCTTGCGAGCATAGTTTCCAGGAGCTAAAGGACATGTTGATATCATCACCTGTTCTAGCAATGCCAGAGGGTTCACAAGGTTATGCGGTGTAGTGTGATGCTTCTGGTGTTGGGTTGGGATGTGTTCTAATGCGACATGGTAAGGTTATCACATATGCTTCAAGGAAGTTGAGGAAGCATGAGAAGAACTTTCCGACCCACGAATTAGAGTTGGCTGGAGTTGTGCATGCATTAAAGATCTAGAGACACTATTTGTATGGCATTCATGTTGACATTTTCACAGATCATAAAATCCTTCAATATATCTTTAGATAAAATGAGTTAAATCTGCGACAACATTGATGGCTTAAGTTACTCAATGACTACGACGTTGATATTTTATATCATCTAGGAAAGGCGAATGTGGAAGCCGATGCCCTCAGTCGAAGATCTATGGGTATTTTATCCTATTTAAGTGTTGAGAACTGTGAGCTAGCACGAGAGTTTCATCAGTTAGCTAGCTTGGGAGTCAGATTGTTAGAGGCAGATGATAGTGGGGCCATAATTCAGGACCCAACTATATCATCTCTAGTTGTGGAGGTAAAAGCATGGCAACATGAGGATCCTAGCTTAGAGCAACTCAGAGACAAGGCTCAGGTTCAGCAGTTTGTAGCATTTGATATAGTAGGAGATGGAGTCCTCAAATATAGTTGTCGATTGTGTATTCCAGATGTTGCAGGGCATTGACATCATATTATGGAAGAGGCACATCATTCTCGTTATTCTATTCACCCTGGATCGATGAAGATGTACCATGATATTAAGGATATCTATTGGTGGCACAGGATGAATAAGGATGTTGCTGAGTTTGTGACACATTGTCATAATTGCCAACAGGTGAAGGTTGAGCACCAAAAACCCGCTGGGCTAGTCCAGGAGATAGCCATTCCTTTGTGGAAGTGGGAAGCAATTAATATGGATTTTGTTACTGGGATACCTCGTTCGCGTCGTAAGTATGACTCTATTTGGGGAATTGTTGACAGACTAACAAAATTAGCCCATTTCTACCAGTCAAGACTACTTTCACAGCTGAAGATTATACAGGGCTTTACATTCGAGAGATTTTTAGGTTGCATGGCATTCCAATATCTATTATCTTAGATCAAGGAGCACAATTTACTGCTAACTTCTGGAAGTCTTTCCAGAAAAGATTAGGGACACAAGTTAATCTCAGTACCGCCTTGCACCCTCAGACAGATGGCCAAGCTGAACACATTATTTTAACACTTGAGGACATGCTACGAGCATGCATTTTGGACTTTAATGGAAGTTAGGATGACCACTTACCTCTTATTGAGTTCGCATACAATAATAGTTATCATTCTAGCATCAGGATGACACCTTATGAGGTTTTGTATGGGCGGAAATATAGATCCCCCATTGGATGGTTCGAGGTAGGTGAGTCAGGGTTGGTTGGACCTGACCTAGTACATCAATGGAGCAGGTTAAGCTCATTTGGGAGAGGTTGATAATACCTCAAAGTCGACAGAAGTAATACTCAGATGTGCGACGAAGGGACTTAGAGTTTTGTGTCGATGACTGGGTATTCTTAAAAGTCTCGCCTATGAAAGGTGTTATGAGATTTGGCAAGAAAGGCAAGCTTAGACCAAGATTCATTGGGCCATACCAGATCCTTCGGACGCTAGGACAAGTGGATTATGAGTTAAAATTGCCTTCGGGGCTAGAATCTGTTCATCCAGTATTCCATGTATCAATGCTACGAAAGTGCTTAAGAGACCCTTATCGAGTTGTCCCAGTTGAGGAAGTTCAGATCACAAAGGATTTGTTCTATGAGGTAACTCCAGTTGCCATATTAGATCGACAGGTCCTTAAATTGAGGACCAAGGAGGTGGCTTCGGTTAATGTATTGTTTGAATTGAAGGGGTTTCCACTATTCTGCAACACCATGGGTTAAGGGGGACTTTTCCTGCACTTTTTGACTTCTCCTTTTCCTTTTCACCACACCCCCAACTTAGGCTTTTGGCCTAAGTTGGTTATTCACTAAACCACAAATTAAGAGGATTATAGGTAGTGGGTCAAGTGAGGTCTAGGGTTCATCAAGGATATTCCAAAGAGAGGTAAGGCTCAAAGTGTGTTCAAAAAGAGTTTCACACACTCACGGGTAGGCCACAAAAGAGGTATATGTCAAATTTGGCTCACACTCTTTAATGTTGCCTAAGATTATATCAAGACGACACCTTTCTAAATCAATCAAACACATGGTTCAAAGCAAGCTAATCACACAAGGTATCGACACTTAAGTTAAGATAGACTACACACTTTCGCTAGTGTCCAACGGTCATAACAAGAGAATCAATTCGATAAATGGCTAGTCACAACGAGATGCAAAGAGTTCACATATTGTCTATGCAACTTCATTTGGCCTCATCGTAGCCATACATTCATGTTCGTTCAATTGAGAGCACTATTCAAGTCATCGGTATTAATCAAAACCGAGCCCTAAATTTATTTGCAAAAGAACAACCACATTCAACTCATGAGGGGTGGCAAAAATGTGTAAAAAATTCAAAAATTTTCGGAAGGGTCAAGCTCATTTCGCAAGTAAACCTAAAAGAGAACCATAAGCTCAAACAATAACAAAAGCAGTTATTAATACAATTATAAACAGGCAACCTAAATGTATATAAAACACAAATCACAAATAGCACACAAAAGGTGAGCCTCAACCCACCACAAATAAAAAACAGTTTGTCCTCAAATGTAAGTAATACAGAATCCTTAAGGCAAAGTAAAGAAAGAAAAGAGGGAGGTAAAGAGGTAATCCTGGCTAATATGTCGCTCCATCTGTCTGGGCATCAGTATCTGGAATGACCACTAAAAGAACCAGCTCCACTGGATCCCGTAGCAGGAGACTGTGCTAAAGAAACTTCCATAACAAAATTTATCATGATTTCTTCAGTCTCGGCTATGTCGTCCGCTGTAACTTTCTCAAACATTTCTTCGTCAGTTTCTGCCTTTGGTTCAGGATAGGCTATATGCTCCCTTCCATCTCCACGCCCTGTGGTGAACAGAGGTACTTCGGGCATATCTGGAGTCTCTACTGTTCCAAAGACCATGGATACCTCGGTGGACTTCATGTGGTCTATATCATTTCGTAGTTTATCAATGGCAGCTTTTAAATTTGTCACCTCCTCTATGGCCCCTTGGTTATGTTCGCACACCGCTATTCTTGCCGCTAAGGCATCAATGGTAGTGCTCAAAGGTGTCACAGCATCAGTCAAGGCAATCCGAATCATGTTTTGAACAGAGGACTCTAGGTTCGCATCTCCACGATCGGCAGAAAGAGGCAATTGTCCCATCCGGAGTAGAGACGCCCGGGTGAGTGGAAGTCGAGCACCACCAGCAACAATGGTGGGTTTTGGAGATCGTGCAACAATAGAAAAATCTGGAGGATTAGCGTGAGTAACAGTGGCAATGGATATACCTGATGGTCCAATGTCCGGACTAGACAAATGTGTCTCTTCAGGTGATGATTCTGTGTTTACTATCTTCATTGATGCTGCATTTTTCTTTTCTGCCTTATCCCTAAGATACTCCGCTTTGATCCTTCGGATATCAGTAGAGGCTGTGGGCATCACTTCTATGTCCTTCATGATATCCTGAGGTACCTGGGCTCGTTCGCACAATTCTGTGATCAAGACTGGAAATGGAAGTGAGGTTCGGCTCTGTCTTGCACGCATGAGTATCTCTGAAGCAATGATTGTACCCAAGTTTATTAGAGTCTCCTCTATGATGCAACCGAGGAAGGTTGCCTTGGTAAGGCAAATGATCGACTCATTTTGGGATGTCATAATTGTGCTGCTGATAAAACCAAACCAGAACCTTGCGGCTATGTTTAGTTCTTTCTTTTCAATCGGAACTCCTTCCACCACCCACTTTTGAGTTTCATTTGCACTTAGTGGGGTTAACCACTATTTCATCTATTCTAGCTTCTTTGTTCTAATCAGATACTGGTAGTGATCCCCAATATTTGTGGGCATGCCCAAGACTGCGTTGATTTCCTCATTGTCACACTTCACTCCCCTGCCTCTGACAACCACATAGCTAACTTCTCTGAAGGATGCTACTAGTTTCTTTTGTTGGGGTATTATTGCACTATATGCACTGTAGAACTCTATTACCCAATTTGAAATATAAGGGCCACGGGGTTTAGTGAAGATTTGGAACTTGTGGTATCTCAGACACTCCATTATCTCTGGGTATTTATCTATAACCCCATCTATGTATAGACGCTTTTCTTCTAGAATGGTCCTCAACCACTCAGCCTTTTCTCGATTTGATTTCGACTGAGGGCCTTGTATGAGAGGTGTTAATACCAGTGTCAGCGCTGGAAATCGAGGTGCAGTAATTCTAGGCTGGGGATTCCTGGCCCTGGGTGAATCATTCCGCCTCTTAACTCGCCGCTAAGCCCTGTCTAATAATTCAAAGGGCTTGTGTTTGCCTTTCCCTTTTCCGCAAGTCTTGGAAAGTTTAGCAACTTTGCTTCTGAATGTATCTGCATCCTTTCTCATTGTAATCCCTTTTGTTCTGTCTTGAGGTGACTTGTTTCTTCCTGAAACTTTAGATTTAGCCATTTCTGCAAAGAATTCGAAAGAAGTCAAAAAAACTAGATCGAGTTTTAGAGAGATACAATTTCAGCAGGATTTGTCAAATATCTTGGCGAATCGCCAAAGGTTTCGGCGAGTTCTCCTTCGCGCTTAGAATAATCTAAATTCATCAGAAAGGATCATCACATGACATTGTATAAAATTACTTGAAATGAGAGCATCCATACCAAAATTAAATGCAGGGTTTGGAGAGCCAACCTTTTAGGCAGATTAGATCAAGACTGTGATGGTAAGCAGTAGGTTAGTACAGATCCAAGCACTACTCAAACAGCTAAAATACTTACATTTTACAAAAATTCTGGAAATACTAAGTAGGTGCGATTTTCATGAGAATCGAGAGTGAGGGGTATGAGAAAAGAAACAAATAGTTGAAAGTTAAGGCCCGTGGTTTTATAAATCCCATCCAAATCTAACCCATTCGGCGACATTATTTGGATATGCTTAGCTACTCAGTGATCCGCCGAGTGTTCATCTACCTCGCCGAGTTTTACAAGACCCTTAACCAAAGTGAGGATCCAAAGGGCGATCTTTGTAGCGGTCGCCGATCTAATCGGTGTTTCGCCAATTGGATTTGAGTAATTCATCCTGTACTTTTCACAAACTTTTCATGCTCCATTCCTACAAAATTTGAACACCTTTATTTCAAAAATAACAAACTTAAAGTAGTTAAGGGCTTTGGTTGCCTCCCAAACAATGCCTTAGTTAACGTCGTGGCCCGACGCAGGTGAGCACCTAACTTTCACTTTTGGATTTGGCCAAAATATCATTTGGCCACCCATTGTCTTGTGCCTGACGGAGATCAGGCATTATGTGACCCAAAAGAATTTCAATTAGTTGGATAGATCTAGAGTGAGAATTTCTCATCTGATTTAACGCTTCTACATTTTCTCTAATCTTCTCTAGCACTCTATCTTGCTCATTTAGCTTTTGAAGGATGGTCAATAACATATCTTCGATATGTTTATTTTCAATGTCCATTGACCTGCCCTGCTCAGTAGGTAGTCGGCATTTGCTCTTTTCTTTGGACATCACTTCCAGTTCCTCGATCTTTTGGGTCAAGTTGTTCATCTGACCTAGTAAAATGATTAAATGCTGGTCTTTCTCAGTATCCTTGTTGGTTTTAGCCACAAGGTCAAGGAATTTGGCTGCGGTCTCATAGGAATATTTATCACGACCGCCTGGCATAAGTCAGTCGATTAACTCTCTATTTCCGGGACTTAGACCCCTATAGAATCATTCCAGTAGAACTAAATCAGGGATTTCATGACTTGGACATTGTATCAGTAGTGTTTTAAACCTCAGCCACGACTCATGAAAAGGTTCTCCTCATAGATGATTGAAGTTCAGGATGTGCTCTCTGAATCTCATCATTTCTACTGGGAGATGCTCCATTGGTCCACCATCCCCATCATGTATACTCATTATCCTGTCTCAACACACAGACAAACCAGATAAAACTAAAAATTAGGTAAGTAGACTACGACTAAGAAGAACAAAAATTCTACTAATGTAAGAATTCTCAAATAACACCACTCCCCGACAGCGGCGCCATTTTGATGCTTATCGTAACGAACGACACTAACCTATGGTATGAGTGTCTATGATCGTCGATAGTATAGTAACCCAACTAAAGGTTGGGGTCATGTCCCAAGGGAGTGGTTCTGAGAATTGATAGAAAAATAAAATTTAGCTCTAACTAGTCATAGTTAAAGATATTAACGAGTACAAACATAGTAAATAAAAGGGGTCACACGAAAGTGTCAAATATCGATTTGGGGGTTTTGTTACAAGTAGTAAAAATAGCAAAACATAACAAGAAAATCAAGTTTGGGGAAATGTTCTTGGGGTGTGACCACAATACAAGTTGAGATAAATAGTTGGGTACATGCTTTTGATAAGAAATTTGTAAGATAATAGTGACTAGGCTAAGCTTTAAATTTAAATAAGTTCCCTCTCAGGCAACTTACCCAGTTTCAAATGCGTTCCTCTCGGACACCCATTTGCCGCATAAAGACCAGCCTACGCCTTACCCTAATCACTCTCTCGAGCGGAGTGTTAGGATATGAGACTAGGGCTCACCCTCTCGCGCTGAAGCTCATGTCGACCCACTTTTTAGGCCATTAGTCTAGTGGTCTTGGTTTCGCGACCTCCCTCTCAGGCAAGCCGAAAACACATTAGTGGCTTTGTATTTGCAACTACAAACTCTTTAGATTAAACTGCAACCACTAGGTGAAATCACCATTAAACTACATATAACCTATCAGCAAGTAAGACCCAACAATAATATCAATACATATTTGCTAAATCACACCCCAAGAATGGGGTTTTTAGCCACACATCAAGTAATAAAAAAATACACCTAAAATAGAGTAAAATCAAATGGGTATAAGAAATTAAACCTTAATTTAAGCAAAGGAAGAAGAATAGAGAAGACCCCAACTTGGAGAAGATGAACACCTTTCTTGAAGTTCCCAAAAATCCTCTCCAAACTTGAGAGAAAATATCTAAAAAATACTATTCTATTCTGGAAATTAAAATAAAAGTTCGACTATTAAAATTAATAATAAGTTTAGTATTTATAGACTTCAGAAAATAGTGCTGGTGGATATTTCGGTGAAGTTAGTCGATGTCGCCGAATGACTTCGTCGACTCACCCTTCGTCTATCTCATCGCCGTTTCGTGCTTGCCTTCAGCACCTTCACGTTCTGGACCATTGGGTGATATAGTACTGTTTCACGAAACTATTCGGTGTAGCGCCGACTGCACCTTTCATCGCCTTTTTTATCCTTCTCCTTCAGGGCTTCGCGTACTAGAACAAAGGGCGGAGTAAATCCCTTTGGCAAATCGCCAAATGTGTTTGGCGATGCTCGGGTTTCAACTTTGTCATTCTTTTTAGCCTTTTTGTTCCTTTGTGCGCCTAAGTGTCCATGCTTTCACTAAAATATCAAATACTTGAAACTTAAGAGTTTTCATTATATATTTAGACAAAATAAGCGTTCGAGGACACTATTCTTATCAAAATAAAGCCCTAAATGAGTCCAATTTGTGGACTCATTAGTAAACTACACAAACGAGTGTAAAAAATTATTACTTACTACACCTAATAAATTAACAGTCAATGATTTAATATTGAGATGATCTTAAGATATAGGTATCAAAAAAATGTAGACTTACTGATTAAATTTTGAAATGTGTTTTAGATATCGGTTAAAGATTGATGTCACTGCTAAGAAATAATTTCTAAGGATACATTGTTTGATGTCACACAATATTATTTTATTGTGACGTAAAAGACTATGTTCAATCTACATCTGAGAAGGTAAATAATTTAATCGATAAAATATCTACCAATACAAATAATGCTATCCTTTTTTGGTGAAATTTGAATATATTAGGGTTTCCTATACCACATAAAGACGAATCTGAATACTATCGTATGTTGGTATTAAGTTTAGGGGAAGGAATTTAGTAACGGTGTGAAGGTTGATCGTAATATTTCAAAGGTGGAGAAAAACATGAATGTGATAGTTATGGAGATAAATGAGGTTGAAAGAAATATGAAGCAGATGAAAGAAAGGTTGAAATCCTGATTAAAAAACAAAGAATCAAGATGTAACACCTCAAATTTTGGAAAAAAAGAAAGGATTTCATTTTGGGCTACTATTTGTGTTGTACGTGTTAAGATTGTGGGCCGTAAATGCTTATACGGCCGTAGAAGGCCTTTGTAGAAAGTGGGTTGAATTTTTGGGAAAATCAAGTTTCACTATCTCATTCTAGGGTTGACCAGGACGGTTTGCCTAATAATCTATGGGTCGTAGATAGGTCTCATATAAAGTTCCCAAACTTAGAGAAATTTTAGGGTAAAGGTTGAAGTTCTATGGTTGGGGTCTAAGAACCGTAAAAGGTTCTATGAGTTGTAGACCAATCTTAACAAAGTTAGCTTAAATTTTGGGTTTCAGTACTTTGGCCTATGGTAGAACAGTACGGAGGTCACACTCGTAGACTAGTACGATGGTGAATTTTTAAGGATTTTTGGGTCTTTTCCCTATGTGTTTAATACCTAAGCTATGCCATTTTGACCTCTTTTCGAAACCATATATAAGTATTGTAAGTCCTGAAACTACCTATTCTAAAACATTCTCCTAAATTCCAAATCTCAACCACATTCATCCCCTCCAATTCCCTCTGAAGCTAAGGAATAAGAAGCTAGGGTCTCAACTAAGGATCTTCAATTCACCATAGCTTTTGGGCTTTGATCATAAATGTATTTAGTATTCACCAATGGAATCCTTTCCTCCATTGGGTCCCCAAATGCAACAACTCGATATTTGAAAGAACTAGAAAGAGATATAATTAGAAAGAGTCGTTTTTAGAAAGAATTAAAAAACTGGGAAATTGGTTAAGTTATGTTAAGTTTGAGTTTTGGTCAACTTCAAATGACCATAACTCTTAGCTCATGATAAGTTAGGTGTGCTACCAGATACCATAAGAATTATCTTTGAATTATATTTTCAGCACCGCCAATTTTTCTCAATTCCGACTTCGTATGAGTGAGATTTGTCCATTTGAAGTTGGGTTGTCTAGTTAAGGAAAGTCAAAACCGGATTTTGGAAGGGTATTTTGGTCTTTTCCGTGCCTAATTAATTAATTCTGTTTTTAGAAGTTTAATTGGGGTCTAATCATAATTGTATCACTTTACGCATTTACCAAAATACGCTAGGGCTTGGAGTAAAGAGAAAAGAGGAGAAAGGAGAAGAAAAGTTCAAGATTCGTCAAGTTCTTGCGATTTTGGTTGGGGATTTCGCCAAGGATTCAATCCTACGAGGTAGGTGAGATCACATAGAATTTGGTTAGTTCACCCACACACCGATCATGATTCAATTCAACATAATTGTGTTTTTGAAAGAAAATATTATGAGTTCTGGATGAAATTTGTTTAATTTCTTGTGGGTTCTTGTTGTTTAAGTTGTTGGGAAGTATCTTGTGTTTGATTCATGAAATTAGATGTGATTTTGAGTATATTATTACATATTTTGGTGATATAGTCGAATCTAAGTGTTTGGGAAAAGAACCAATTGAATCTAGAGGGTTTAGAGTTGAAAAATGACCAAGAAAATTTAGGGATTTTCTGGGGAGGGGGATGGGGCGCCGCGCCTCTCAGAGCGCCCCAAAATGAACTCTGATGTTTGGGCTCTAGGGCGCCGTGCTAGTCAGTGCACCACAACCCAACTTTTAAAGTTTTCCCCCTGGAGCCCCGCGCCACTCAGAGTGCTAGGGTCGCCAAACTATCTACCTTTTCCCACTTCTTTCTATTTGAGTTTCCTAGTAACGTACCTAAGTTCTCTAGTTTATGACTACACTCTGAGGTACGTGTAAGCATCATGAAATCATCCATAAACATGAGATCATGATCCTTGAATCCATAATTCAATTCAAGTAAAGTTAAGAGTCAAGTCAAGAGAAATTCATATAGTCTTCCAAAAGTCTTTTACTAATGTTTTAACTTTGTTTTAAGGCTTGAGTTTTAAGTTGAGTAAAGAGTAAGAGTAAAGTTCATTCTTCAAAAGATTATACGAGAACTAAGTATTCTCGAGAATTGAAATGTTTTCACATTTAAACAAGAGAGAAAACACTGATTTCCAAGAGAGCCCTTGAGATAGTTTTTGAGTAATTATCTCATATCACAGAAAGAGTAGGTTGTGTGTACCTAATAGTTTAACGATGTAATCAATGACACGACTTCCAATTCAGGTGTCAACGATCACGTGCAGTAATATAACCCAATCCAATGGGTTGAGGTCGAGTGCCAAGTGAGTGGTTGCAAGAATTAATAGAAAAGTAAAATTATGTTCTAACCAATCATATCTATAGACATTAACGAGTAAACACATAATAATTTCAAGAAATGACACGAATGTCAATTATCAAATGGGGGGTTTGTATTCAACTAATGAACAAAAATAGTAAACAATATAAAAATACGAGATAGTGAGACGGGATTCATAGGATGTAATAGGAATATGGGATAAAATATACTATTGGGTAAACGCTATTGATAGTAAATCGCTTAATATTTGTAACTAGGCTAGACTTTAGTGGGGGTAAATTATCTCTCGAGCAACTTACCCCGAATCAACTCAGTTTCTCTAGAACACCGAGTTGCATCATTTAAGCACAGCCTTTGCCTTAGCCAATTCACTCTCTCGAGCTGAATGTGTGGGGAGAAGGTCTAGGATTAACTCTCTCGAGCAGAACCCACGACGACCCAATAACCACCAGATATCAATTTAGTAGTGTTAGTTTTAAAACCTCTCTCTCGAGAAAGCCAAAATCACTAAGATGAAATCGTATTTGCAACTACAATCCCATTAATTTCAAACACAACTACTAAATGAAATCACATTTAAACAGCAAACATACTAACAATAAGCAATAGCCAACATTGAATTTAACCCATATTAACAAAAGCACACCCCAAGAATTGTGGTTTTAGCTAGACATAAAAAGGAGATATAAATCAATACCAATAAGTGTTTCCATCAAGTGGGTATGATAGAAAAGATCTTTAAACACGTCTAGGATGAATATTCTTGGATACCCACTTCCAATTTCTTGGATTGAAAACCTTCAAAATCTTCAAGTTCAAGAACAATGTCTATAAAAAAAAACTCTAAGAAGTAAAAACTGAAAATATTCTAAGTCTCAGTAATAATTCTCTACAACTTGATACTAAGCTACATAATTAAATGAGTATTTATAGTTTTCAAAAATTTGTGTTGCGAAAGACCACTCGGCGCAGTTAGTTGGGATCACCGATACACTCGACGATCCGCCCTTTGGTCTGGTTCATCGCGTTTCAGCTTTTGCTTTCAGCATCTTTGCATTTTGATTCATTGGACGATAAGGAACTGCTTCGCGGGACTACTCGGCAATGTGCCGACTGCTCCCTTTCCTCGCATGCTTGATTTTTTTCTTCAGGGCTCAGCACACTGGAACATTAGGCGAGATTTGAGGCCTTTTGGCGACTTGCCTAATGGATTAAGCGATCTTCAGGCCGTCTTTTCTTTCTTCTTTCAGCCGCTTTGTTCCTTTTTGCTCGATAGCATCCATGCTTTGTCTCTCAAGTCTAATACCTGAAACTTAAGGATTTACATCAGATATTGAGACAAAATATGCATTTGAGGACACTAATTCAATCAAAATATATCCCTAAATGAGTCCAAATTGTGGACTCATCAACACCCCTAAACTTAAATTTTGCTTTTCCTCAAGTAAAACTCAAGTTCAGCAGTTCAAAAAGGATGTCTCAAACAGTGCTACACAAGACTCAATCATGAATGTACACACAAGACTCCACTTACTCATGCAAGGATCAATTGTGTACTCAAAGACTCATGTTGTGACACACCATTATCAAAGATTCTCAAGCTCACAATACTTGCTTCAAATGCAAGTTGAAGCTCAAGTAAGGTCTTCAAATGCCCTCACACAAAGAATGATTCCATATTCACACATAATGGTTCTATCATTTAAAGCTCTGGAATCAAGATCAACACTCACACTAACAAAGAAGAACACAATGCATGCTTTCACCCATAGGTTTGCTCGTATTTTCCATTTGACAATTGCTTCAGCTCACTCAAGATCAAAAATGTCTTTTCAAGGCTTGTAATGGGGCTGAGTGCAAAGATATGGTCATTTAGGCTCAGTGAGTTTCATCCTCATGAAATGTGGTGCTCACAACACTTCCTTTCCTCTTATTTCATCATTTCTTTAGTGCTCATAAGTCATCCCATTATTCACTTTCCATGGATTGTTCGGAAACCCCATTTCTTTTGTACTTTGTTCCATGACTTTTTCTTTTTCATTTTTTCTTTTCTCTTTTTTTTGTATGGAGGGATTCCATTTTTCTCAACACAATGGGTTAAAGGGGACTTTTCTAGCACTTCTTGACTTGCCTTTCTTTTCACCACACCCCCAACATGGGCTTTTGGCCTAAGTTGGCTATTCAATCAACCACAAATCAAGAGGATTATATGTAGTGGATTAAGAGAGCTCATGTTTTCATCAAGTTTATTCCAAAGAAGGGTAAGGCTCAAGGGGTGTTCAACAGAGGTTAACACACACTCACAAGGTAGGCCACAAAAGAGGCATATGTCAAATTGGCTCATACTCTTCGAAGTTGCCTTGGATCATATCAAGAGATAGCCTTGCTTAGTCGACTGGACCAACGGGGAAAATTCTAGGTGTTATCATGCATGGTTCACAGTAAGCTCATCACACAAGGCATCGACACCAAAGTCAAACAAGACTTCACACTTTTGCTAGAGTATAACGATCATCACAAGAGAATCAATTTGATACTTGGCTAGTCATAACGAGATGCAAAGAGTTCACATATTGTCTATGTAACTTCACTTGGTCTCATCGTAGCTGCACATTCATGTTCTTTTGATTAGGAGCACTATTTGAGTCATCGATATTGATCAAAACCGAGACTCAAATTTGCTAAAGAACAACCACATTCAAGTACATACAAGAGTGGGCGAAAAAAATGGAAGGGTCAAAAATCATTAGCAATTAAAGCATAAGGAGCCACAAGCTCAAACATCCACAAAAAGCAGTGCAAAACACAATTATAAGCATAAGGAACCAAATATATAAACAAAACATCGAATATCAATATTCACACAAAAGGTGGGCCTCACCCCACCACAAATAAAAAAATCATTTGTCCTCAAATGCAAATAAAGTAAAGTATCCAAAAAGTGAAAGAAAGTAAGATAGAGAGGGAGGTAAAGAACGGATCATGTCTATGCAGTCTCTCCATCTGTCTGGGACTCAGTGTCTGGTGCAGCAGTCTGGACATGGGCATCAGTGCCCGAAATCACCTCATAAGCAATAACTTCACTAGAGACAGCCATGGAGGTCTCTGCCAGTGATATCTTCAAAATTGTCCCTGCAAGATCTGGCAAATCTCTGAATATGTTCTCCTCCTGTACCCCAATCTGCTCCTCATCGGTTTTAACATCCGACTTTTCAACTACAGGCTCATCCTGGTGTGCATCGCCGATAGTATCCAGAGGAATCCCTGAGGTTTTAGGAGCATCCACATCATCTGCAGCCTGGATCAATTAAGTGAAGTTGGTAGACTTCAAATAGTCTACGTCCTTCCTTAATTCTGCTACCTCGTCTTTCAAAGTCGGAACATCGAAGGTCGCCTCATGTCTTCTCTCACAAGCGTCAACTCTCATAGTGAGAGTGTCAATAAAAGTTTGTAGAGGGGTCAGTGAAGCTAGAATTGCAGCCTCGATCATTAATGGGACATTTCTCTCCAGTCTGGTAGATCTCACGTCACCTGACTGAGCAAGATGCCCCATCTTCAGGATCATTGCCTGAGAGATCTTGATCTTCTAGGAGGAAGAGGATGTACCTAGTTCCTGGGAGGAGGAAGAAGGAGCAGAAGTACCTGAAGGTCCGGAGGCCACAGTAGGCAAAGACGCCTCTATAGGTCTAAAGTCGACATCCACCTCTGGAAAAGTATCTGTCGAGGCTGCTCTCCTCCTTTCATCCTCCTCTCTAGTGTACTCAGCCTCAATATGTCAGATATCAGTGGAGGAGGAAGGGGTAATGTCAATATTCCTTGTATCATCCCGGGGCAGTCCTGCTCGTCTACATAGTTCTGTGATCAGTACTGGGAACGACAGTGAGGTCTGACTCTGCTTGGCTCTCATGACCATCTCTTGCTCAATAATAAGCACCATGTTAATGCTCTTCCTAGAAATAATGGATCCCAAATATGCTGCCCTAGGAAGACGGAGAACAGACTCATATTGGAAGGGCATGATGGTGCTGCTGATAAATCCAAACCAATAACGCGCAACGACACTCAAGTCCTTTTTCTCAATTGGGACTCCCGCCTCAATCTATCTCGAGGTGGTGTCTGAAATGATGGGTGCCAGCCACCCCTTCAAATCATCCAAGGATTGAGCAACAGGCAATCCATCATAAGGCTGTGTGGAGTGCATATATCTACCCATTACAATGTAAATGTACTCACTGTTGCACCCGACCTCCTTGCCTCGGACCATGACCGCTTTAACCGGTCTGAACTCACTAGCCTTTTTCTTACTCTTACGAACCAGATCACCATATACTGTGTAAAACTCGTGGACCCAGGAGGGAATATAGGGGCCTCGCGGCTGGGTGAACTACTCGAATCTGTGGAAGTGGAGGGTCTCCCTCATATCTGGATACTTCCCCTCCAAGCCTTCTATCAAAATTAACTTCTCCTCGAGGATAGTTTGTAAACCATCTCTTTTTAATCTTATCAGAAGCCTAGGAGGAGGAACGACATGGAGCACAGGGGGTGCCTGAGCTGGCACTGATTCTAGTGCAGGAGGGGTGACAACTGAGGGAACTGTGGTGGATATGGGTTGAGATCTCTCCCGGAGCTCATCCCTTCGGGGAAATCAAAGGATGCTCATCTTCAGGCTCAAAAAAATCAGCCCAGGTGTCAACAGTCACTCTCTGAGATGTCTACTTCTTTCTTTTGTCTTTGTCACCCGGTGGGAGTTCTTGCCTTCTCTTCTTTTGAGGATTTGATCCCCCCTCGTTTATAGTAATTCCCCATGCTTTCTTCTCGGGTGGCCTATCTAGATATGTTCGCACCATATCAGCAAAACATTGGAGAAAAGTTAGTGAATATTTGCATCAAAGCATAGAAACTTAACTGTAGACATACTCGCCGACCAATTCGGTGAGTCACCGAATCTCTTTGGCGAGCTAAATCGGGCTCGCCAAAGGGATTGGCTTAAAATTCTTAGCAAGTTGGAGATGGGAGGTCCCATTCGGCGAATCGCCAATAGCTTTTGGCGAGCAAGGGCTACTCCGCCGAAAGGTCTAGTGCAATAGGGCTAAGGGGTGCAGACAAAGGGCGAGAAAGAAGACTTTTGGCGAGTCGCCGAGTGCTTTCGGCGACCTCAAGCTTCTCACCGAAAGTTACAGAGTCAATCATCAAATAAAGCATGAAATTAAAGGCGAGATGGGGACATTAGGCGAACCGCCGAGTTGTTCAGCGAGCTCGACCCAACCTGCCAAACGGCCCAACATGCCTATTTTCAACCCAACTTCTCGAATTTAACCCCCGTAACCCCTGAAAAAAAATTAAAGCATGCACTAGTTAAATTAAGTTCATACCCATAACACCCATTACCCCGGGATACTCAGATTTCTCCCGATGTTGCCAAATTTGGCCATTTGATGACTTTTTCCCTTAAGAATGGTCTCACCCACTCTATCATTGTGTAATTTCTACCATTTAGCACAAATACGGGCTACTGAGACTTCACCCAACCAATCTAACCAACATGCAAGCACGACCCCACAAAATTTTACTCATTTTAAGGCACAAATTTATGGGCATTCGTTGATCAAAACAATACGGGCAAGATTATCAAATTATAATTGGCAATCAAACATTATAATCCTATCATAGAGGCCCATCACACATCACAAAGATAAGATCATCTACAAATGAGTACAAAATGTGATAAAAATGAACATGAAGTTCGAAAACCAACCTCTTATGCCGAACAATACAAAATTTGAAATGTTAGGCATCAAAGTTTTTCAACTCCAAGCCCAAGTCAAAGAATACAACACTTAGGAAATGCAAAAAATTTCAAAATACTAAAGAGGTGCGAGATTTGGAAGATTAAAAGCGAGGGAAAGTGAAAGTGTTGGAAGTTTAAACCATTAATCCTTTTTAAATACCGTCCATTTCGCGCCAATTCGGCGACATCAGTCTTGATCGCCGACTCATTCGGGGACTTGCGGAACGATCTCTTGCCTTGCCAAATTGTATAGGGCCTTCGGTCATGTTGAAGGTCCAAATGGCGGACTAAATCGGCATTGCTGACCTATTCGGCGACTCGCCAATAATTTCATTCGCTCGCCAAGTTTTACAGACTCTCATTTGAATTTGTCTTGAGTCTAACGGCAGTCTAGGTCAGATTCGTCGACCTCGTTGGCGATACGCCTCCTGGTCTTTTGGTTCGCCGACCTCTAATTTTTGAACAATTCCCACACCTTAACCTGCACAATCAACACACTTTTATTCTAAAATAAACTTAATGTTATAAAACCTTGGGTTGCCTCTCAAGAAGTACCTTAGTTATAGTCATGGCACGACTTCCCAGTTAGTCCTGATTCGTGAGGTAGAGACGAGACAACACATGACCCATTTGGGTCTCTATGAAATGGGAAGCAGTTATCTCATTTAGCGTTGATACATTCTCTTTTATCTCATTCAACACCTTGCCGTGACCTTTGACTCTGTGGAGAATGAGTGAGAGTATTTCCGCTATTTACCCACCCTCGTTTACAGTAGTCTTCACACGCTCATAAGGGGGAATGTACCGGTCTTCTTTTTTGTCCGGTGCTTCCAATTCCACTATCTTCTTGGTCTCTAGATCTAGCTGGGTAAAAAATGTAGCCAAAGGATGGTTCTTCTCAGTCTCTTTGTTGGTCATGGCCAGGTTATCAAGGAGCTGGGCAGCTACAGCATAGGGCAATCGTGAGAGACCCCCTGGAAATATTTGGTCAGCCATTCTTCTATTTTCTTGGCAAAGACTTTTGTAGAAGCAGTCCAATAGCACGTTTTCTGAGATTCCATGGGTTGGGTGCTGGAGGAAGATTGACTTAAATTTCAGCCACACCTCATGTATTGACTCCCTCTCCGATTGTCTGAAACTTAGGATGCTATCCCTAAGAGACATCATTCTTAGAGGAGACAAATCTATTTGGTCACCAATGCTATCAGACATGCTCCATAGTCCTACTCAAAACAAGCAAGCAAAACAAAACTAAAAATTAAGTTAGTAAAACTACAACTAACAAGAACAAAATCTAACTTAACTAAAAATTCTCAACTAACAGCATTCCCCAGCAGCGGTGCCATTTTTGATAGTTTAACGATGTAATCAAAGACACAACTTCCAATTCAGGTGTCAACGATCGCGTGCAGTAATATAACCCAATCGAATGGGTTGAGGTCGAGTCCCAAGTGAATGGTTGCAAGAATGTCAATTGTCAATTAATGAGTAAAAACATAATAAGTTCAAGAAATGACACGAAAGTCGATTATCAAATGGGGGGTTTGTATTCAACTAATGAACAAAAATATTAAAAATATAAAGATACGAGAAAAGGAGATGGGATTCTTCGGATGTGATAGGAATATGGGATAAAATATACTATTGGGTAAACGCAATTAATAGTAAATCGCTAAATATTTGTAACTAGGCTAGACTTTAGTGGGGGTAAATTTTCTCTCGACCAACTTACCCCGAATCAACTCCCTTTCTCTCGAACACCGAGTTGCAGCATTTAAGCACAGCCTCCGTGTTAGCCCATTCACTCTCTCGAGCTGAATGTGTGGGAGAAGGTCTACGATTCACTCTCTCTAGCTGAACCCACGATGACCCAATAACCACAGGCTATCATTTTAGTAGTCTTAGTTTTAAAACCTCTATCGAGCAAACCAAAAATACTAAGATGAAATCGTATTCACAACTGCAATCCCATTAAGTTCAAACATAACTACTAAATGAAATCACATTTAAATAGCAAATATACTAATAATAAGCAAAATTTAACCCATATTCACAAAATCACATCCCAAGAATTGGGGCTTTAGCTAGACATTAAAAAGAGATAGAAATCAATACCAACAAGTGTTTCCATCAAGTGGGTACGATAGAAAATGTCTTTAAACACGTCTAGGATGAAGATTCTTGGATACCCACTTCCAATTTCTTGGAGTTGAAAACCTTCAAAACCTTCAAGTTCAAGAACAATGTCTCCAAAAAAAACTCTAACAACTAAAAACTGAAAATATTCTAAGTCTCAATAATAACTCTCTACAACTTGATACTAAGCTACAAAATTAAATGAGTATTTATAGTTTTTGAAAATTTGTGCTGCGAAGGACTACTCGGCGCAGTTAGTCGGGATTGTCGATACACTCGACGATCTACCCTTTGGTCTGGTTCATCACCTTTCAGCTTTTGCCTTCAGCATCTTTGCGTTTTGATTCATTGGGCGACAGGGAACTGCTTCGCGAAACTACTCGGCAATGCCCTGACTACTCCCTTTCCTCGCAAACTTAATCTTTTCCTTCAAGGTTCAGTACACTGGAGCACTAGGCGAGATTTGAGGCCTTTTGGCGACTCGCCTAATGAATTAGGTGATCTTCAGGCCGTCTTTTCTTCCTTCTTTCAGCCGCTTTATTCGTTTTTGCTCGATAGTGTCCATGCTTTGTCTCTCAAGTCAAATACATGAAACTTAAGGATTTACATCAGAAATTGAGATAAAATATGCATTTGAGGATACTAATTCAATAAAAATATAGCCCTAAATGAGTCCAAATTGTGGACTCATCAGTACCAAGGGTGGATGAACTCCAAGAAAGGATCATGGAGGAAGCTTATAGCTCCAGATATTCTGTCCATCTGGGTTCCACAAAGATGTATCACGATTTGAGAAAAGCTTATTGGTGGAGTATTATGAAGAAGGTCATTGCAGAGTTTGTTGCTAAGTGTCCGAATTGGCAACAAGTTAAGGTAAAGCATCAATGGCCCGGTGGTTTGGGTCATAATATCAAACTTCTGGAATGGAAGTGGGAGATGATCAATAGGGACTTCATCATAGGTTTATCAAGGTCTCACTGGAAGCATGATTCTATTTGGGTGATTGTTGATAGAATGACAAAATCAGCCCACTTTTTACCAGAAAAGACTACCCATTTAGCAGAGCACTATGCCAAGTTATACATTCAAAAGGTAGTAAGACTTCATGGAGTTCTGATCTCCATTATTTTAGACAGAGGTGCGCAATTTACTGCACAGTTTTTGAAGTCATTCCAGAAAGGCTTGGGTTCAAAGGTGAACTTGAGTACTGCTTTTCATCCTCAAATAGATGGTCAAGCAGAGCGCACTATTCAGACTTTAGAAGATATGTTGAGGGCCTCTGTAATAGATTTCAAGGGCAATTAGGATGATCACCCACCTCTCATTGAGTTTGCTTACAACAATAGTTACCACTGTAGCATCCAGATGGCTCCTTATGAAGCACTTTATGGGAGAAGATGCAGATCACCTAATGGATGGTTTGAAGTTTGTGAAGCTTTGTTGATAGGATTAGACTTAGTTCATTAAGCTATGGAGAAGGTGTAAGTTATTCAACAAAGGTTGAAAACAGCGCAGAGTTGTCAGAAATCATACATTGATGATAGGAGGGGAGAGTTAGAGTTTGAGGTACATGATTGGGTATCCTTGAAAGTTTCACCCATGAAGGGTGTTATGAGATTTAATAAGAAAGGGAAACTTAGTCCCCGGTATATTGGTCCTTATAGAATATCCAAGAGGATTGGCAATGTAGCTTATGAGTTAGAGCTACCACAAGAGTTAGCAGCGATCCATCTAGTATTTCATATTTCCATGTTGTAGAAGTGCATGGGAGATCCTTCACTTATCATACCAAATGAACATATTGGTATCAAGGATAGCTTGTCTTATGAGGAGATCCCTGTTCATATTCTAGACCGTCAAGTTCGCAAGTTGAGGACCATGGAAGAAGCATCAGTCAAAGTTCTTTGGAGGAACTTCTTTGTTGAGGAAGCTACTTGGGAAACTGAGGAGGATATGAAGAAGAGATATACACATCTATATTATCCCGGAGAATTTCCAGACCAAGGTACTAATTCTCTTTTCAGTACTCTTTAATTTGTATGCTTGATGTGTTAGATTTGCTTGTTAGGTGTTTGAGCTGAATGTTAGATGTTACACCCTTTGCCTACTAAGAGTAATATCATTCAAAGACGAATGTTCCCAAGGGGGAGATATTGTAACACCTCGATATTTGAAAGAACTAGAAAGATCTAGATTTAGAAAGAGTCATTTTTGGAAAGAATGAAAATTTTGGAAAATTGGTTAAGTTATGTTAAGTTAGAGTTTTTTGTCAACTTCAAATGACCATAAATCCTCGCTCAGGATGAGTTAGATTTTCTACCAGGTACCGTAGGAAATATCTTTGAATTATTTTCCAACGCCGCCGAGTTTGCTCAATTCCGAGTTCGTATGGCTGAGATATGTCCATTTGAAGTAGGGCTTTTTAGTTAAGGAAAGTCAAAACCGGACTTTGGAAGGGTATTTTGGTCTTTTCCATATCCAATTAATTAATTTCATTGTTATAAGTTTAATTGGGTTCTAATCAGAATTATATAGGTTTATGCATTAACCAACACACACTAGGGATTGGGGAAAAGAGAAAAGAGAGAAATGAGAAGAAAAGTTCAAGATTCGTCAAGCTCTTGCCATTTTGGTTGGGGATTCCGCCAAGGATTCAATCCTACGAGGTAAGTGAGATCATATAGTATTGGGTTAGTTCACCCACACACCAATCATGATTCAATTCAGCGTAATTATGTTTTTGAAAGAAAATATTAAGAATTCTTGATGAAATATGTTTAAGTTCTTCTGGATTCTTGTTGTTGAAGTTGTTGGGAAGTTTCTTGAGTTTGATTCATGAAATTACATGTGATTTTGAGTATATTCTTACATATTTTGGTGATATAGTCGAATCTAAGTGTTTGGGAAAAGAACAAATTGAATCAGGAGGGTTTAGAGTTGAAAAATGAGCAAGAAAATTCTGAGATTTTTTGTGGAGTGGGCTGGGGCGCCGCACCTCTCAGAGCCCCCCAAAGGGAACTCTGAAGTTTGGGCTCTGGGGCGCCGCACTAGCCAGTGTGCCCTTACCCTACTTCTGAAGTTTTCCCCCTGGCGCCCCGCACCACTCAGAGTGCCAGGGTCGCCAGGCCTTCTACCTTTTTCAATTCTTTCCGTTTGAGTTCCCTAGAAACATGCCTAATTTTTCTACTTGATTTCTACACTCTAAGGTACGTCTAAATATCATGAAATCATCCATAAATATGAGATAATGAACCTTGAATCTATAATTCAACTCAAGGAAAGTTAAGAGTCAAGTCAAGACACGTTCATAGAGTGTTCCAAAAGTCTTTCACAAACGTTTTAACTTTGTTTTAAGCCTTGATTTTTGAGTTGAGTAAATAGTTAGAGTAAAGTTCATTCTTCAAAAGATTATATGGGAACTAAGTATTCCCAAGAGTTGAAATGTTTTCACATTTAAACAAGAAGGAAACATCGATTTCCAATAGAGCCTTTGAGCTAGTTTTTGAGTAATTATATCAAGTCACAGAAAGCTTTTTTGTTTTTAAAACATATGTGCTGAGCATATTTTGTGAGTAGTATTGAGCACCGATATGGGGACGAGTTCATAATAACTCAAGTCTCCATAAACCATGTAGCCATCGTGGGTAAGAAAATGCCATACCTTTTAGATGATTCTTTAGTGTTTTTAGCATAGACTAGTGGATCCACTTAGTTGAGGGTTTCTATATCACGGCAAGGTACAAGACAGTTCTGGCAGCGTGGGGAGACGCTCTATTATCACTTTATCTCATAGTTATGGTTGCCAGTTCGAGAAACTCCCACAATATTATATTAATTTTTATGTAAACTAAGTTGTTATTGTACTTCTTTAATACATTGAGTTGTCACCTACTATTTTAAATGCTTTGTATAAAGTGCACCTTTATTTTTGTTTTACTTTGCATTTGAGTTGAGTTGAGTAAAGCTAAGTTAAGTGCTCTTTTTAGATTTCCTTCTAGTTTATATCATGTTTAGTTTTCCCCTCACATACTCGTACATTCAATGTACTGACGTCATTTGTCCTCCATCACTTTATGATGTAGATACAGGTAATAAGGATCAATATCTAATGCCTCGTTAATCCAGTTCAGCACTTAGAGTCAGTTGGTGAGCCTATTTGCTTTCCAGAGGACCCCTTTTTACGTTGTTTTAGTACTTTAGTTGTTAGAATGATCGGGGGTCTTGTCCCAACATCCCTCTTTATTTTAGAGGCTTCATAGATGGATAGTTATAGTTCTTTAGTCTTTCCATTTTCAGTTATTGATGTTAAGACTCGAGTTTCCATTTCGGCTAGTCTAATATTATTTAAGATATTGCATGAGTTATCCTTTGAGACTGGTTTTTGTTATTTAAGTCTTCCGCTATAAGTTAAGCCAGGCCAAGGGTTTGCTTGGGGCCAACAATGGTTCTCGAGTGCCAGTACCACCCAGGGTGTAGGCTCGGGGTGTGACACCAAATATCCCAATTTTACAAGTTCAATTCTCAATTCTAAGATTGGGTTTTCTTCAATCTCCATAGGTTCTCCTAAATCATGATTCAATTATTTATTTTCTATATTCTAATGCATGAATTGAAGTATTTACATGATTTTGAGTTAAATAAATATGAATTCATGCATGGTCCATGATTTTGACTAAGAAAACATGATGAAGCTTATGAATTAAGAACTACAAATTAATGAAGATGTGCCTTCTTTTATGATATTATATTGATTCTTATGACTTAAGGATGCTTTCAGATGAATTTTTTAATGAAATTATAAAAGTTTTTCTTACACATTAATATGATCAACATTATGAAAGGATTTCTCACACAAGGATTCATAAGATTGAAAGGTTTTCTCACCTAAGTTGAATCATGTTTTAGGAGGAAAGTCAAGAAGTGTGAAAAATTCCCCATATTGAATGATTTTTTTCAAAGAGCTGGAACCCCTCCATGTAGAAAAAGGAGAAAGAAAGAAAAGAAAGAAAAGAAATGGTGAAAAATACTGAAAAAGAGAAAAGATTATGAAATAAAAGTGTGTAAAAGAAGCAAAAGAAATGGGGTGTCCAATGAGTCATGCCTATTAGAATAATTGAGTGGATTGTGAACATGTTTGAGTGTGAAAGAGAAGGAGGAAAAGTGATTTTCAGGCCATACTTCATGAAGGTAGAAGCTACAAAGCCTAAATGATCATACCTTTACACTTAATCCCGTTACAAGCCTTGAAAAGGCCTTTGTTATCTTGAGCGAGCTAAAATGAAGTTTCTTGGAAAATAAGGGCAAACCTTTGGGTAGAATCATGCATGTGTTCATCTTCGTGAGTATGAGAGTTGTATTTGATTCCAGAATTTTAAATTGTTGAGGAAATTTGTGTGAGCATTGAATCATCCCTTGTTGTGAGGGCATTTTAATACTTTTGTTGCCCTTGAACTTGCATTTGAAGTAAACATTGTGAGCTTGAGTATATTTGATAATTGTTAGTCACAATTTGAATCTTTGAGTGAATAATTGAATATTGTATGTGTAGTTTGAACCTCTTGTGTGCATTTGTCTTGAGTCATTGAGTAGCACTGTTTGTAGACATTCTTGTTGAACTAATAGATCATGAGTTTTACTTGAGGATAACCAAAAGTTTAAGTTGGGGGTGCTGATGTGTTTAGGATTTTGACTCATTTAGGGATTTGTTTGGATAGTTTAAGTGTCCTAAATTCCTCATTTATGCTCTAAACTGATGTTAAAGTGTTGATTTGCAGTAATGAAGGCTAAAGGAGGAAGGGAAGGACATTGATGGGGAAAAAACAGTGACAATGTTAAAGAAGTTGAAGGAAGGCAGTCTTCGTGATCGCCAAGACCACTCGGTGAATTACCGAGTGGCTCTTTAGCTCACCTAAAGTTCCAGCATGCCGGCCCTGGGGAAGAACCTACTTGGTGTTGGAATTGGACATTTGGCGGGCAGCCGAATGACTTGGCGAGCACGATCTTGATCACCTAAAGTCATAAAACCCTGAGGATTAAGAGCTAAGGCAAACCGGCGATGAACTGGAGCACAGGGCGGATCACCGACCTGATTGGTGAGTGGTGTCTTACTTCGCCTAATTGTCGTGAAGGCCGAAAATTGGGAAACTATAAATTGAAATTTCAAAGGAAGGAAAAGAAGGAATCTTCTAATCTAAGAATTATAGAATCTAAAATTTAGTTTTGCTGAGTTTTGTATTGTAGACTTTGAAGCTTTTGAGACTTGGTTTTGAGGAATTACAATTGGGTTTTGGAATTAATTCAATTTGAAGTATTGTAGAGACTTGGAAACTATTACCCAACTCATGGCTAATATAGTTGGTAATTGTTTCTCTTTTTTTTTTTATGTGTAGCTAAAACCACAATTCTTTGGATGTGATCATGTGATTATTAGCTTCATTAGCTTATGGGTATTGTTGTTTATTGATTTAAATGATTTATTTAAGTGGGTTTAATAGATAGTTGTGTATTAATCTATGAATAGTGGTTGCAAATGCAATTCTAACTTAGAGTTTTGGGGTTGCTTGAGAAAGAGGTTTTAGAACCGAGGTTTTTCATTAATGATTGTAGATATTGGGTTGAAGTGGGTTCAGCTCGAGAGAGTGAATCCTAAACTCGATTCTACCTATCTTGCGAGAGAGAGTAGAAGTTAAGATTATGCGCTGTTTATATTGTTAAACTTGTCGAGGTTCGAGAGAACTCTGTAATCGATCACATCCTGAGAACTCCTCTATACATTGTTGATTCTGTTGTTTTCGTATTTGTCTTAGTTGCTAATTGACAAACCAATTCCCCCCATCTGACATTCGTTGTCAACCCCTTCGATTTACTTAAATGTTTTCAATAATTTTTACTCCTACCACTGACTAGAATACATTTATAACTTCATAACTGAATTCAAACTTGTACCGCTCCCTGTGGGTTCGACCCCAATTCTTCGTTGAGTTTTATACTATATAATGACCACCTATACCTAGTATTTGATGAGGTGTAGTTGAACGTTCATCATTCCTCAATTTGCAAGAGATCTTGTCCATTCTTCCTTTTCTCCTCTTTTCCTCTTCTTGAACTCTCTTCTAAAACCCTGATGGTAATTTAGGATTTGTAAAATTGACCAAATCAGATTTGAACCCAAAATATTGCTAAATTCGTTTAAATATGATGGGGTAAGAAAAAGACCAAAATACCCCTCACTAATTCGGGTAACTTTCCTTAACTGGATAAGCTAACTTTAAACAGGCATATCTCCCATATCCAAACTCGAAATTTAGTAAACTCAGTGGCGCTGGAAAGAGGATTCCAAGACCTTTCATTTGGTATCTTATGGGCCACCTAACTCTTCCTGTACTGAAAGGTATGATCGTTTGAAGTTGACTAAAAAAGTCACAACTTAAGCATAACTTGAAAAATTCTCAATTTAGCTATTTCCAATTTATTGCTTTCTAAATTTAGCACTTTCTAAGGCGGGATGTTACAATTCCATGATGTATCGTACCATATTCAAATATATGGTGGTTAGATAAACAAGACACAAATTTCGTTGTATCATTTTGAAAATTTATAATGAAATATAAAGTGTAGGAGATATTCGAAAGCAGTTTATATTTTTTCAATTGCGTTATGATTTAGGCTTTTCTGTGCTGTTATGATATTATTTCACTTTTCATAAGTTATGAGTATATTTTACAAGTTTACAAATGCTCTAGAACACACACAAATAACTTAAAATTTTAAATTGAAGAGCTTAAATTATTTTGTAAATGAATATGAGTTAGACAATAAATATTTTCATATTGTCAAAGCTAAAATTGGAAGGTCTTTTATTAAGCATGACTATATTAGGAAATATACATAATTGAACAAGAGAAAATTTAGAAAATATATAAATACAATAAAATATTTACCTAAAAAATTATAATCAATTTAAATATTAATTTACTAAAATATATGTCACAAAAGAATGACACAATAAAAACTAATTCACTAATTCAATAACACAAATCTAATTAGGAAAATATGTAATTTGTAATTAATATTTGTACTGATTGACAATGATACAATTAAACTTAAAAAGAAATTTAATGAATATTATGATTTTGGTTCAAATTCTACCTAATAAGGAATCATCATAAATATTTTGTTATTTTTTATTATTTGAGTTCATTTTTATCAAATAATATGATGATTTTCTTGCTATAAATACTTTGTTAGAACAGAAACCCAACATAACAATTTTCTTATATTCTCAATTCAGAAATTTAGCCATGAGAAGACGTAATGGCCACAGAATAATTGTAATTGAGAGGATGGAAAATTTAAGAAATAGACAAGTAACATTCTCAAAATGATGTATTGGCCTATTTAAAAAGGCAAGTGAGCTATGTACTTTATGTGGTGCTTATGTTGCTGTTGTGATTTTTTCTTCTAGCAACAAAGTATATTCATGTGGACATCCTTCCATCGAGTTACTTGTGGATAAGTTTCTTGGAGGTAATCCTCAACCCAACTCTGATGCTCCTAATCCCACTGTTGTAGCTCATCAAAATGTCAATGTTCATGAGATCAATAATGAACTAAACATGTTGGAGAATTCACTCGAACGACAAAAAAATCATGGAGAAGCTCTCCAAGCATAAAGGAACGAACTTCCATATGAACAACTCATCTTTTATGCCGTTAAAAAGTTGAGTGAGCTCTTGGAAGCTGCAGATGAAGAAGTTGAAAGAGTAGCGGGATAACTTATGAAGTCTAATATTGAATTTCCATACCAAACTATTGGAAGTGCCCTTGCTCCTTTAAGAGTAGAGGAAAACAGTTCTTCCAATTTCGATGAAGCGCCATCTAGATCCCATGAATAGATTTTTTAAACTTTATTTAAAATTCAGTGACTTGATTGTGTACTTATAGAGTTAACTTTTTCATATGTATTATTATGTTTTTTATATTTATGATTTCAATTTTTACCTTTGAATATATTTATCATGGAATGGGATGGACTTTTATTTAGTACTTCCTTCATTTTAATTTCTTTGTCTTACTTTTTTTATCTCAGTTTTAAAAAAATAATATATTTATTTCCTTTTTGGCCACTCTTAGTTTATACATTTCATATGTCATGTTTAAACCATAAGAATAAAGAGCATTTTGTTACATTTCACATATCATTAATTTATGAACACAAGATTTAAAAGTTATTTTTTATTTTCTCAATTTTCATGCTAAGTCAAAATCAGATAAATAAATTGAAATGAAAAGGGTATGCAGTAATTTGTCATTTGAAATTAATGGATCAGTGTTGAGAGAAAAAGCAGTAATAGAATAGTGAATAAGAAACTGAAACTCATGTCAGATAGCTTGAAGTGCAACATCTCTTATTTAAAAAAAATGAAAATTCTTAAAGAGTATCACGTGTATCTGCTCCTACATATAAAAACAACGTTACATTATTATGATTGATAAAGCAAGGCTTACCACCTCAATTCTACTTATACATATTGATTGTTTATCATTTTTATTGCTATTAAAAAGACAACAAACATACTGTCTAGAGGTATATATTGATAAATAATTATATTTTTTATATTGTTATGATAATTTTTCACGTGTCATAAGTGATGAATATATATTATGAGTTTATAATCACTTTAGAAGACATACAAATAACATAAAATTTGAAACTGATGTGCCTAAATTTATTTTGTACATTAATATAAATTAGACAATAAATATTTTGATAATGTGAAAGCTAATAGTAGAAGGTCTTTTATTAAGGATGGCTATATTAGAAAATATAGATATTTGAACAAGAGAAAATTTCGAAAATATAAGAATAAAATAAAATATATTTACGTAAAAAATTATCATCAATTTACATAATAATTTACTAAATCATATGTCATAAAATTTGACATAATATAAACAATTTCAATAACATAAATCTAACTAGAAAAATATGTCGTTTGTAATTACTATCTTTACGGATTAACAATGTGCAACGACCGAGTTCCATTGTTATAGAAAATTCCAACGGGAAATTTTTTTGGTTCGGATAACTTTTTTGTAGTATCTTGGAATTTCCTAACCTAGTCTAGATTTGGATGAAATCTGGGTCATTAAAGTCTAGGGAAATGTTGTGACGATTGGGTGATCTAATTATAAATTTGATCACATGGGTAGATAGCTAAGACGTTAAGAAACCCATACGACTTTACATAATTGAATTCGGGTGTGTAAAATTCTCGAAATTGATCTTAGCGTGAACGGGTAGTTTTTGAGTGCCGTTGGTTGAAGTTGTGTTGTGAAATGGGGTTATTCCTATTATTAAAATAGCTCGCTGGTTTCGTACAAGCCGCTCATGCTGGATTTCTGCCACCAGTGTGGGACCGCTGTGGCGGGATGGGTGCTGCCATGGCGGGGCAGACGCGACTTCAAGTTGGAAATAAACCCCAAAAATGTTTTATTCTGTAATTTTCGAACTTGACAGCTAAGGAATGAACCCAGGTTTTTTTTTTTTTGACAGTTTTTCACCATTCTTAAGGTTAAAGGTAAGATTTTAACTCCCTAAATCCGTTTTTTGATCCGTAGAACATAATCTAATGGGTAATTATCAATTGGGAAGGGTTTTGATCTCGAAATTATGGTGGAAAAAGCCCTAATCTAGGTATGATCTATGGTTGACAGAATTGTTAGTAATTCGGGTAATAACTTATTGTTTATTGATTCCCGTGTTATATTACTTGTTCTAGTCCAAGAACAAGCGGAACGAATCTGGGAATGGAAGAATCGAGTTTCTTCGGGGATTCAAGCTTGTTTCGAGGTAGGTGATGGTTGTGATTTCATATTGTGTGATATATGTTTGTTCTTGCTTCATTATAATACATGTATGTATGTGAATGTTGCATTGTTGATCACACTTGTTGTAAATAAGGATAGATGAATGATGAATGCCATGAATCATGACTTAAATGTATGATTACGAGAATGTACTTGTGATTGTGATTGCAGCTTGTTGAATGGATCGAGTGTTGTGTTTCGACACACTAACTTGGATCGATTGCCACGTTCCGGCATAAATATGGGATCGGTTGTCACGGTTCGGCATAAACATTGGATCGTGTACCACGTTCCAGTATGCTAATTGTTTGGGTTTGGGTTCCATGAGAGGGCCAATGAGTTAACAGAATTGTGTATGTTGGTATAGTGAAACTGTTTTTCTTCTTATATGATGTCGATATTGTATATGTTCGATGTATGTATGTTATTATTATGTTGTAATGACTTATGTATGCTACACTTAATTGGATAGCCGCGTGATCCTACCAGTACACTGTGGTTGTGTACTGATACTGCACTTGCTATTTTTTTTTTGAGTACAAGGCATCTTTAGGCTGTTATTGACAAACCTCGTTTAAAAGATCAGTGATCGTCGTTCGAATTCAGGGGTGAGCCAGTTCTTCTAGGCTGCCATGAGTTCTCCTTTCGGCTATGTCCACATTTCGGACTTAGACTTTCTAGTTAGTTATTAGTTCATTAGTTTGGGGTTGTGGCCCTTCTTGTTTAGACATTGGTTCATTGTTACATATTTTGGTACATTAACTTTCAGGTTGTAGGTGTAATTTCTGCATTGTTTAATAGTTAGATCTTTTGGAAATTTATGGAAACTTCAGTTTTTAACTATTATTATTGTTTTCGTATCCTTAAATGCTTTAGTTTTTGGTTTAGTTGCTTAGTTTGTGTTGCAGTAGTGGTTCTCCCATCGAAAGGTTAGTGTGGGTGCCAATCACGATGGTCTGGGTCGTGAAAAGTTGGTATCAGAGCCTACGTTTATTGATCTCGATGTATCGAAACGAGTCTAGTAGAGTCTAGCAGAACGGTACGGGGATGCCTTTACTTTCTTCGAGGGGCTATATTACTTTAGGAAATCTCTCTATTTTATCTTGTCTCCTTTTGTGCTATAACTTGATTATAATTGGTATATGGAGATTCAAATTGGTATCTAACTTTCTTCACTCTTTTGTCTGCAGATGGTTAATATTAGATTCAATGGTATCAGGATCGTAGCTCCCGTTTATGCTCCAGCTGAGGAATCTGCAGCGAGAGGTCATCGTCGAGACAGGGGTAGATGAAGAGCTAGGGGTAGAGGCCGAGGAAGAGTGGCGCCTACTACAGATGGGGTACTGATAAAAAAATGCTCCACAAAATGAGGCCTCTCTCGTACATCATAAAGAGGTAGAGGAGAATGTTGAGGTTGAAAATGTTGAAGAGGTTGGACAAGAGGAAGAGGGAGGTGCAGGCTGAGACTACTGGTGTTCCTTCCATAGACCCAGTGTTAGCTCAACGGATCATGTCATTCCTGAAAGGGTTGGTGGTCCTGCAGTGCTTCATTCTGCTAAAGCAACTCAAGCTCCCGCCAATCTTCCTATTGCTATCAATGTCCCCAAGGTGGGAGGGAATGTAGGTAATGATGCTTTCTTCCGTCCTTTGTTGGGTTCTGTTATGACTGGTAATGAGCATGAAATGTTGACTATGTTTTTGAAGCTAAAGCCTCATGTATTTCTTGGTTTTGAGAGTGGGGATGCTTGTGAGTTTATCCTAGATTGCTATGAGAGGCTTCATAAGTTGGGAATTGTCCATCAACATAGGGTTGAGTTTGTGACTTTTCAACTTCAAAGTGAGGCTATGAAGTGGTTGAGAGCTTATATGGAGTGCAAATCTTCAACTTTACCCCCACTCTCTTGGACCCAGTTTCATGCTCTGATTTTAGAGAAATATGTGCCTAGAACTTTGAGATATCGCAAGAAGGATGAGTTCATGTCTTTGGAGCAAGGTGGTATGTTTGTGGCCGCTTATGAGGCCAAGTTCCATGCTTTGTCTAGATATGCTACCCAATTGGGGACAACTGAGGAGGAGAGGATCTGTTTGTTTATTAGGGGATTAAACTCTGAGTTGCAGGTATTATATTTTTATATGACCTATGCAGGGAGGAGCTTTAATGAGGTAACTGACTTTGTGAAGAAAGTGGAGGGGGTGAGGAGAGACGGTCAAGATAAGGCATTGGCTAAAAGTTCCAAGAACTCAGGTAATTTTCAAGGTTCTTAATCCAGGGGGTCCAGAAGGCCAACACTTGTAGCCAAGCCAATTCAGTCTGCTATGCCCGCCTCTACAAGTAACTACTTAGGAACTCCATCTCATAATTTGATTCAGGATAGCCAGAAAGTCGCGCCTTCGACGGGTGACAAACCATCTTTTGTTCGTACTTGCTACAATTGTGGAGAAACTAGGCATATGATGAGGAATTGTCCCCACCCACGAGTGTTAGATTCCGTGCAGCAGCAGACTAGAGAAGTGGTATCCACGGGAAATGGTAATAATGGTAGAGGACGTCCACAAGGTGGGCGAGGAGGTAATCAGCGAGGCCATGGAGGTAGAGGAAATGGTAAAGTGGGCAGGGGTAACGTGCAACCAGGAAAGGAAGTCGCTCGACATGATGATATGGCTCAGTGTTATGCCTTTCCGGCCAAGAATGAGGCAGAGGCATCAAACGCGGTGATCCCATGTACTATTCTTGTCTGTGACCGGATGGCTAATGTGTTATTTGATCCGGGTTCTACTTATTCATATTTATCCATGTGATTTGCCGCAGCATTAGCCATGATTTGTGATATAGTTGATGCCTACATCCATGTTTCTACCCCAGTTGGAAAGTTTGTCATAGTCACCCATGTCTATCGAGCTTGTCCTATTTTGTTTATGGGTTTTCAGACTTGGGCTGATTTGGTGATATTGGATATGACTGACTTTGACAAAATCTTAGGCATGACTTGGTTGTCCCCCTATTATGTTGTGCTTAGCTGTAATACTAAATCTGTAACTCTAGAAATTTTTGGAAGAGAAAAATTAGAGTGGGAAGAGGTGTACACGCCTAATCAATCTAAAATCATATCCTACATTTGGGCTAGAAAATTGGTAGGGAAGGGTTGTTTGGCTTATTTTGCTCATATTAGGGATGTTGAGGTTGAGACTCCATCTATTGAGTCTATTCCCGTGGTGTCAGAATTTAGAGAAGTGTTTCCTAATGACTTGCCTGGTATGCCTCTGGATAGGGATATAGACTTCTGCATTGATTGGGAACGTGGTACGCATCCAATTTCTATACCTCCATATCGCATGGCTCCGGCATAGTTAAGAGAACTTAAGGCTCAAATCCAAGAGGAAGAGGTGCAGGCTGAGACTACACGTATTCCTTCCTTAGACCCACTGTTAGCTCGACAGATTATGTCATTCCTGAAAGGATTGGTTGGTCGTAGAGTGCTTCCCTCTGTTCAAGAGACTCAAGCTCCTTCCAATCCCTCTATTGCTATCACTATCCCTAAGGTGTGTAGAACTGTAGGTACTGATTCTTTCTTCCATCCTTTGTTGGGTCATGTTATGAGTGGTAATGAACATGAGATATTGTCTCGACCCAGATCGGCGTGAGTGGCACCCACGCTAACCCTCTAGTGGGAGAACCATTTATACTAATTAGCTAACGACCTTAATCAAAATACTAAGGCCTTGAAGGTTACAGAAGCAACTTTAAATGCTAAGGAATGGAAATAGAGTTCCCATAAACTCGAAAAGTCTAACAAAACAAATGTGGAAATAACGCCTAGAACCTGTAAGTCAATGTACCAAAATATCTAAAGTGTAACCATAAGTCTTAAAAAAGGGGTACAAGCCCAAACTAATCATAAAACTAACTAAAGAACTAGTCTAAGTCCGAAATGTGGACATAAACTTAAAGATAACTCATGGCAGCTCGGAAGAACTGACTCAACCTTGAATTGGAACGATCACTGATCTTGTAAGTGAGGTCTATCAATAGCCGCCTGAAGATGCCCTGTACTCAACAAAGAAAGAACAAGTGCAGTATCACTACACAACCACAGTGTACTAGTAGGATCACGCGGCTATCCCACTAAGTCTAACATAAATAAGCCATTGCAACAGAATAATAACATGCATACACCGAACATATATAATATCAACATCATTTACGAAACAACGTACAATTTCACAATCTCAAGATACACAATTATGTCAAGTCATTTGTTCTCTCATGGAACCCAAACCCAAACTGTTAGAATACCGGAACGTGGTACCCGATCCAATGTTTATGCCGGAACGTGGCAACCGATCCCATATTTATTGTAACACCCCGTATTTGAAAGCAGACCAGATTTTCAGCATTTGCAGGTGCAACCTACAGTCGCCACCCATGGATCGTGGTCTCAACCACGGCTCATGTTGTGGGTCTTTGGTTCACCACTGCAACCCCTCCCCAAACCTAGCTTAGAAAATTGGCTAAGTCTCGACCCACGGACAGACCCACGGTCCGTAGGCCAGACCATGGTCTGTGGTCTGTGCACGTGGATCGAGGGCCCCTTTACCCAACCTCTGACGTTAACGACTGCCGACCAGCACGGGACCGTCGTTCGATCCATGGTCCGTAGGTCTGATAGTTGGTGAAGGTCAGCAGCCAGTTAGGGGGAAATGGCTGATTGGGTCAACTTCAAATGGTCATAACTCTTAGAACAAAAGGAATTTGGTGTCCCTTGACCTACTATATGATAGATAATTAAATTCTCTTTACAACGCCACTGAGTTTTCTAAAATCCCATCTTTGAGTAAAACTTTATGCTCATTTTAGTGAAGCCCTATCGGGCAGACTTCAACTACGACTCCAACCTACGGACCGTAGGTTGAACTACGGGCTATAGATCCTGTCTGTTGGTCACTCCACAACAGTTAACTCGAGGGTCTTTTGGTCTTTTCCTATTTCGTTTAACCCCCTAAGCTACGTCGTCTAGACCCTAAATTATGAGGTTTTAGTCAGTTAAGCCTAGAAACATAACTAGAACTTACCTAAGTCAAATTATTAATCAAAACATAGAAAAATTAGAGCGTAAGAGGAGAGGAGAAGTCAAGAACCCTAGTTCAAGAACGCAAAAAGATTCCATCAGTTCCAGCCCCAAAATCTAAAGATTTCTTCGTGGAATTTATCACTAGGTATGTGGGATTTGACTAGTGGGTTCATTTCACCCATTAGGTCCCTAGTTTTCAATCAGTTTCTTGATTCTCTTATTATGACTAGACCTAGGGTTTCTTGAATGTCAGAATTATTGGGTTCTTAGTTGTTAGAATGATCCAAATTAGTATGTTAATATTCAGTTTATTGCGGGAATTGTAGAACCCTAGCTATGTATTTCTTTAGTTCTTGAATTACACATGCTAGGTAAGATATTTCAGTTATTCAGTTATACATGCCTTAGTTATTAATGCATCAAAATCAGTTTAATTGTTACATACTCAGTTTGCATGTTCAGTTTGAACTATCCAGTAACTTACAGAAATTCAGTCATAATGTGTTAAATACTTAATCCATTGGGAGTAGCATAATACCGAGTTGGACTAGGGTTCAGCGTACCCAAATAGTCCCAGAACTACTAGCCACATAGGTTGTAAGTTTCCTCTATCATTTCAGTGATCACGCCAGCATGCCTCTATACCTCTGGCAGGGTATATTGTGTCCCCTCGATGGAGCGTATATATCAGACTCCACATTTAGCTCATGTGGTTTTACTATCGATTATTAGTAGCTTCCACAGTTCAGTCAGATTCTATTGCATTGACCATTTATCAGTATATCCAATTTTCAGTTTCAACATGTTATAAATTGGTCAGTGCATTCAGTTAGCACATCATTCAGTATCTATATCATGTTCAGATTATATGATTGCTTATTTACTTTGTGTAGTTATATCTTATTTCAGCTTTATTTTATCATGCATGCTCAGTACCTTTCAAGTACTGATGCATACTCTGTGCTACATCTTCTCGTGATTTAGGCTCAAGTTCTCAGCATCCAGATCACGCTTAGCTCACTTCCCGATCGTCAGTTAAGCAACATCAGTGGTGAGTCCTCATTCTTCGAGGACCAGTGACATGCTTATCTTTTCAGTACTTTTAGTCCTTTGGTTTTAGTTTTGCTAGATCTAGTTGGGGCATGTCCCAACAATTCTAGTCAGTTTAGAGGCTTATTTCAGACATAGTTAGATTCAGCTTAGAATTGAGTTAATATCTTTTTTGTATTAAACTCATCAGTTTTCATATATCTCAGTTATAGTATATGGGTATTCCCCATTTTTTCATTTTATTTATGATTATAGCTTCCACATCAGTTTATTATTCAACTTTTCTTTAGTATGGTCATGATCATGACAGCAGGGTTAGCTTGGGATCACTTATGGTCCTAGGTCTCGTGTCTGTATCTCGAGAGTAGTCTCGGGGGGTGACATTTATACTGGAAGGTGGAAACCGATCCAAGTTAGTATGTCGAAACGCAACACCCAATCCATTCAACAAGCCACAATCACAATCACAATATATTCTCAAATCATACAATCAAGTCATGATTCATGGCATTCCTCATTCATCTATCTCATTTAAAACTACTGTGATCAATAATGCAATAGTCACATACATAAACGTATTATAATGAAGCAAGAACAAACATACATCACACAACATAAAAACACAACCATCACCTACCTCGAAACAAGCTCGAATCCCTTAAGAAACTTGATACTTCCCTTTCCGGATTCGTTCCTCTTGTTCTTGGTCTACAAATAATTAATATAACACGAGAATCAATAAACAATCACTAACTACCCAAATTACCAACAATTCTATTAACCCTAGATTTTCGACTTAAGTTGCGTCTGTCCTTCCACATCGGTACTCACCCCACCACAACGGCCATGCCATGGTGGAAAAATCCCGCCTTAGTGGCTTGCACGAAACCAATGAGCAAATTTAATAATTGCAAGACCCCTATTTCATAACACACCTTCAACCAACGACACTTAGAAACTACCCATTCGCGCTAAGATCAATTTTGGGAGTTCCACCGCCCGAATTCAATTCCATAAAGTCATACAGGTTCCTTAACGTCTTAGTTATCTACTCATGTAATCAAAGCCATAATTAGATCATCCAATTGCTACCAGATTTCCCTAGACCTCACAGACTCTGAGTTCGTCCAAATCTGGACTAGGTTGGGAAATTCCATGTTACTACAAAAAAGTTTTCAGACCCAAATTTTTTCCTTGTTGGCTTTTCTATAACGCTGGGAACAGGTCGTTATAGATGTTGACTAAGTTGTTGAAACTGAAACCTTATGTGTTCCATGGTTTCGAAAGTGAGGATGCTTATGAGTTCATTCTAGGTTGTTATGATATGCTTCATAAGTTGGGAATTTTCCATCAGTATGAAGTAGAGTTTGTTACCTTCCAACTTCAGGGTGAGGCTAAGAAGTGGTGGAGAGCTTATGTGGAATGCAGATCTTCATCTTTACCCCCACTTACTTGACCCTATTTCATACTTTATTCTTGGAAAACCATATTCCCCAAACTTTGAGAGATTGTAAGAAGGATGAGTTCATGGCTTTGGAACAAAGTGGTATGTCTGTGGCTGCTTATGAGGAAAAGTTCTATGCTTTGTCTAGATATGCTACGCAAATGGTGACTACTGAGGAAGAGATGATCCGCCTATTTGTTAAGGGACTAAACTCTGAATTGCAGGTATTATATGTTAATATGACCTCTGTAGGAAAAAGCTTCAATAAGGTAAGAGATTTTGTGAAGGAATTGGAGGGTGTGAGGTAAGACAGTCAGGCTAAGGCGTTGCCTAAGAATGCCAAGAATTCAGGTAACTTTCAGGGTCCTTACTCCAGAGGTTCATGAAGACTGATAGTTGAAGCCCGACAAATTCAGTCCACTATGCCCGCTTCTACAGGTAATTACTCAAGAACTGCACCTCAGAATTTATTTCAGGATAGCCAGGGAGCTGCACCTTCGACATACAACATGCTATATTTTGATCGCACTTGCTATAACTATGGAGAACCAGGGCATATGAGGAGAGACTATCCCCATCCACACATGACGGATTCCATACAGTAGCAGTCTAGAGCAGTGGTACCCGCGGGAAATGGTAATACTGGTCGAAGACGTCCATAAGGTGGGCGTTGAGGAAATTAGTGAGGCTGTGGAGGTCGAGGTAATGGTAAAGCTGGCAGAAAAGTCTCCCGTCATGATGACATGGCTTAGTGTTATGCCTTTTCGGGCAGGACCGAGGCGTAGGCGTCTTATGCAGTGATCACATGTACTATTCTTATTTGTAACCGGATGACTAATGTGCTATTTGATCTGGGTTCTATTTATTCTTATGTGTCCATGTGATTTGCCTCAGAGTTTGATATGATTTGTGGTATACTTATGCCCCATCCATGTTTCTACCCTCGTTGGAGAGTCGGTCATAGTAACCCATGTCTATCGTGCTTGCCCTATCTTGTTTATGGGTTTTCAGACTTGGGTTGATTTGGTTATTCTAGATATGAATGACTTTAATATAATCTTAGGCATGACTTGGTTGTCCCCCTATTATTTTGTATTGAATTTTAACACTAAGTCTGTAATTCTAGAGATTTCGGGTATGAAACAGTTAGAGTGGGAAGGGGTGTACAAGCCTAAGCCAGCTAAGATCATATCCTCCATTCGGGCTAGGAAACTTGTAGGGTAGGGTTGTTTGGCTTATTTGGCTCAAATTCGGGATGTTGAGGTCGAATATCACTCTATTGAGTCTATTCTTGTGGTCTCAGAATTTAGAGAACTGTTTCCTATATATTTTCTTGGTATGCCTCCGGATAGAGATATAGATTTCTACATTGATTTGGAACCTGGTACCCGCCCCATTTTTATCCATTAATATCGCATGGCCCCGGTGGAATTGAGAGAGCTTCAGGCATAAATCTAAGAACTTCTCGACAAAGGTTTTATCCATCCTAGTGCTTCCCCGTCCGGTGCTTCTGTCTTCTTTGTTAAGAAAAAAGATGGTAGTATGAGGATGTGTATAGATTACTGGCAATTGAATAGGGTCACGATTCCAAACAATTACCCATTGCCTTGAATAGTGATCTTTTTTACCAATTGCAAGGTGCATCAGTTTTCTCTAAGATTGATCTAAGTTCTGGTTACCATTAGTTAAAGATTAGGACTGAGGATGTACCCAAGACGGTGTTTAGGTCACGCTATAGGCACTACGAGTTTCTAGCTATGTCGTTTGGGTTGAGTAATGCGCCTACAGCTTTTATGAGTTTGATGAATGGTGTGTTCAAACCATTTCTTGATTCGTTTGTTATATTTTTTATTGATGATATTTTGGTTTATTTGAAAAGTGAGGAAAAGCATGCCGATAATTTTCATTTTGTTCTGGGTGTCGTTGGGAAACAAAAGTTGTATGCGAAATTTTCTAAGTGTGAATTTTGGTTGACTTCAGTTGCCTTTTTAGGGAATGTAGTTTCAAAAGAAGGGGTAATGGTAGATCCTCGAAAGATTGAAGTTGTTAAGAATTGGGTGTCGCCTAGCTCTGTGACTGAAGTTAAGAGTTTTGTGGGGCTCGCTAGTTACTATCGTCAATTTTTGAAGAACTTTGCTTCCATTGCCACGCATATAACAAAGTTGACCAAGAAAGAGGTACCCTTTGAGTGGACTGAGAAGTGTGATGAGAGCTTTCAAAAGCTCAAGACTCTTTTGACCACATCGCCTATTCTAGCATTACCGGTGGAATGTTATAGCTTATGCATCACGACAGTTGAAGGTGCATGAGAGAAATTAACCAACCCATGATTTAGAGTTGGCAGCGGTAGTGTTTGCTCTGAAGATCTGGCGACATTACCTCTATGGTGTCAAGTGTGAGGTGCTTACTGATCATCGTAGTCTACAACATGTGTACACCGAATAAAAATTATTGATATTTTAAATGGTTCACTTGTCATTGTGAAGGTACTTTCCTCTGCAAATAAAAAAAACCTGGTGTGTAGTCAAATTATATGTTAAGAACGTATTTAACTTATTTTCCTAATTTGCATATAGGACATGTAGTATAATTTCAATGCTAAGATTTCCGGCATTGACAGTAACACTGACCCATGGTATATGATTGCAAGAAATGCTACAGGTGAGTTAATGTTATAAGCAGCAGTGCAAGTTACCTACTATAGGTAAAGATATTTACTATGAAGAGGGGTAAACTACACAAACGAGTGTAAAAAATTATTACTTACTACACCAAATAAATTGACAGTCAATAATTGAATATTGAGATGATCTTAAGATATATGTATCAAAAAAAATTAAGACTTACTGATAAAATCATGAAATGTGTTTTAGATATCAATTAAAGATTGATATCACTGCTGAGTAATAATTTCTACGAATACATTATTTGATGTTACATAATACTATTTTATTGTGACATTAAAAACTGTGTTCACTCTACATATGAGAAGGTAAATGATTTAATCTATAAAATATCACTCAATACAAATAATGTTATCCTTTTTTTATGAAATACTAATATATTAGGGTTTTCTATTCCACAGAAAGATGAATCTGAATACTATTGTAAGTTGGTATTAAGTATGGGGAAGGAATTAATTATCCGTGTAAAGGTTGATCGTAACTTTTCAAAGGTGGAGAAAAACAAGAATGTGATAGCTATGGAGATACATGAGGTTGAAAGAAATATGAAGCAGATGAAATCAAGGTTGAAATCCTAATTAAAAAACAAAGAATTCAGATGTAACACCTCAGATTTTGGAAAATAGGAAAGGATTTAATTTTGGGCTATTATTTGTGTTGTACGTGTCAAGACTATGGGCCGTAAATGCTTTTACGGACCGTAGAAGGCATTCGTAGAAAGTGGGTTCAATTTTTGGGAAAATCAAGCTTCACTATCTCATTCTAGGGTTGACCAAGACGGTTCGTCAAATAATCTATGGGTTGTAGATAGGTCTCATAGAAAGGTCCCAGACTTAGTGAATTTTTAGGGTAAAAGTTGAAGTTCTACGGTTGGGGTCTATGAACAGTAGAAGGATCTATGAGTCGTAGACCAATCTCATCAAAGTTGGTTTGAATTTAGGGTTTCAGTACTTTGGTATATGGTAGACCAGTAGAGAGGTCACACCCGTAGACCAGTCCGATGGTTAATTTTTAAGGGTTTTTGGGTCTTTTCCGTATATGTTTAATACCTAAGCTATGCCATTTTGACCTCTTTTCGAAACCATATATATAGGTATTTTAAGTCCTAAAACTTCCTATTCTAAATCATTCTCCAAAATTCCAAATCTCAACCACATTCATCCCCTCCAATTTCCTCTGTAGCTAAGGAAGAAGAATCTAGGGTCTCAACTAAGGATCTTCAATTCACCATAACTTTTGGGCTTTGATCATAAAGGGCTGTTAGTATTCACCAATGGAATCCTTTCCTCCATTGGGTCCCCAAATATCCCAATTTTACAAGTTCAATTCTCAATTCAAAGATTGGGTTTTCTTCAATATCCATGGGTTCTCCTAAATCATGATTTAATTATTTAGTTTCTATATTCTAATTCATGAATTGAAGTATTTACATATTTTTGAGTTGAATTCATATGATTTTCATACATGATCCAGGATTTTGACTAAGAATACATGATGAAGCTTATGAAATATGAACTATAAATTAATGAAGATGTGCATGCTTTTATGATATTATATTGATGCTTATGACTTAAGGATGATTTTAGATGAAAGTGTCAATGAAATTGTGAAAGTTTTTCTCACACATTAATATGATCATAATTATGAAAGGATTTCTCACACAAGGGTTCATAAGGTTCAAGGTTTTCTCACCTCAGTTGAATCATGATTAAGGAGGAAAGTCAAGAAGTGTGAAAAATTCCTCATGTTGAATGATTGTTTTGAAAGAGATGGAACCCCTCCATGTAATAAAAAGAAAGAGAGAAAGAAAATAAAGAAAAGAAATGGTGAAAAAGACTAAAAAATATAAAAGTTTGTGAAATAAAAGTGTGTGAGAGAAGCAAAAGAAATGGGGTGTCCATTTAGTCATGCTTATTAGAATAATGGACTGGATTGTGAACACGTTTGAATGTAAAAGAGATGGAGAAAAAGTCATTTTTAGGCCATACTTCATGAAGGTAAAAGCCACTAAGCCAAAATGATTATACCTTTACACTCAGCCCCATACCAAGCCTTGAAAAGACCTTTGTGATCTTGAGAGAGCTGAAACGAATGTTGATTGGAAAATATGGGCAAACCTATGGGTAGAATCATACATGTGTTCATCTTCGTGAGTGTGAGAGTTGTATTTGATTCTGGAATTTTAAATTGTTGAGGATATTTGTGTGAGCATGGAATCATCCTTTTTGTAAGGGCATTTGAATACTTTTGTTGAGCAACTTGCATTTGAAGCAAGCACTGTGAGCTTGAGTATATTTGATAATGGTAAGTCACAATTAGAATCTTAGACTGCATAATTGAATATTGTATGTGTAGTTTGAACCTCTTGTGTGCATTTGTTTTTAGTCAGTGAGTAGCAATTTTTGTAGACATCCTTGTTGAACTAATTGATCTTGAGTTTTACTTCAGGACAAACAAAGGTTTAATTTGGGGTGTTGATGAGTCTTGGATTTCTACTCGTTTAGGGTTTTTGTTAGATAGTTTAAGTGTCCTCAATGCCTAATTTATGCTCTAAACTGATGTTAAAGTATTGATTTGTAGCAATGAAGGCTAAAGGAGCAAGGCAAGAACATTACATGACAAAAATGAGAGAAAAGTCTGAAGAAGTTGAAGGAAGGGAGTCCTAGTGATCGCCAAGGTCACTGGGTGAGCCGCTGAGTGGCTCTTTAACTCACCTAAAGTTCTAGCATGCCAGCCATGGGGAAGAACCTACTTCGCGATAGAACTGGACATTCGGCAGACGGCCGAACGACTCGGCGAGCACGATCTTGATCACCTAAAGTCACAGAACCCTGAGGATTAAGAGCTAAGGAAAACCGGCGATGAAAAGGAACAAAGGGCGGATCGCCCACCTGGTTTGCGAGGTGTGACTTACTTTTCCTAATGGTTCTGAAGGCCAAAAATTGGGAAACTATAAATTGAAATTTCAAAGGAAGAAAAAGCAGGAATCATCTAATCTAAGCATTGTAAAGTATACATTTAATTTTGCTGAGTTTTGTAGTGTTGACTTTGAAGCTTTTTAGACTTGGTTTTGAGGAATTGCAATTGGGTTTTAGAACAAATTCAATTTGATGCATTGTAGACACTTGGAAACTATTACCCAGCTCGGGGCTAATATAGTTGGTAATTGTTTCTCTCTTTTTATGATGTGTAGCTAAAACACCAACTCTTGGGGTGTGATTATGTAATTATTGGCTTAATTAGTTTATGGGTATTGTTGTTTACTAATTTAAATGCTTAATTGAAGTGAGTTTAATCGATAAATGTGTATTAATCTATGAATAGTAGTTGCAAATGCAATTATAACTTAGAGTTCTGGGCTTGCTTGAGAAAGAGGTTTTAGAACCAAGGTGTTCTATTAATGATTGTATTTATTGGGTTCATATAGGTTCAGCTCGAGAGAGTAAATCTTAAACTCGATTCTACCTATCTAACTCGAGTTGGTAGATAAATTAAGGTTTTAGGCTATTCATATTTGTAAGCTTATCAAGATTCGAAATAACTCGCTTGACTCGTAATAGTTGTTCGAGAGAAACCTATTGCATCTATAATCTAACCTACCTATTGAGATTTAGCAATAGTTAGTAAATTTCAATTACCCATATAGCAAAATTAGCCTATAATAGATCACATCCTGTGAATTCCTCTCTACATTATTGATTCCCCTGTTTTCGTATTTATCTTAATTGCTAATTGACAAACCAATTCCCCCCATCTGACATTTGTTGTCAACCCCTTCGATTTACATAAATGTTTTCGACAATTTTTACTCCTACCACGGACTAGATTACATTTATAACTTCTTAACTGAATTCAAATTTGTACCGCTCCCTGTGGGTTCGATCCCAACTCTTCGTTGATTTTTATACTAGATAACGACCACCTACACCTAGTATTGGATGAGGTGTACTTGAGCGTTCATCATTCCTCAATTTGCAACGGATCTTGTTCGTTCATCCTTTTCTCCTCTTTTTCTCTTCGTGAACTCTCTTCTAAAACCCTAAGCGTAATTTAGGATATGTAAAACTTACCCAATTCAGATTTGACACCAAAATATTACTAAATTCATTTTAATCTAATGGGGGTAAGGAAAAGACCAAAATACCCCCCCCCCCACTAATTTGGGTAACTTTCCTTAACTGGACAAGCTAACTTTAAACGGGCATGTCTCCCTCACCCGAACTCGAAACTTAGCGAACTTAGTAGCGTTGGAAAGAGGAATCCAAAACCTTTCATTTGGTATCTTATTGGCCACCTAACTCTTCCTGTACTGAAAGTTATGATAGGTTGAAGTCGACCCAAAAAGTCACAACTTAAGCATAACTTGAAAAATTCTCAATTTAGCACTTTCTAAATTTAGCTCTTTCTAAGGCGGGATATTACAATTTCGTAATGTATCGTATCATATTAAAAAATCTTGTAGTTAGATAAACAAGACACAAATTTCATTGTATCGTTTTGAAAATTTATAATGAAATATAAAGTGTAGGAGAATATTCGAAGCAGTTTATATATTTTCAATTACGTTAAGATGTAGGCTTTTCTGTACTTTTACGATATTATTTCACTTGTCACAAGTTACGAGTATATTTTACAAGTTTACAAATGCTCAAGAACACACACAAATAACATAAAATTTTAAATTGAAGCGCTTAAATTATTTTGTACATGAATATGAGTAAGATAGTAAATATTTTCATATTGTCGAAGCTAAAAGTGGAAGATCTTTTATTAAGCATGGCTATATTAGGAAATATACATGATTGAACAACAACAAATTTAAAACATATATAAATACAATAAAAATATTTACCTCAAAAATTATAATCAATTTAAATATTAATTTACTAAAATATATGTCACAAAAGAATGATACAATAAAAACTTCTTCAATAATTCAATAACTTAAATCTAATTAGGAAAATATGTAATTCGTAAATACTAATTTTACGGATTGACAATGATACAATTAAACTTAAAAAGAAATTTAATGAATATTATGATTTTGGTTCAAATCCTAACTAATAAGGAATCATCATAAATATTTTACTTTTTGTTATTTGAGTTCATTTTTATCAAATAATATGATGATTTTCTCGCTATAAATACTTAGTTAGAAGAGAAACCCAACATCACATTTTTCTTATATTCTCAATTTGGAAATTTATCCATGAGAAGACGTAATGGCCGCAGAAGAATTGTAATTGCGAGGATGCAAAATTCAAGAAATAGATAAGTAACATTCTCAAAATGACGTATTAGTGTCACGACCCAGACCGTGGTAATTGGCATCCACAATAACCCTCCGGTGGGAGAACCATTTATACTAATTAGCTAACCAACTTAATCAACTTAACCCAAAACTAAGGCATTTAAAGTTACGGAAGCAGGTTTAAATGTTAAGGAAAAGAAATAGAGTTCCAATAAACTCCAAAAGTCTAACAAAACAAAGCTAACATTGCGGAAATAACGCCTAGAACGTGAAAGTCAATGTACCAAAACTCTAACAAGAACCATAAGTCTAAACAAGAAGGGTACAACCCCAAACTAAACATAAGAAATCCTAATGCAATAGTCTAAGTCAAAAATGGTGGTCATAAACGAAAGAGAACTCGTGGAAGCCCGGAAGAACTAGCTCACCCTTGAATTCGAACGATCACTGATCTTCTAAGCGAGGTCTGTCAATAGCTGCTTGAAGGTGCCCTGAACTCAAGAAAGTAAGAGTAAGTGTAGTATCAGTATACAACCACAGTGTACTGGTAGGATCAGACGGCTATCCCACTAAGTGCAACATACATAAGCCATTACGACACAATAATAACATGCATACACCGAACATATACAATATCAAAATCATTTACAAAACAACGTACAATTTCACAATCTAAAGATACACAATTATGTTAAGTCATTCGTTCTCTCATGGAACCGAAGCCCAAACTATTAGCATACTGAAACGTGGTACCCGATCCAATATTAATGCCAGAACGTGGCTGCCGAAAACATATTTATGCCAGAACATGGCAATCGATCCAAGTTAGTGTATCGGAACGCAACACTCGATCCATTCAACAAGCCAAAACAACAATCACAAGTATGGAAACGTAACACTCGATCCTGTTGGCTTTTTTATAATGACGGGAACCGATCATTACAATAGATATCAATTTAACCATAACTCGTCCCTGAGTGACAAACTTAGGAAAAATAGGCTAAGGAAAGAATGGAGAAGTACATGAATCGACGAACAACTGGGGATACATGTCTCGCATGTCCTTATCGATTTTCCAAGTAGCTTCCTTAACTAGACAATGCTTCCATTGCACTTTCATGGACTTAATCTCTTTGGTCCTCAACTTTCGGACATCACTATCAAGAATTTCAATCGGTTCCTCCTGATATTGGAGGTCTTTGTCTAACACAATTGAGCCCCACTTAATGATATAATCCCCGTCACCATGATATCTCTTCAACATGGACATACGAAATACCGGATGAACTCCCGATAGGTTAGGAGGTAAAGCCAATCTATAAGCCACTGGCCATACACATTCAAGAACCTCAAAGGGACCAATGTATCACGGACTTAGCTTACACTTTTTGCCAAATCTCATCACCCATTACATTTTTGATACCTTAAGAAGAACATTCTCATCAGTCTGAAATGTCATGTCTCTTACCTTATGGTCTGCATACTTCTTCTGTCTACTCTGGCTGCTAAAAGTTTAGCTTGAATACTCCTCACCTTCTCTTGAGAATCCTTCACTAAATCAACCCCCAAAGGTTTCACATCTCCCGCCTCGAACCATCGTATGGGTGATTTACATCCTCTACCGTAAAGTGCCTTAAACGGTGTCATATCTATGCTGGAGTGATAACTATTATTATAGGAGAACTCACACAAAGCTAAGAACTTATCCCAATGTCCTCCAAAATCAATAACACATGCCCTGAACATGTCTTCTAACACTTGAATAGTCCTCTCTGATTGCCCGTCCGTCTGTGGATGGAAAGCAGTACTAAAAGTTAGTTGTGTGCCCTATTCATCATGTAATTTCCTCCAAAACTTGGAGGTAAACTGTGTACCACGATCTGAGATGATAGAAAGCGGAACCTCATGCAACCTCACTATCTCCTTCACATACACCTTAGACAATTATTCAGCATTATAATCTATTCTTACCTGAATAAAATGGGCTAACTTAGTCAATCTATCAACCACTACCCAAATAGAATCAAACTTCCTTAAAGTCTTGGGAAAACCAACCATAAAATCCATGGCTATCCTTTCCCACTTTTATTCCGGAATTGGCATTCTCTAAAGCAAACCTGCAGGGTTTTGATGTTCATACTTTACTTGTTGGCAATTTTGACACTTAGCCACAAACTCCGTTATATCCTTCTTCATGCCCGGCCACTAATAAATTCGCTTCAAATCTCGGTACATCTTGGTCACACCTGGATGAATGGAATATCGCGAAACATGGGATTCTGTCAAAAATTTCTGAATCAAGTCACCTATTCTAGGAACACAAATCCTTCCTTTAAAACCGAGCACAAATTCCACATCAAGAGTGGTCTCTTATATCTTACCAATCACAGTCTTCTTCCTATGTTCATTCAAATTTTCATCCTCAAATTGTTTGGCCTTGAGCTCCTCAATGAACGTGGCCCTAACTTCAATGCTAGATAACACCCCACCTTTCTCTGAGATACCCATATGCATGAACTTAGACTCCAAGGTTTGAATTTCCTTAGCCAAGGGTCGCCTAGTTGCTTAGTTACACTCAAGCAAGCTACACTATCCATACTTAGCGCCTTTCGACTCAAAGCATTTGCCACCACATTAGCCTTACCCGGATTGTATTGAATGGTCACATCATAATCTTTGAGTAGCTCCATCCACCTTCGCTGTCTGAAATTCAGATCCTTTTGAGTGAACACATGCTGCAAACTACGATGATCGGTAAACAATTCACACATGACATCATAGAGGTAATGCCGCCACATCTTAAGAGCAAACACTACTACTGCCAACTCCAAATCATGGGTTGGATAATTCCTCTCAAGCAGCTTCAACTATTGTGATGCATAAGCTATAACATTCTTATCCTGCATTAAGACAGCAACCAAACCCGAATGGGAAGCATCACAATAAATAATAAAATTCTTACCTTCCACCGGTAATGCTAGAATATGCGTTGTAGTCAAGAGAGTCTTGAGCTTTTGAAAGCTCTCATCACACTTTTCAGTCCATTCAAAGGGTACCTCTTTTTTGGTCAAATTTGTCAAGTGAGTGGTAATAGTAGTAAAGTTCTTCACAAAACAATGATAGTAGCTAGCGAGCCCCACAAAACTCCTAACTTCGATCACAGAGCTAGGCCGAACTGAATTCTTAACCACCTCAATCTTTTGGGGATCTACCATTACCCCTTCTTTTGAAACTACATGCCCCAATAATGCAACCAAAGTCAACGAAAATTCACAACTAGAAAATTTAGCATACAACCTTTGTTTCCCAAGAACACCCAGAAAAATACGAAGAATGTCGGCATGCTCTTCCTCACTTTTCGAATAGACCAAAATGTCATCAATAAAGACTATAACGAATGAATCAACAAAGGGTTTGAACACACAATTCATCAAACTCATAAAAGTTGCAGGCGCATTAGTCAACCCAAATGACATAACTAGAAACTCATAGTGCCTATAGTGGGTTCTAAACGCTGTCTTAGGCGCATCCTCAGGCCTAATTTTCAACTGATGGTAACCAGACCTTAGATAAATCTTAGAGAAAAATGATGCACCTTGCAACTGGTCAAAAAGATCATCTATTCGAGGCAATGGATACTTATTTTGAATGGTTACCCTATTCAATTGTTGGTAAACTATACACATCCTCATACTACCATCATTTTTCTTAACAAACAAGACAGGAGCACCCCATGGAGAAGCACTAGGATGGATGAATCCTTTATCAAGCAGTTCTTGGATTTGAGCATTAATTAAGCTCTCTCAATTCTACCGGAGCCATGCAATATGGAGGGATAGAAACGGGATGAGTACCAGGTTCTAAATCAATGCAGAAATCTATATCCCTATTCGGAGGCATACCAGGCAAATCATTGGGAAACACTTCTCTAAATTCTGACACCACAGGAATATACTCAATAGATGGAGATTCAACCTCAACTTCTCGAATATGAGCCAAATAAGCCAAACAACCCTGCCCTACCAGTTTTCTAGCCCGAATGGAGGATATGATCTTAGCTTGTTAGGCTTGTACACCCCTACCCACTCTAATTTTTCCTTTCCCAGAAGTTCTAGTCACAGACTTAGTATTACAATTAAGCACAGTATAATAGGCGGACAACCAAGTCATGCCTAAGATTATGTCAAAGTCAGTCATATCCATCATCACCAAATCAGCCCAAGTCTGATAACCCATAAACAAAATAGGACAAGCACGATAGACATAGGTGGATATGACAGAGTCTCCAACTAGGGTAGAAACTTGGATGGGTGTATCATGTAAATCACAATTCATATCAAACTCTGAGGCAATTCGCACGGATATATAAGAATAAGTAGAACTCGGATCAAATAACACATTAGCCATCCAGTCACAGACAAGAATAGTACCTATGATCAATGTGTCAACACCTCTACATCGTTCCTGCCAGGAAAGGCGTAACATTGAACCCTATCATCATAACAGGTGACTTTCCTGCCTGGCTGCACCGTACCTCTGCGTGCCTTACCATTTCCCCTACCTCTCCAGCCTCGCTGATTTCTTTCTAGCCCACCTTGTGGACGCCCTCGACCATTGTTACAATTTCCTGCGGGTACCACTACTCTAGTCTGCTGCTGCGTGGACTTCAACACGCGTGGATGGAGCAATCCCTCCTCATATTCCTAGGTTCTCTACAATTATAGAAAGTACGATCAAAAGATGGCATGCTGCCCGTCGAAGGTGTGACTCCTTGGCTATCTTGAATCAAATTATGAGGTGGAGTTCCCGAGTAATTACATGTAAAGGCGGGCATAACGGACTAAATTGGCCGGGCTGCAAGTGTTGGTCTCCCTGATACTTAGGAGTAAGAACCTTGAAAGTTACCCGAGTTATTGGACCTCTTAGACAATGCCTTAGCCTAACCGTCTCGCCTTACCCCGTCCACTCTCTTCACAAAGTATGTTACCTCATTAAAGCTTCTTTGTACAGAGGTCATATGATTAGATACCTGCAATTCTAAATTTAGTCCATTAATAAATAAATGGATCCTCTCTTCATCAGTCAACACCAATTGCGTAGAATATCTTGAAAAAGCATGGAACTTAGCCTCAAAAGTAGCCAAAGACATACCATCTTCCTCCAAAGCCATGAACTCATCCTTCTTACAATCTCTCAAAGTCCGAGGCACATATTTCTCTAAAAACAGCGCATGAAATTGGATCCAAGTAAATGGAGGTAAAACTAAAGATCTGCATTTCACAAAAGCTCTCCACCACTACTTAGCCTCACTTTGAAGTTGAAAAGTCACAAACTCAACCCCATGTTGATGGAAAATTCCCAAATTATACAGCCTCTCATAAAAATCTAGTATGAACTCATAGGCATCCTCACTCTCGGAACCATGGAACATAGGCGGTCTCAACTTCAAGGATTTAGTCAACATTTCGTACTTATTACCAATCATAACAGGACCCAACAAAAGATGAAAGAAGGCATCAATACCTACAGTTCCACCCACCTTAGGAGTAGTGATAGCAATAGGTGGATTAGTGGGAGCTTGAGTTTCTTGAAAAGATGGAAGAACTCCAGGACCAACCAATCCTTTCCCAAATGACATGATCTGTTGAGCTAACACTGGGTCTAAGGGAGGAATAGTTGTAGTCTCAGCCTGCACCTCTTCTTCTTGTCCAACATCCTGATCATTCTCAACCTTAACATTCTCCTCTATATCTTCATGATGCACAGGAGGAGCCTCATTCCTAGGAACATTCTCAATTGGCGCTCCATCCCTAGTAGGTGCTACCCTTCCTTGGCCTCTAACCCTAGATCTTCCTCTACCCCTGCCTTAACCGCGACCTGTCGCTTCATATTCCTCACCTGGAGTAGTGATGGGAGCTACGAGCCTGAAGCCGTTGAATCTAGTGTTAACCATTTGCGGACAGAAGAGTGAAGGAGGTTAGATACTAATTCGAATCGTCAGTTACCAATTGGAATCAAGTTATAGAACAAAAGGAGACAAGAAAAAACAAAGAGATTTCCTAAAGTCCTATAGCTTCTCGAGAAAAAGTACCGACGTCTGCGTACCGTTCCACAAGACTCTACTAGACTCGTTTTGGTACATCGAGATCAACAAACCTAGGCTCTGATACCAGCTTTGTCACGACCCAGACCGTTTTGATTGTCACCCATACTAACCCTCCGGTGGGAGAACCATTTATACTAATTAGCTAACCAACATACTCAACTTAACCCAAAACTAAGGCATTTAAAGTTACGGAAGGATGTTTAAATCCTAAGGAAAAAAATAGAATTCCCATAAACCCCAAAAGTCCAACAAAACAAAGCTAACATTGTGGAAATAACGCCTAGAACCTACAAGTCAATGTACCAAAACTCTAACAAGAACCATAAGTCTAAACAAGAAGGGTACAACCCCAAACTAAACATAAGAAATCCTAATGCAATAGTCTAAGTCCGAAATGGTGGACATAAACGAAAGAAAACTCATGGCAGCCCGGAAGAACTGGCTCACCCTTGAATTCGAATGATCACTGATCTTCTATGGGAGGACTGTCAATTGCCGCCTGAACATGCCCTGTACTCAATAAAAAAACAGCATGTGCAGTATCAGTACACAACTACAGTGTATTGGTACGATCACGCGGCTATCCTACTAAGTGCAACATATTGATTGATAACGTTTCAAAGATACTTCATCCAATTCTAAGCGTCAACGATCGTAAATCAATATATAACCCAACTAAATGAGTTAGGGTCGAATCCCATAGGGAGTGGTACATGTTTCAGATTCAATTGGGAAGTATGAACATGTTCAAATCAATCATAGGAATAAAAGTTATCAAATAAAGACACCACTCAAATTAAGGGGTTACACGAATGTTAAATGGGGGTTTAGTTTTGATTATCAACTACAAACAGTCACAAACAATAAGAATTAGCAATAATGAGACGAGTTCTTGGGATGTGATTCATTATAGGAAATTATAGGCATATGGGTAATTGCAACTTTTAGTAAATAGCTAGATATTAGTGAGTAAGCTACGCTATAGGGGAGGTAAACTTCTCTCGAACAATTTACCATGTATTAAGTGATTTCTCTCGAATATCAACAAGCATGCAAATAAGAGCAGCCCACACCTTAGTCCATTCACTCTCTCGAGCTAAATGTGTGGGATTGGATTTTAGGATTCACTCTCTCGAGCTGAACCCAGGTCAACCAAATACCCACAAACCATTAACCAATAATTTTAGTTCTAAAACCTCTCTCTCGGGCAAGCCAAGAACACAAACATAGAACTGCATTTGCAACTACAATTCTTAAATTAAACCACAATTACTGATTAAACTCATTTCTAAATAGCATTTAAACTAACAATTAACAATACTCATAAATTAAATCAGCCCATAATCACATGATCACACACCAAGAATTGGGGTTTTAAATAGACATTATAAAAAGATAAAAACATCTACAAAATTTATTATACATCAACTGGGTAAGTGTAGATTCATCCTTACAATGCTCCAATTTGAAGATTCTCAAAGACCCCCTTCGAATTTCTCAAAAGTGAATACCTTCAATCTCTCAAAGCTAAGTAAAAATTAGAGAAAAATGTCTCAAAGTGCTCAAAACTTAAAAATAGATTGTTCTCCAGAGTAAAATGATAAGTGACAAGAGTTTAAATGTTCAAAAACATATTTATAGTCGTTAAAAATAAGCTGTGAAGAGTCACTCGGCGAAGTAAGTGGGGCTCGCCAAAACAGTCGGTGAGCCGCCCTTTGGTCTATTCCATCGTCATTTTCCCTTTGTACTCAGCATCCTCCAGGTCTGTAACTTTGGGCGATCTATCTTGGCTTCGCGGAATCACTCGGCGATCCGTCGACTGCTCATTTACATCACCAACTTGGTTCTTTCCTTCAAGGCTTGGCACACTGGAACTTTAGGCAGTCTGATGAGCCATTTGGCGACACACCGAGTTCTCTTGGCGATCCTCAGGCTCGCCCTTCTTTATTTCTTCAGCTTGTTTCGTTCCTTTTTGCCTGTTAGTTTCCTTGCTTTGTTCCTCAATCCATATACCTGAAAATCAAGGATTTAACATCAGTTGTTGGCACAACTTAAACATTTGAGGACACTAAATCTATGTAACAAAGCCCTAAATGAGTACAAATCTTGGAATCATCACCACCCCTAATTAAACTTTTGTTTGTCCACAAGTAAAACTCAAGTTCAGCAGTTCAAAAAGGATGTCTCAAACAATGCTTCCTAAGACTCAATCATGAATACACACAACAAGACTCAACTTACTCATGCAAGGATGAATTGTGCACTCAAGGATTCAAATTGTTACTCACCATTATTAAAGATGCTCAAGTTCACAATACTTGCTTCAAATGCAAGTTCAAGCTCAACAAAGGTACTCAAATGCCCTCATAACAAGGATGATTCCATATTCACAAACTATTATTCAACAATTTATAGTTCCAGAATCACACACGACTCTCACACTCTCAAAGATGAAAACATGCATAACTTTACCCATAGGTTTGCCCGTATTTTCCAATCAACATTCGTTTCAGCTCACTCAAGATTAAAAAGGTCTTTTCAAGCCTTCTAACGGGGCTAAGTGCGAAGGTATGGTCATTTAGGCTCAGTGGTTGCTACCCTCATGAAATGTGGTCTGAACATCACTTTTTTTCCTATTCTTCAGTATTTTTACTTGTACTCAAAATTCACCCCATTATTCAACTTCTAATGGATTTCGAGATACCCCATTTCTTTTGTATCTTTCAAAAATTTATTTCACAACTTTTTCATTCTTTTTTTTTTTTTTTATATAGGGGGTTCCATTTTCTTCAAAATCATAGATCAAGAGAGGACTTCTTCACATATCTTGATTTGCCTTCTCTTTTCACCACACCCCAAACTTAGGCCTTTGGCCTAAGTTACCTATTCAACGAACCACACTTCATGAGGATTATGGGTGAATGGATAAAGAGGGGTCACAATTGCATCAAGTTTCTTCCAAGAAAAGGAATAGGCTTAAAGGGGTTCAAGAAGGTTCACACATCTCACAAGGTTGTCCACAAAAGAGGTATATTGTCAAATTGTTTCACTCTTCAAAATTTGTTGCCTAAGATCATTTCAAGTGCTTGCATCACTTAGTCAACCGGACCAATGGCGCAAATTCTAGGTGTCATCAGACAAGGTTCAAAGTAAGATCATCACACAAGGCATTGACACCAATATCAAATGAGACTCCACTCTTTCTCTAGTGTGCAATGTTCATCACAAGAGACTCCAATTGATAAATGGCTAATCACAACGAGATGCAAAAATTTCATACATTGTCTATGCAACTTCATTTGGCCTCATCATAGCCACGCATTCATTTTTGTTCGATTAAGAGCACTATTCAAGTCATCGGTATTGATCATGACCGATACTCAAATTTGCACAAAAAAGGCACAATCGCACACAAGAGGTGGCAAAAAAATTCAAAATTTGTCAAAAACCATTACAATTCAAAACAAGGAGCCACAAGCTCAAACATCCACAAGATAGAATCCAACAACACAGTTTAAAGAACAAAAACCTAATATATATATATACAAAATACAGTAACAAGAGTTAGGTATGGTAATACCCCACCCCACCACAAATAAAAAGGTAGTTGTCCTCAAATGCAATAAACATAAATAAAAGTCAATAAAACTGACAAAGAGGGAGGTAAAGAAAGGTCCTATCTACACAGTCGCTCCATCTGTCATGGCATCAATGCCTGAGGTCACACTCTACTTTTGGGCTTCAATGTCTGGTGTAACATCAGCAACACTTGCTCCACTAGGGTCTACCATGGATATATGTGCTAATGAAAACTGCAAGGCTGCCTGCACCATGGTCTCCTCAACCTTTGTAAGGCCGTCCTATGTAGTCTCATCATGGATTCTGAACTGCTTCTCATCAGTCTCAGCCTTGGACTCGGTAGCAGCTACCTCATCAGCTCGAACCTCATCTCCGGTGGTAGCCGAAGGCACATTAGAATCAACTGGCATATCAGGGATCTCCACAGTACCATAAATTATGGACATATCTATGGACTTCAGCTGGTCCACGTCCTTCCTCAACGTAACAATTGTAGCCTTTAGGGTCGTCACCTAATTAGTAGCCCCCTGGCCTCGCTCACATATCAATATCCCTGCTGCAAAGGCATCAAAAGACACACTAAGGGGTGTCACATCAGGAGTGAGGGCCCTCTCAATTATTTCAGGAACTATAATCTCAAGCCTGGAGGCATGCCTATCAGCAGAATAGGCAAGATTCCCCATCCGTAGTATCACAGCCTAGGTGAGTGGAGGTAATGAAGCAGTAGCACTGGTAGCAAACCTAGGAGTCAAGGGAGCTGTAGAGGAACTCGGAGTCATCGAATGAACAACAGTAGATATACTTGAAGGCCAGGGGCTGGATTATGAGTCCACAAATTGGACTCATTTAGGGCCATATTTTGATAGAATTAGTATTCTCAAATGCAATTTTATCTCAATATCTGATGAAAACCCTTAAGTTTCATGTATTTGGAGTTTGAGGGAAAGCATGGACATTATTTAGCAAAAAGAAACAAAGGCAGCTGAAAGAATGAAGAAATGAAGATCTAAGAATCGCCGAACCCATTCGGCGAATCGCCAAAAGTGTCTTATCCTCGCCTTATACTCCAGTGTGTTGAGCCTTGAAAGAAAGGATCAAATCGGCGGTGAAAAAGAGCACTTGGCGTTTCATCGATCAGTTCAGCAAAGCTGTACTATGTCCCCCAATGATCGAAACAAGACAACGCTGAAGGATAAGAGCAAGACGGCGATGAAACCTACCAAAGGGCGGATCACCGAGTTGATGAGCGATCTCAACTAATGACGCTAAATGATCCACTGCAGCACAAATTTTTGAAAACTATAAATACTCGTTGAGAGTTATAGCTTAGTAATCAGTCTTTGAATAGCATATTTTAATATAGAACATTTAACATAGACTTCTGAGTTCTAATTTTGAAGAGAGTTTTGAAGAACTTGAAGATTCAAAGGGTTTCAACTCCAAGAATTTTGACTTTGGTCTTGTAGATTCTTCATACTTAAATATTCATACCCATTTGAATGCAAACTCATATTTGTATAAATTTCTATCTCTTTTACATGTCTAGCTAAAACCACAATTCTTGGGGTGTAATTTTGTGAATATGGACTAGATTATCTGTTGGGTCTTACTTGTTGATAGTTTATTTGTTATGTAAATGTGATTTCGTTTAGTAGTTGTGGTAGAACTTAATGAAATCGTAGTTGCAAATACGATTTCACGTTTGTGTTTTCGGCTTGCTCAAGAGAGAGGTCGTAAAACTAAGACTACTAAATTGATGGCCGGTGGGATTGGGTCGACATGAGGTTCACCTCAGGAGAGTGAACCCTAGTCTGAGGTTCAACTCGAGAGAGTGAACCCTAGTCCTTCTCCCACACACTCAACTCGAGATAGTGAGTGGGCTAAGGCGGAGGCTATTCTTTATGCGGCAAGTGGGTGTCCGAGAGGAACCCATTTGATTCGGGGTAAGTTGCTCGAGAGAGAATTTAATCCCACAATAGTCTAGCCTAGTCACAAATATTCAACAAATTTACTATCAAGAGCATGTACCCAAATGTCTAGTCTAATCTATATTCCTATCACATCCCAAGAATTCCCTCTCCTTGATTAGTATTCTTTGCATCTTTGTTGTTTTTACTTACTTGACGCTTGCGTCACCCCTTAGATTTAACATGTTTATATTCAATAATATTTTTAGCTATGACTAATTAGAACTTAATTTCATTTTTCTATTAATTCTCAAACCCACTCCATTGGGACTCGGCCCCAACCCTTGGCTGGGTAACTTTACTAATGTACGATCGTAGACACTTGCAATGGAAGTTGTGTCTTGATTACGCAAACATCAAAATAACGCCGCTGCTGGGAGTGGTGTTATTTCAGAATTCTTAGTTTAGTAAATTTTTTGTTCTTCTGAGTTGTAGTTTACTCACTTAATCTTTAGTTTTGTTTTGTTTGCTTATGTGTGGATATTTCAGAAAGCATGAGTGTTACGGTAGCAACGGTAGCCAGGTGGGCCACCAAAACGATATCGGAAATCTCAATGATGTCCAAGAGCCCAACATCAATGGTTCTCATCTCATGGGAGGTATTTGAGCTATCTCGTTACCTCCAGCCTAGGGAAATGCAGTGTTCCATATAACGAGCACTATGTTGCAACTATTACAACTAAAGGGACTTTTCACCGGGTTGGCTCACGAGGATCCTCACGAGCATCTTCGGAATTTCATAGATGTGTGCGGACGGTTCTCATTCAAAAACATCTCCCAGGAGTTAGTTCAGTTAAGATTATTCCCTTTCTCGTTGATGGGAAAGGCGTGCAAATGCCTGGCTGAGTTGCCTCGTGAATCCATCACTTCCTGAGAGGAATTGGTAACCGCATTTCTAGTGCAATTTTTCCCTCCATCTAAGATGATGACCCTTCGGGATAGCATTCAGAGCTTTAAGCGTCTGGAAGGAGAGCCTCTGCACGAGACTTGTTACGGTTCAAAAATTTGGTTCTTCAATGCCCAACCCATGGTTTACCCGATAATGTTCTACTGCAGTACTTTTACCGGAGTTTGGACTCGATAAACAAAGGGTTAGCTGATCAACTTTTGCCTGAAGGCTTAATGCAGCAGCCATATGCAGTAGCAGCCCAAGCCTTTAGATGGCATGTCAACTATCAACAAAGCGTGGTACAGTCGCGAGGACAAAGTCTCTCCTCTCACCTTCAAGCTATCTAAGGAGCAGATTGAAAAAGATCATGTGAGAGACAAAAATATGGCCAAGATCATGATACAACTTGACATTCTATCCAAAAATGTCATGGGGGCTGGTTCCCGTGGTGTCAATGTCGTGGGGGTCGGGTGTGCAAATTCTGAGGTGATGAAGTTTGAAGCGTTGTATAAGGAGGGGGTAAACTTTCTAGCCAACAAATGCAGTGGCTATCTCTCAAACTACCCAAGGCAGGGTGGTAACCAAGGATGGGCTAGAGACGAAGGCTGGAAAGATCGAGATCGTGAATGGAGGGACGGTAATTCTAATTAGAAGGATAGGAAGAAGGATAGATATGTGCCTCCCTATTAACGCCAAAAGCTTAAGGACTCGGAAGGTGGTAGGTCTGAGGATATGCTCTCACGTATTCGAAACAAATTTGAAGGGTCAGACAAAATGTTAAAAGGCATGAAAGAAGATGTGTCCACCCTCAGCCAGACCATCACCTCCCATTCAGTTTCGATCAAGCAGTTAGAGACCCAAATGGGTCATATATTGTCTCACCTCAATCCGAGACAGCAAGGGGGTTTGCCTAGTGACACTATGGTCAACCCCAAAAATGAGGTTTGAAGGTGGACTTGCATCGTGCCACGACTTTAACTAAGGCGATGTTTGGGAGGCAACCCAAAACCCTTTATGTTGCTTTGATAAAAAAAATTGTGTGTTGATTGTGCAAATGGAAGTGTGGAAAGTGATCCAATAGTGCAAATTGGCGAGCAACTTTGACTAATGCTATGAGATTTAATATTCTTTCTGAGCGACTTCTTGAGCAAACTGATTTCTCCAAAGAACTTTGAATAATGCTACTTCTTTTGTTCTAAACTTGCGAACTTGGCGATCTAAAATATGAACAGGATTCTCCTCATAAGATAAGATATCCTTGATACCAATATGTTTAGTTGATATGATAAGTGAAGGATCTCCCATGCACTTCTTCAACATGGAAATATAAAATATCGGATGGACCGCTGCTAACTCTTGTGGTAGCTCCAACTCATAAGCTACATTACCAATTCTTTTGAATATTTTGTAAGGACCAATATAACGGGAACTAAGCCTCCCCTTCTTACCAAATATCATAACACCCTTCATGGGTGAAGCTCTCAAGTATACCCAATCATCTACTTCAAACTCTAACTCCCTTCTCCTAACTTTAGTGTAGGATATCTGATGACTCTGCGCTGTTTTCAATCTCTCTTGAATAACTTTCACTCTCTCCATAGCTTGATGAACTAAGTCTGGTCCTATCAACCCAGCTTCACCAACTTCAAACCATCCAATATGAGATATGCATCTTATCCCATAAAAAGCCTCATACAGCGCCATTAGGATGCTAGTGTGGTAACTATTGTTGTAAGCGAACTTGATGAGATGTAGGTGATCATCCCAATTACCCTTGAATCAATCACATAGGCTGTAACGTCCCATATTTTGCATATACTAGTTTTATGTGAGTAGTGAGGGTTTGAAATAGGTTTGACAAAATTCGAAAGAGGTATGAGGCTAAATAGAGTAAGTAAAGTATAATTTGTCATAGTAATCAACCTACTTGCTTAAGCTACTGATTCGGATGTCTTACGTAATTAAGTTACTTACGTACATGTGTAGCTTACGTAGAAAGGATGACATAGGTTCTTAATGGTAGATTAACTACTGACCAACTTAAATAAGTGGTAAGTAGGTGATGCACCTACTTAGGAAATATGTGGACTGCATAGCTCCAAAGTGCTGGCCTGCAAGTTCACCATTAAAAATCTGAGAAAACCCTTTATTTTTTTCAAGTCCAAGTTGGTGTAACATCTCCCATCTTAAGAAATTCAAGAGGAGGAACTGATTTCACCTTAAGGTAAGGCTACTGCCATATGTTAATTTTTTCATCCCTCTTTTGTGCTTGAATCGGTTAGGGGATTTGGTATGTGAATGAGCTGAGAATTGTTCCTTTTACATGGTGTGAGATTGGGGAATGTTCTGGTTGATTGTGCATGTTGGGACAGCCATGGAGGGGAGTCCCCTTTAACTCAGTTGTTAGCCCATTTGAGCATTTTAAATGTAATGTTAGTTGGATGCTCAAGGGACAGTAGTCGGAAACCGTGAGTTCATATTGCTACTGCCACATTCTGATGTTTAGAAACTGATTTGTGTATAGTAACATAAGGAGGCATGTGCAGAAGTCATGAGAACTTGTTAAAGGATAAAACGGTAAAGGGTGCAGTAACGTACCATTTAATTGGGCGTTGCATAAGCTTGCTGCCTGCAACCGTTTTGTATACTGTTTTGCATATGTTATAAAGCCCGAGAAGTTTCAGGGGACCATATTAAAATGTCGTATTGTATATGACGTTATTAAAGGAGAAGGGGTGGAATGCATACCATCGGTTTGATAAGTATGGGTTTGCTGCTTGATTACTGTTTGCCAAGTGCAAGTAGCCCAATCTGTTGGTTAGCTACTAATATTAGTTGTGTTACTTGTTTCATTGTAGATTAATAATCGGAAAGGAATGAGGTTAATTCGTTGTACTATCTGAGTGGTACAGCAAGGTATGTAAGGCTATTCGATTCTATATTCTTTGGCATGAACTCTGCTTGTGTCACTACCAACAAGTGAGCTTCCTAAGTGTTCTTTCAAGTAAAAGACACATAGTGGCAGCGTACCATCCCAAACACAGCTAACAATAGTTCCCCTCTCCTTAGTATGTCGAATTGCTTCAATATATGTGCATCTTTACTTTTCCAAGTATTGGTATGAGAAAAGGGTAATTTCAGCAGAAGCTTTGTGATTCCTCCTGTCAATTAAATGAGGTCCATTGTGTCATTTGAGCTCTTATGTAATTCATTAGTGTTACATTTCCATCTTGTGTTATTGTTACTGCCCTAAGTGCATATTCATATGTTTCCTACTACTGATCCACAGTTCTGATGCTCAAAAAAATAATTATGACCACCAAAATAACAATCTCAAAGATTAAAGAAACTATATGAAGCGGTATATGTGTAAGGGTGGCAGCCCAGGGGCAAAAGCCTAGCCTGGGTCGATCCCAAATTGTGTATAAGGGTGGCAGCCTAGGGGCGAAATCCTAGCATGGGTCGATCCCAAATTTATATATTTGAGGACGGCATCTCAGGGGTTAAAATGCCCAGCATGGGTCATTCTCTTTTACCACTGATCAGTTGGTTATTTGTATCACATGCTTTACAGAGATCGCAATGTAAAGAAAATTTCAGAAAATAATATAATGTACATGATCCCACAACAGCAACAAGTGTGGTCTTTAATCTAATCTATGCAGTTACGTATTGATACTCGATTTTAATTGAGCTCTTGCTTACATATGTTATTGCCTTACATATTCAGTACATTCTTCGTACTGACGTCCCTCTTGGGGGACGCTACATTTCATGCTGCAGCCACAGGTACTCCAACTAGTAGACCTCCCCAGTAGGAGAATAGGACACTCAACTGCTATTGGTGAGCTCCAAGTTAATTCGGGGCTTAATCGAGTCTTTGGCATCTACTTTGTTACCGTATAGTAGTTAAGGGTAAGGCGGGGCCTTGTCCCGACCTAAACTAAGGTTGTCTATCATGTAGAGGCTTTGTAGACTAATGTATAAAGTTTGGTTGTGTCTTGTCTCTTAACAATTGTGGCCTCAACGGCCAAGTGTTGTACATAAGTTCTGGGCCTGTCTATGTCGGTCTTTTATCGCTACAGGGCATATAAACTTGTCATAGCTTCATAGCTATCATAGTTAAATGTATGGTAAATGCAGGTTGTAAGTTGGTTCTCTCGGGCCATTTAGACATCGGGTGCCTATCCGTCTTAATCAGATCCGAGGCGTGACAAAGTGGTATCAGAGCAGGTCGTCTTAGGGAGTTTACAAAGCCGTGTCTATGTAGAATCTTGCTTATGGATGTGTTGTGCACCACATTTATAAACAGGAGGCTATGGGACATGTAGGAGTTGTCTCTTTTCTTTCATTTCTTAGATGGTGCGATAGAACTGGGGTTGTAGGAAAATTGTACCTAACTTCTAAATTGTTTCATTATAGCGAAGATGCCGATTACGAGAAGAAGTAAAAGTACAGGTAAGCGAGTGGATGTGGCTGCCCAAGAAGGGACAAGCCAAACACCACCTAGTCAAGCTGTTCAAGGTGAGTCTCAAGATGAGTCTCTATCACAGACTTCCCCGACCCCTCCATCTCCAGAAGATTTAAGGAGGGAAGCTGCACCTCAAGAACCCCCTATTAATGCTACCGAGCAAGATTTGAGAAATGCAGTTCAATTATTGACTCGTATAGTTGCTGGCCAAGGCCAAAGGCAAGAAGGTCCAATTGCAGGTACTAGTGGTGTAAATAGAGCAGCTAGCACGCTCATACGTGATTTCCTTAATTTGGACCCTCCATCATTCACCGGGTCAGATCCTAATGAAGATCCACAAGACTTTATAGATCAGATCCAACGCACTTTCGATGTTATGCATGTAAGTGGTAAAGAAGCGCTCGAGCTAGCAACATATAGATTAAAGGGTGTGGCTATATTGTGGTATGAAGCTTGGAAGCAATTCAGGGGAACAGATACACCTTCATCTTATATGGAAAGAGTTCAAAAAAGGCATTCCTTGACCATTACCTGCCATTGGAGATCCGAGAAGGCCCGTGCGGATCAGTTCTTAAATCTCCACCAAGGAAGTATGAGCGTAAGAGATTACAGTCTCAAATTTAATTCCTTGGCCAGGTATGCTCCTAATGTAGTAGCTACTATGGGGGATAGAGTTAATCGATATGTGGATAGATTAGATTCATATATGGTTAGAGATTGTACCATTGCTTCGTTGAATAAAGATATGGATATAGCAAGGATGCAAGCTTTTGCGCAAAAGTTGGAGGATCAAAGGCAAAGAAGAAGGACACAAGAGTCAGAAACAGAGCTTTCTAAGAGGGCCAGATCCATGGGGCAGTTTACACCATCCCAAGGTGAGTTTAGCCCTCGGTTCTTTAACAGACCGCCTAGGCCATCATCTTCCTACTCGACAGTTAGCGCCCCACCTCAGTTTCAAGGGTCTAGGAGCAATCAATTTGGGCAAAGGGGTGAAAGTCAAGGCTCACGAACAGCGGGGTACCAAGAGCAGCGAAGTATGAGCCAATCAAGACCTCCTCGAGAGTTTTGTAAACAATGTGGAAGAAATCATTTAGGTGCATGTCAATTTGGGACAAATATTTGTTTTTGGTGTGGTACACCAGGTCATATGATGAGAAATTGCCCTCA